>NC_141818.1:29561151-29887818 GCF_982586985.1 Callionymus lyra
GAGGCTACATTGCCCACCGAACATCATTTCAGAAGCAGGGTTCAAGAAAATCAGACCCAGACCGAAAAAACATGAAGCTAAAGTGAAAGTTTGTACTCAGGAGCACAAACACTTGGAAAGGAAAATGCGTGGTTTAAGTGACACACAAAGACAAAGAACATACACTCATACATTCATCGTAGTGCCAAAGAATGTGCAGCCCATACTAGGTTTAAAGGCATGTGAGAGACTGAACCTGGTTAAGAGAGTGCTAGTGGTGGAAACTGAGGATGACCTCGACTATGATGAGATGATGAAAAACTACAGTGACCTGTTCCAGGGTCTTGGTTGCCTGTCAGGAGAACACAACATTAGAGTGTTGCCCCCTCTGCAGCATTGTACGTCCTCGCTATTAACCCTCTCTTGAGACGAACTAAAGAAGACCTAAGGTTAAAAGGAACAGAGTATTAATAATGGCGTACGTACATGACATTGTTGTAGTCGTAAATAACCAAACAGAGTTGGACATTATAAATGAACATCTATGTAATTACGGAAAAGCCTCTGAAGCTAAATTGAACCAAAACAAAACTGAGAGTGTGTGGTTTGGTGAAATAAATAACAAACCAAAAATGTATATAAAAGACCAAAATGAAGTTTGTATTTTTGGAATCACATTTTCTCATGTATGTAACTACGAGAAGAACTGGAACAAAAAAGAAAAAGAGGTCATAGAAGAACTTGGAAAATGGAATAATAAAACGATGAATTACAAATTAAGAATTTCAATCAATTTTGTTTTGTCTAAATTTATATTTTTGAGTCTTTTCGAACATGCCACAAGAACAAAAACACTTGTATTGGTTCATCATTTGTATTGTCGTTTGTAAACTTTGGAGAACACGTTGCATGATGATAATTCATAATAAGGTATCAAATGACGTCACTTTTATACAAATTTTAACAGAACTTAAAAGACAATGGACATGAGTGGAGACAAGTTTAGACTATGGTGTATTTTAACTTTTCAGAATTTGTTGTTGAATTAGTGTTTTACAATACATTTTATAAATTAACTTAAGAAGAAAGTTAAGCATCTGGGCCTCAATTTTGTGTGAACCTTTGTATATGTTTTCGATACTATTTGACAGAGGCCTCATTGTTACAATAAGTTCCAAAGCTGTGAAAGATATATTGTGTTGTAAGGAAGATACAGTCATGTGGACATCCATGACTCAGAATTTATGGTCTACAGACCTGGCTCGAGATAACATGTGCGAAGGAAATCTGAAGATTCATTGTTTAGGTCAAATGTTGAGGTAATGGCATGAATACAACAATCTGTTGTTCATAATGGAGTCAGGTTTGGCAAAATCATTCTGTACCCCGAGGTTGTAAACGGTTACTCAACTTACTTCACGTGCTTAAGGAGGGTCTTGAGGTCTTTAAAAGAAAGGACGTGCTAAAAGATTAGCTGCCATTCCACATCTGCTGCCGTTCTGCGAGAAGCAACCATCCAGCCTGGGCCGACCGTGTGTAGGTCTGCTGCTACGGCTTCCAGTGCACCCACACCTGCCGCTTCGCGCTCACCCATCGCTAAAGGTTCTTGAATAGGGGAAAACATACAAATAAATAAATGGATGACAAAGCGACTTGCACGAAAAAGACTTGGATTATAGCATGGAGGAGTTGCACACTTTGTCCTGCCACTGGGACAAGGTGGTCTTAGACAATGTTGAGACAATTCTCAATAAGGGAATACCTCCTGATCTTTTTTAACAAATTATAACAGAGAATAGTAGACTCCGACTGTATGAAAAAAAAAACAAGTCTTTAGAAATCGCAAAATACAAATGAAGTAGCATTTAGTGTTGCACAAAATATTAAGATTTCTCAACAATCATATTTTATTCTTGTTTCTTTTTTTCTTCTTCTCCCATCTAGTGGACTCTTTGTTTAACTAAATCCATTATTGTAAACTAAATAAAATTGTGCTATACTCAGAATCATAAACTTGTATTACCAGCGTTTTAGACACAACACAGGCAATAATAAAGTTAGATCTTTACAACCATACTACAATTACACTAACAACAATGAATTTGTAACTAGAAAAACCCCAACTCTTCCATATTACATTTGTTCACATTTTAAGAATGTAGATAATTAAAAAACTATATATTCAGTGCTGTAACCACTCGTGAACTGTGGGGATCGCTGCAATATAATCACTGATGGTTAGAAATAATCACAAGTAAAAGTAACTACTGTCTCCAAACACACATTAACCATACTCACATATTTTTCACAGTATACATAATATATTGTCTTTATTTTGCATTTGATGGTATCACGTTCCCACAAAGACACTCAGGAGAGAGAGAGAGCCAACATAGAGATTATTTTAATTAATGCATCACAGCAAGTCTCCACCGTCAGCCATGAACGATGAAATAACTCACAAACATCAGAAGAAGAATATTTATTGTAAGATTTGAAAAGTATATGTGGATCAGATAACAGGAAGATCATTAAGTATTTGGACCTTCACTATGATTGTTTAAAAGTTTAAACATTATTTCACCTCAAAAAAAAATCCTTTTGATCACCTTAGCCAGTTTGACAAAGACGTAGTCGCAGCTCTCAGCTTCGTTCCTGGCTTTCTCCTCGTACTGCTTCGCAAGCTCCTGCATCTTCTTGCTCACTTCTTTGTTCATCTGCTCCTCCAGCATCTTCCTAGCCTCCTCCATCTTCTTCAGGTCCAGCGCTCTCTGTCTATCCTGCTCCTCTCTCATCTCCTGCACCATAGCCTTCTCCTTGTTCATCTCATCATCCATCCTTTTCCTCTCACGCTCCCGCTCTGCTTTCATCTGGGCATCCATTCTCTCAAGCTCCATTTTGAACTGGGATTCAATCTCTCTCTTGATCTGCTCTCTCTCCTGGTGGATCTTCTCTGCCTTCACTGCCAGGATCTTCTGCTTTTCCATTTCGATGGCTTTCTCTGCTTCCTGGAACATCCGGTTGGTGTAGTGGTGCCCACTGTTTCTCAACACAATTGTACGGATCTTCTGGAGCAACTCTGTGACTTGGGATCTATCTTTTGATTTGTTGTTGAACACCTGGTACTGCCCGTTGCACCTGGACACCAGGTCCTGAAGCTCTTTGCTCTCCCTGAAGAAATCTTCGAAGCTTCCTTCAAGCTGGTCACCATGAGTGAACAGCACCATGCTATACTTGTTGGCTGCTGGGCCGAAGATTTCTTGAATCTTCTGCACTGACTGACGCTCTTCATCGGTGAACCTCCCCAGCCTGATGACCACGAGAATGATGTGAGGTCCAGGAGAGGAGTAGCCAATGCACTGACGGATGTCCTGGGTGGTCTGGCCAAGACCGTACCGCGTGTCAAAGAGCCCCGGGGTGTCGATGACGGCCACCATTTCTCCGTCCACCACAGCTTTGGCCTTGGAGCAGTTGACGGTCAACGATATTGGGCTGAACTTGGCCTGGAAGTAGTTCCCACCCAAGATGACATTTCCGGTCGTGCTCTTCCCATTGCCAGTCTTCCCCACCAGCACGATCCTCGTCACCTGCTCATTGGTCAAAAAAGTCTGTGTGGAACCAACATGAACAGTCAGTCGACCATCACAAGCTCCATGAGTCCGAGAGAAAATGTAAGACTAGGAAAGCGGTCAGAGAGAGTGTGTGTGTGCTTGCACTCTCTCTCATCTCCTGCACCATAGCCTTCTCCTTGTTCATCTCATCATCCATCCTTTTCCTCTCATTCCTCTTTTCCTGTTCTGCTTTCATCTGGGCATCCATTCTCTCAAGCTCCATTTTGAACTTGGATTCAATCTCTCTTGATTGTGAGTATTTCCGGTCCATATAGCTGGTTGATCTTTAAAGTTCTGCCATAAACAAGCTTAAAATACAGACTCTTTAATTTTTTTTGTGGGTGAACTATCACTTTAACGGAATAAGATATCACAAAAACGTTATATATTGAATAATAACAATTATTACGATATGTAAAATATGACACCTCTCGTGTCAGATTAGGAATTGCAAAAATGAGAAACAGTTCATTGAACAATCTTTCTAAACAGGCAGCGGAGGATTTTTTTTAACAGTTCCATAACTGAATTTGTGTGTTTGGTGTTTTAAAATCATTATATCCCAGCTCGATGTCAGAAATATTGTCATTTCTAATCTGAAAACAAACGGTTTATAATTTTTTTTTATTGTGTAGATGATTTGTGCGACTAAAAAATAATGATTTACTGTCGTTCTCGTGTTCCTGCAGAGCCCTCAGCTGCTCCGCTGTAATTCCTGTAACAGAAGTGAGGTGATGTTTGAGTCAAAACTCGAACATCTGAAGCTGGTAATGAAGTTCACACTCACCCAGCTCCTGCGCGATCTCCTGTCTGCCTCTCAGAGGGTCCATGTTGTCACGTTTAGAAGGTTATGAAGTTTGATGAGGAGGACAACTCAACATATATAGCACAGAACTCCAGCCCATTTTGGCGACCTCTCAGTCAAAGAGATACTATTACACAAGCGCCTCCCTCCCTCCCTCCCTCACCCATTTACAGTAAGTCACTGCATTTCGGCTCAATAGCTATATTTTTAGTCTATCCATGAAAGGAAATTAAGAAATAGGTTTAAAGGTTTGAGAAGTACAACATGAATATACAGTTGTGTATCTATGTTCTGTATGTTCATATTGACGACCTTTTAATTATGTATGTATGTGTTTTGTATGCTTTGTATGCATTTATGGTTTGTTTATATGATTTGTGTCATTGCTGCTGGACAATGGAATTTCTCCTTAAGGGATTAATAAAGTGTCTGTCTGTATTGTAAATGTAAAAAAAAAAAACACAAAAAACTAGACTTCCACCATAAATCGTTACCCTATAATATCTTATATAAGTAAATGACAACTTTACTGTAATCAATCATCTAGATTTAACACACATTTCAAATAGTCACTTGATTAACTGATAATCTTTCATATTTAATTCATATTAAATAATAATTGTCATGCATTGCATTCACTCACTGTAACAACTCACAGGCCTAGGTCAAATAAAGCCTTTCACACACACAGAAAGATTAAACAATCCCAGATTCCCAGCAAGTCTGCCGGAGCGGATTCTCTCTAGTAGACAACAACCTTTGGTAAATTTCCACGACGACCACGTGCGGCGGCCATCTTAGAATCAAGTGTTTACAGTTACTGACCAATCCTACATGTACATGTGACTACAGGCGTTAACTTGAATATTCTACTATAAAAGATCCACCATTTTGTGAGATCTTTGCGTTCTGGCATTTGAAGATGCCTGCGATAGTTCTCTCTGCTTGCTAGCGCCCGTGTTCACGTAAGTTTGTCTCTGACTTTTGCATAATTCACTAAACGAGAATTTTTCTTAAACTCCATGTGTCTGTCCTTCATTTTCAACCACCACATACGAGACTGGGGAGGGGTCGGTTCACCGGAACACAAAATCCCCACAACTTGCTGCCGTGACCCTTGGCGTGGACTGGTGGTCTGAAGGCCTTTTCGATTCCGAGACAAATTCTTAGCTGATTGTTCTCCAGGCAACCAGGGTACCCACTATACCTTCAGGAATCAGGTGAGAAAGATTTTGTCTTATTTTTTACATCGATTTTTTAAGTTTATATTTTTGGTTAGGAAAGATTACATATATTTATGTTTTATATTAGTTTTGGTTGCCTGGAAGAATAATATAAGTCTCTGATTCTGTCTCAAATTTAGATTATATATTTCAGTAGTGCTTTCATAAGATGATGCTCGTTTTTTGGGGTATTGCATGGTCAGTTGTTGTTTGTTGTTGTATTAAGTTTAGACGACATTATTGTGCACCGGGTTGAAGTTTTGAAGAAAAAAACTTTGTGAAGTGTTGAAGAAAAAAAATTGTGAAGTTTTGAAGAAAAACTTTGATTAGAATTTAAGTTGAATTAATAGGCAGAGGAGACGGTTACACGACCTGGTAACCCCTGGGATTCAGAGTAGAGGTGGAAGTATAAGTGGCTCCCTCTACGAGGCGTCTGACATTTTTATTTCAGATTCCTAAACTAGTTAGGATACTTGGCCTATTGTTGATTATGGTAGACGTACTTTTTCGGTAAGCCAAGTAGCTATCATAAATTTGGGGATATGTGGGATTTGAGGGGTCTCTCCCAATATCCTGGTCTGAAGGCTCTGCCAGCTGTGGGTGTGTAGGCCAGTTAGATCTCATTGTGTTTCTGTGTTGAGAGGCTCCGCAGGTATTTGGTAGTACAGTCAGGGCTAGTTCATTTTCCGAAAAATCACGGTGATGGATTAAGTCTCATTGGTGATAAGTTTAGAGTTAGTTTGACGGGGTTGGAATAGATGGAATAGTTGAGGGGTCTCCTATCAAGGGTGTTTGGAAGCTTATTGAGCGATCAAGGGACTCTCGCCATTATGACTTCGACACTTTAGACGCGACAGGCTGGTCTAGAGTCTCGTTCCACATAGCATAGTGTGTCTCTCTGACCTGTTTTGGTAAAATACTGTTGTCGTCGTATTGTCATGACATATTGTTTTGTTAAAATTATATTTTTATCTTCTTGTAAAAATTGCCATTCATTTGTGTTATTCTTTGTGTGAGATCTCTTGACTTTCTGTGACTCAGCTGAGAGTCCAGGATGGTGTGTCTTTGAACACTATCTCTTGCTGATAAGAACACTGCTTCTTGGCAGACGTCTCTGGTCAGCAGCTGCAAGTTCGAATGAGCTCCGAAAGCGTTTTCTTGTTTGTGGGAGTGGTTTCGCTTGGAGGTTGAACTTTTAAGACTTCCCTCTTTTCCTCACCGACCCTCCCATTGTATTCATGTCTTCTCTAAACGCACACACATTCTTACGTCATCTTGAATTCTATTTTACTAGACTGTTTGTTTCTGAAAGAAAACAATTATAATTAAAGTTAATGTGTAATTTAATTGTTGACTTATTACGTTTTCTCTTACCTTTATCCATTGTTGTCATTTCTATTTTTCTATTTTTTATGGATTTCTATTATTACTTGTTATCAGTATTATCCTTTTCCATTTTTCTTTAGTTTAGTTTCTTCCATTCATTGTTTCTCTCTTAAGTATATGGATTGGGTTTGATATAATTATCTTTTCTCTTTATTAAGTAACATTCTTTGTTGACTTTTACTATTAATCCTGTGTCTTAATTGAGGTATATATTAATATATACAGTTAATTAGTGGTATAATTGGTTTAAGAAGAAAAACAAAAACAACTCACATTTCAATGTTCTCCTTCTTCTGCAGTGTTCAATAACAATAACACAATTAACATTGATTGTTGGCACACTGCTGTATGTATTAATGATCTTGACCATCCTCTCTTCCTATTTCACATTGTCAATTGACCAACTCACAATTGGTCACATTGCGTGTAACTTTTGGTGTTTTGTCTAATACTGCTTATCTGGAACAAGGGTGTCACTGACTGCTTGCACGTGTGTATGTTTGTTGATATCTAGTTCCTGTTTTTGTCTCTTTTTCTACTCTCAATTTCTGATCTTTGGAGTTGTGTTTGCTGTGCTGCCCCCTGCTGGTTTTCTCTTTGTTTACTTCTTAATTGACTTGTTCTGACTCAATTGGTGTAATTATTTAATTTTTTTATAAATTGAATCAATTGCAGTTTATTTTGTTTTCTTAATTTTTCAATTAATACATTTAAATTACATGAAATAAAATTACATTTTATTATTTTAACAATTAGTAAATAATGGATTGGATTTTTATCTTTTTAATTATTGGCGGAATATTAAGTTATATGTTGTATTTGGTCTTTAGACAATCACTCTTATTCCTCTTTGTCAATTGTGCGATATATATATGCAACTAATCAAACATTGGATAAGAACAGAAAATATCTTGTTATGATTAAAACATATTTTCAGAATTAATCATTTTAAAAACATGTGTTTTTTAATACATTTAAATAATAATTTTATCTACATCAGTGGCAGCCAACAATACAATACACAATATGAAAAGTGAAACTTAAAAATGTAATTGTTTAATTGAAAAAGTTCAATAAGAAATGGAAATATGTTTCTAAAGCTGCTTCTAACGTTCTAGGCAACTATAAACATTAAACAAAATAAAAAGCACGGAAAAGAATTGACTCTGAAAAATGTAAGAATAAATAAATAAATTAATAAACGATGCCTTCAAGAAAGAAAATAGTAAATAATCTATTTAGAAACGACAAATTCATATCAATCCCTAAATTACCTTTGTTAAAGATTAATATACCTTAAATCTAAATTGATCAAAAATAAGTACTAGAGCAAGAGATTGATGGAAAATAAACAAGTTGAGTTCTAAAATTAAAATATGGACTTGCAAGTGAAATTTATTGAAGGAATTGAATTATATAAGCATTGGAAAATACTAGTCTTCATCCACATGACAAAATTATTTGATTTAAGTCATAAACAAAGGAAACCTAAAATAAATACCAATTTGAAATACTAGAGTCTAATAGTTGTAACATTGGAGGACAACTTCAATATAAAGATAATAAATGGGTTAATAATGGAACATACAGTTCTATATCTAACAAAAGACAAGAAAATAAAATAAAAGAATGAATCATTATAATTATAATCGGAAAAGTATTTTATAGAGTAGATTTTTACTTTTTTATTTTTTTTATTTTTATTTTATTTTTTATTTTATTCATAAGGTAAGTCTTAGTTAGTCTTTTATTAATTGGTTAAACTTAGGTCCAGAAATCTAACAACAGAAATGCTCATATAGAAGAAAAAAAACATAATTAAATAAATAAACGGCTGCAGAAATTGTTGGACATAGACACTTTTTTCTATTTGATAATATCCATTTACTTTAGCAATATACTTTCAAACAAAATCTTAGAGGAATAATAATAATTCAACTTAAATTATCTTTGTAGCTGATAATGTCATATAATAAAGTTTTACCTTACCTTACCTTAATTGATGTCAAATTTAAGAGAGTTAATACCAAGAGTATTATGATTAATTAAATGATTTGAAGATAGATTGGAATATAAAGTTTGTCAAGAAGAACATTTTTAAATACAAATAAATAAGTTTGTTCATTTGTCACTCAGGGGGAGGACTTAGCTGGATAATAGGTTTGTTACATGTTCGGTGATTCTTATTGCACGATTCTGCCGATCAACACTGCTGAAGGGGGCTCTGTCCAGATTGCATTCAATTAGTTTAAATTGTTGGTGAAGAAAACAGCTTGAGAATAAGGTATGACTGTGTTTGACTATCTCTCTAACTTAGGTAGTTAATAGGAAGGGGTTAATTGTGTCTACATGAAGTAGTATGAGTAAATTATGAATATCAAGTATGATTTAAAGATGTATTGTTTCTCATTTGTCCAAAGAATGCGATGCTGTTTATTTCTTTCCTATGTTGCAGGACGAGCTTAATGATGCACTGTTGATGGGGGAGTACGTCAACAACAGCTCACATGAAGAGCTGAAATCCAAGTCGCCTAAAACGGGGCTGCCGCTTCCTTTTTACCTCGCTAAAGAGGTTTTTCAAAGAAGTGGATACTGGCTCTATATCCACATATACTTTAACAAAATCTCTACTTCAATATGGGCTTATTCGATTTTAGTTAGTGTAAAAATGTTTGTTTTGATTATTTAGCATTCAATTTATTCAGTTTTAATGCATAATTTGGAATCATTTTTTGGGGGGGATTTTCTTTTTTTTTTGATTTAAGAGAAATGCTCATAATGTATAATTGTATTCATTAAATGAATCTGTGTTTCCTCCACCAGAAGACAAAATCCCCACATTATATATTTTCTCAAGATACTCTACTAATAATAATTTGTGCAAAGCTGTCACGGGTTCACGGAAGGGACAAAAACGCACCCCTTAAGGAAATTTTCAGATATTTGTATATATATATATATATATATATATATATATATATATTTGTAACTATAGAGTTACAGTTGTCCTCGGAAGAATAAGTGAAGGACAAAACACTCCTTTTTAATGTCTCCTCTTATAGATAACGTGCCCCCATGAGGCGAAAGAGATCTCTCTGCAGCGATTGTTGTACCAGAGATTCTTGTAATCTACTTTTTCTTCAATACACTAATATCGCTGATTCCAGACTCAAGTCTCATTTCTACTTCATCCACAAGAAATTCCTTCATTCAGAGAAAGAACCTTTTTTTTACAACCCCTCCAACTAACGTTTACAGGAAATCACAGCCGTTTTGAAAAGAGAAACAACTGGTTTAACAGTAAACCATTCACTCAATTGTGTTTTAATCAAATCCTAAAGACAATACAAACGTGAAAAAGCCAGAAAAAAAACACATGTTTTACTAATGAATTGATAATCTTGATTTCGGGGTTTCCACATAAAGGACGTACAATAAAAATAATGGAAAAATGCATGAATGTTTTAATCATCTATAAAACAGCCTCAAAGATGAACTGGAGAGTCAACAGGCATCCATTAACACTTAACAATAAGTCTTCTGTGTTTCCACGTAGATCTCAGTCGACCTCATGCAGATGAAAGATGGTGTCCTGACACCTGTGAGAGGAAAGTACTCCCTCTTTCTTTTAAACAAGGGCTAGATTATAAGTTATTTTACAGTGCAGCCAGAATTGTGGGTCTCTATCAAAATGCCCCCTTCTGCCATACCTGATGTTACAAAGATTCTAAATATTACAGAGACAAACTTTCCATTCTCTTTATTGTAAAGAAGCAGTGGGGGAGGCGTATCAACGCATACTGTGTATTTTTGTACTCTGGAACTTGCCTGTATAAGATGAATTTCTAACTTAGAAGTGTGTTCTGATATCGTTAGATTTTCACAGTTGTGGACACTTATTCAGGGTGAAATGGGATCATCATCACAAGCAGAAGTTCAGAATTACATACAACACTGGTAAGTACAAGATGCTTTCATGCTATACGTTGGTTGCATTTGAAAAATACACATTAAATATATATCAAGTTGTCTACATTTCACCCAGATAACCATGTAGTGGGGAAAAAAAAGTTAAGGTGAAGCTCTTTTCCTGATTACAGTGACATTTAAGACCGAAAAGTATTTGCATCAATTCAAATGACCATTCCTGTCAAAGGCATGGGATACTGTACATTAGGATAGTAACATTATATTTCATGGACATACGTGTATTGATTTCTGGACTCTTTCATTTGTCTCCATAACATTGTATGTGGTCAGAAACGGAACCCAACTGCCATGATTCTTTTTTTTTAAACAAGATTAGTGCATTCTATGTTCAATAGAATATATTAAAGCTTGAACATTATGTTAGTAATATACACTTCAAATACATATTTAAAATGTACTAACATGTCACATGTGTTTTAAGGTTCGTAAATAAGAACTTACTTTCCATCTTACAGTTATAGATATTGTAACTTCTCAAATAACAGTTTCAAAGTATTATTAATTTGAAAACACTAACTATGAAAATTGTGTTTTTTCATCTAAAAATATTCAGAGTTGTATTCACTAATGATTTAGAATGAAGAAGAAATAGACATTTGTGATTATAATACTGATATTCCAAAGAATACCAAGGAAGAAAATGTCCACACTACCACAGTGGGGTTTATTGTTGTTAAATGTATATGCTTTCATTTAACAATACCCTTTCCGTTTTCATTTTAGAACCGCATCTGATTCAGAAGTTATTGAAAACCTTACTCTACAGATTGACCGTCAACATGTCAGCAGATTAAAAGTTTGTCGCTCTGATATCTGGGCTGGAGCTGTTCTCAAAAGATAAACATTTTGATTAATAACTGCACTCTCTGCTCTGACTTGAGCTTCAAACGCCACCTAGTGGCTCAACTAAAGAAGTACAGTTATTAGTATTTCATGTCAGACAGGATTTCGCGGAGCGGTACAGGTACCATTTCAGTCCGGGCGAAATGTTAAATATGTTGTAGAAAGTGTCCTTCAATCGCACAATTGAAGTTATTTTCACTAATCAAACGCTTTTTTTTTTTTAAAGACATTGACGTTTGCAACGTGTGACGTCACCACGTAGGAAGTGACCAAAATAGTGAGCTGGAAAATGCCGGTGCGACTGGAGCAGCGTGTGGCGGATAAATACAGAAACGATATGACCATCGTAAATCTGTTTATTGTATGTTCAATATAATAACAATACACCTGAACCCACTGTGAACTCTTTTACAACTTTATTTACAGCGTACTCGTAAAATCACGGCAAAAACATAAAAGAAAGTAACATCCACTCCGGCCCCTCTGTAGTCTTTATCATCGCATGTTCTCTGGTCCCTATGGTAACGTGTAAACATACCTTCAAAATAAAATGATACAGGTAAAATACCGACGCACCATGAAACGGGTATAAAGTGCATGTTTTACTCACCATAACACCGCTAACATATCACGTGACCCAGATGTGAGAAGATATTCTGTTAACTTTTCAAAATAAAACATAGCGACTCGGGGACCCCTACACTAGATGACTATATTGTAATATCTTGCGAAAAATGTTTGCTCATTTTCATGTAGCGACTGGAGCTCAGTTGTCTTCGTCTTCATCTTCATCCAAAAAGACACTTAACAACACCCAAATACCTTCAAACTGCTTTACTGTCTGACATAAGAGATTAAGGCTAACAAACAAGTATCATCCACTCAAAACAATCTTAAAATATAGAATTCCAATCTCAACTAGTAGAATCCCGAACTCTCCTAGTAGAGATAGGAATTCCAATCTCTACTAGGAGAGTTCCGGACTTTCCTAGATTCCAGTCTCCACTGTGACGAGAGGGACTCATCCTTCGTATTTTGACTGCCATCACGTGAGCCCGCAGTCAGCGAACGACCGTCACGTCAGCCCGCACTGAATAAATCTTGCGCGTCTATTGCTAAGCTTACGGTAAAGAAGCTGAACGCTTCCAGATAGTTTGAGACACTTTGAAAATTGTTTTTGTCACGCAATAAATTAACTGTAATAATGTTTTATGTTGTATTTATTCAACCTGATGCAATTATGTTCTATTTTCTTTGGACTAAATGATTATATAATTTATTTATATTAATTATGTTTCCATTTATTTATTTTAACCAACAGTACGAATTAACTAATTTAAATTGTGTTAATAGCGCTATAGCGGAAATCTATCTTAAACTTATATGGGGTAAATTCAAAGTTATATCATTATAATCTGTCAATTAGTACACATTTATTTTAAATATCATAGAATGAAACTCTTAAAAGTTTAGTGAAAAATTACACTGGATTATGATTCATGATGACCTTGACTACTATCATGTTAAATTTGGAGAGATTTTACTGTAGAAATTTGAAATAAACGATCATTAAATATAGTCATTATATGTTAATGACAACATTTTCAAAATTGAATTAAAAATAAATCCTTAAAAGCTTAGTGAAAAAATACACTGGATAATGATTCATGATGACCTTGACTACTATCATGGTAAATTTGGAGAGATTTTACTGCCTTCCTTAAATATATTCATTAATGACTATAATTTCTACAGTAAAGTCTCTCCAAATTTACCATGATAGTAGTCAAGGTCATCATGAATCATAATCCAGTGGAATTTTTCACTAAACTTTTAAGAGTTTCATTCTATGATATTTAAAATAAATGTGTGGTAATTGACAGATTATAATGATATAACTTTGAATTTACCCCATAGAAGACTGTAGAAATTGAAATAAATTATCCTTAAATATAGTCATTATATGTTAATGCAGACATTTTCAAAATTAAGTTTAAAAAAATCCTTAAAATCTTAGTGAAAAATTACACTGGATTATGATTCATGATGACCTTGACTACTATCATGGTCAGTTTGGAGAGATTTTACTGTAGAAATTTGAAATAAACGATCATTAAATATAGTCATTATATGTTAATGCAGACATTTTCAAAATTGAATTAAAAAAAATCCTTATAGCTTAATGAAAAATTCCACTGGATTATTATTCATGGTGACCTTGACTACTATCATGTTAAATTTGGAGAGATTTTACTGTAGAAATTTAAAATAAACGATCATTAAATATAGTCATTATATGTTAATGCAGACATTTTCAAAATTGAAATAAAATAAAATCCTTAAAAGCTTAGTGAAAAATTCCAATGTATTATGATTCATGATGACCTTGACTACTATCATGGTAAATTTGGAGAGATTTTACTGTAGAAATTTGAAATAAACGATCATTAAATATAGTCATTATATATTAATGCCGACATTTTCAAAATTGAAATGAAGTAAAATCCTTAAAAGCTTAGTGAAAAATTTCACTGTATTATGATTCATGATGACCTTGACTACTATCATGTTAAATTTGGAGAGATTTTACTGTAGAAATTTAAAATAAACGATCATTAAATATAGTCATTATATGTTAATGACAACATTTTCAAAATTGAGTTAAAAAAAATCCTTAAAAGCTTAGTGAAAAATTTCACTGTATTATGATTCATGATGACCTTGACTACTATCATGTTAAATTTGGAGAGATTTTACTGTAGAAATTTAAAATAAACGATCATTAAATATAGTCATTATATGTTAATGACAACATTTTCAAAATTGAGTTAAAAAAAATCCTTAAAAGCTTAGTGAAAAATTACACTGGATTATGATTCATGATGACCTTGACTACTATCATGGTAAATCTGGAGAGATTTGACTGTAGAAATTTAAAATAAACGATCATTAAATATAGTCATTATATGTTAATGACAACATTTTTAAAATTGAGTTAAAAAAAATCCTTAAAAGCTTAGTAAAAATTACACTGGATTATGATTCATGATGACCTTGACTACTATCATGTTAAATTTGGAGAGATTTTACTGTAGAAATTTGAAATAAATTATCCTAAATATAGTCATTATATGTTAATGCCGACATATTTTTAAATTGAATTTTAAAAAAATCCTTAAAAGCTTAGTGAAAAATTCCACTGGATTATGATTCATGATGACCTTGACTACTATCATGTTACATTTGGAGAGATTTTACTGTAGAAATTTGAAATAAATGATCCTTAAATATAGTCATTATATGTTAATGCCGACATTTTCAAAATTAAATTTAAAAAAATTCCTTAAAAGCTTAGTGAAATATTTCACTGTATTATGATTCATGATGACCTTGACTACTATCATGTTAAATTTGGAGAGATTTTACTGTAGAAATTTGAAAAAAACGATCATTAAATATAGTCATTATATGTTAATGACAACATTTTCAAAATTGAATTTAAAAAAATCCTTAAAAGTTTAGTGAAAAATTACACTGGATGATGATTCATGATGACCTTGACTACTATCATGGTCAATTTGGAGAGATTTTACTGTAGAAATTTGAAATAAATTATCCTTAAATATAGTCAGTATATGTTAATGCAGACATTTTCAAAATTGAATTTAAAAAAAATCCTTAAAAGCTTAGTGAAAAATTCCACTGGATTATGATTCATGATGACCTTGACTACTATCATGTTAAATCTGGAGAGATTTTACTGTAGAAATTTGAAATAAATGATCATTAAATATAGTCATTATATGTTAATGCCGACATTTTCAAAATTGAATTAAAAAAAATTCCTTAAAAGCTTAGTGAAAAATTTCACTGTATTATGATTCATGATGACCTTGACTACTATCATGTTAAATTTGGAGAGATTTTACTGTAGACATTTGAAAAAAACGATCATTAAATATAGTCATTATATGTTAATGCCGACATTTTCAAAATTGAATAAAAAAAATCCTTAAAAGTTTAGTGAAATATTACACTGGATGATGATTCATGATGACCTTGACTACTATCATGGTCAATTTGGAGAGATTTTACTGTAGAAATTTAAAATAAACGATCATTAAATATAGTCAGTATATGTTAATGCAGACATTTTCAAAATTGAATTTAAAAAAAATCCTTAAAAGCTTAGTGAAAAATTCCACTGGATTATGATTCATGATGACCTTGACTACTATCATGGTCAATTTGGAGAGATTTCACTGTAGAAATTTGAAATAAATTATCCTTAAATATAGTCAGTATATGTTAATGCAGACATTTTCAAAATTGAATTAAAAAAAATCCTTAAAAGCTTAGTGAAAAATTCCACTGGATTATGATTCATGATGACCTTGACTACTATCATGTTAAATTTGGAGAGATTTTACTGTAGAAATTTGAAATAAATGATCATTAAATATAGTCATTATATGTTAATGCCGACATTTTCAAAATTGAATTAAAAAAAATCCTTAAAAGCTTAGTGAAAAATTACACTGGATTATGATTCATGATGACCTTGACTACTATCATGGTAAATTTGGAGAGATTTTACTGCCTTCCTTAAATATATTCATTAATGACTATAATTTCTACAGTAAAATCTCTCCAAATTTACCATGATAGTAGTCAAGGTCATCATGAATCATAATCCAGTGGAATTTTTCACTAAACTTTTAAGAGTTTCATTCTATGATATTTAAAATAAATGTGTGGTAATTGACAGATTATAATGATATAACTTTGAATTTACCCCATAGAAGTTTAAGATAGATTTCCGCTATAGCGCTATTAACACAATTTAAATTAGTTAATTCGTACTGTTGGTTAAAATAAATAAATGGAAACATAATTAATATAAATAAATTATATAATCATTTAGTCCAAAGAAAATAGAACATAATTGCATCAGGTTGAATAAATACAACATAAAACATTATTACAGTTAATTTATTGCGTGACAAAAACAATTTTCAAGTTTTCTCAAACGATCTGGTAGCGTTCAGCTTCTTTACCGTAAGCTTAGCAATAGATGCGCAAGATTTATTCAGTGCGGGCTGACGTGACAGTCGTTCGCTGACTGCGGGCTCACGTGATGGCAGTGTATTTTGCTAGTGTGAAAAAAACAGTATACAGTTCATTGATCTTCTTTTGGGTTTATTTGCTTTAATTGGTGTTTCATATATATATACTGTATATATATATATATTTAGGGCCAGAGAAACTGAGTCCAATGGATATCTTTGAGAGCAAGAGATCAGAGAGTTACATGGACCTGCCAGAGAGCTCTATGGAAACGAAAAAATGTCAGACTGACGCAAATGTTCAACTAGTGACACTTTAAGTGAGTAATAAATATAGGTTTCTGTTGTGAGCGGGTAGAGAAATTAATTGTCACATATGCAATTCACAAGGGTGAATCAAAAGTCAGTTATTTATCATCCACAATAAAATGTTTGCACTCCAGTTCAGAGATTAAAAAAATGATGGAATTGTTTTCTAAGATGTCGGCAGCCGACTATGCCAGCTACACTTACGATTCGATCTTGTTCTCTTTAAAAAAGCCATGGCCGAGATTTTCAAATGGCATGGCAACAATTTAATTTAGTCATTTAATTTCATTAGTGACCCTTGGCTCCGGTGTGAGCTCAAGAGGTCCATTTGATTTGCTCTGATGATGATTGGGATGATTCAATTCTACAATTTACTTTGTTTTATGCTCAACATGGCATTGAACTCAAGTTAAAAAATATTTAAAGTTAAAAGTGTAATGAGTTTAACAGGTGCCTTGTTAAGTAAAAGGACTACGTTCTACCCCCCTTCCTCAGAGACTCCTAGCCCTCACTGTACAAGAGCATCGGTCTCAAGAACCCGCCGGACTCTACGAGGTACAGATTGACTATAGGATTGATCTTGATTACAGAAGTAATTAGACATTTCACATATGACACTAAATGGCATATGAAATTGTTGTAAAGAAATCTTCTGTATTGATGTTGCATTTATTACATAACCAGGGCAGACGTCAAAGGCCCAAATAACAAGTATCGCCCGTTCATTTTGAAAAAAAATCTTGTAGAGCAGAACTACAGTAATTTGAACTTTAACTTCTATACAGTTTTCAATACCATGAGGATTTAAGAAAAAATATCCAAATTCTCATGGTAAATTGTAATACTTTATTTTCTGAGGTCTGTGGATCAGATCTACTGAGGCGTCAGTGCTCGTTATTTATACTATTTAATTAAATTGTCTAGTTTTGGTTTAAAAAGAGACGTTGATTCGATATATCTGGATTTAGACATCTAAATCTAAAATACACTTTCAATTGATACATGACTGTTGGACTTGTATAAATGATGGGTAAATGATGAATTAAAACGACCTATTTTAATTTTTTATGTAATATTTTCCAAAAAATGTATATCGTCTATACTTTGGTCAAAAATAGAGCACGATTATAGTCGGAACATAAAGGCTCGGTGGGTGTAGATAGACAGACAAACAGATATTTTTGCACATGGCGTACATCAGAAGTTGCAATGTGACCAAAGTACCTGCAGAGGGCAGAGTAGCTGAGACAAACGGGGAGTCAGACAAAGAGAAGGGGGGACATGAAAACAATCGCATGGACTTGCTCAGAGGTAACTATTCGAGTTTCAAACTACGTTCTTTGGAAATCTAAGTGGATACTTCGAAACACGTCAACGTAAGTCTTCACTAATTGACTTAAACTGAAACCACAAGTGTGTCACACGTTGGTTATTGTTTTTTTATGTCTTCTCTGAGCTTTAAAACTCGCACTTGGTCGGATCTTTCCTTCGTCTGTAAATCTGAAAAGCCTTGTTTTCCAGCGGACTACAGGCAACCATCCGTCTGTGTCAGTTAGTCTTAAGTGTTTACCATTATTTTCTACTCAGAGAAAGAAGGCTAATACCTTGTAAATAAACAAATACAACCTAGTGGTGACCCTTTTAAATGTAATGTGTATGTGTAAACTATTTATTTTCGCTATGTGTATGTTTTATTAATGCGGGTTGGTTGATGTTATTGTGTTTCAATACCTTTGTGCGCAGTACTCGTTTTATAAGCTAGTGTTTTGTTATTATAGTTTGTATTCATTCTTGATACACATTTACTCTACATAAAAGTTTTTTATTTATTTATTTAATTACCATAATATTTGGTAAACATATGTGATTAATAAATAAATGTATATGATACAATAAAATTACTTCCTGTCCCTGTAGCTGCCTTAACAACATGAGTTCTAGTCTATTTTATTGTATATCAGTATGGTGTCATTAACTCAAAAGTTTTAGTTTTTTTAAATGCGTAAATTACCAAAATACATTCTTTCACGATTGCTTTTTTTTTTATCAAGGGACCAGTTTGAACATGTTTAATTCCCCTGGCAATTTTTCTGCAGAGCATTTGTGCTGATCTTTATCAGAGCTCTAGAGAGCCAGTTTGTTCACATAAGCGTCAGAGGAATCTTATAAGAAGATTATAATTTAATATTTTTAGGATTTTTATTGTTGGTGGGAGTTATTTTTAAATCTTATCTTATCTTAATTTGTGAAATTGCTCGAATTTACAATGATTAATTTGTGAATACACTTCTTTAACCTTGCATTTGTAGAATTTGTTTATTTTTGTGTGATGTTGATTTTGATTGTTTTATTGTTATTTGACTGATTGTTAATTGTATTCATTCATTGATCAGGTGTTTTGCACACCAAGTGTTTCTTTCCAACATGAAAACAAAACTCAATATGTTTCCACAGAGACACATCAGCATAATAGTGGTTTTGTTTAATTTGATTTCCGCTATCAACGCTGTTGTCTTTTTTGTTATCTGCTGCCAGTCCCCAATGGGAGGGAGCTTCCTTCCTGTGTTGGATAAAAGGGCGATTTGTGTACATCTGAATAGAGCGTCTCCCTTGCAACACACAGCACTTTGAGTAGCTTCCAGGCAGAGAAAGGGCTGACCTAAGAGTTTCTTGGTGAGACAGAGGGAGGAGTGTGTGGTTAAGGGAGTGAATAGATCTCACGCAAAGAGAGAAAAACAAGCAAAACATGTGAACAGAGAGGTGGGTAGAGGATAAAACGTGAAGTCAGGAATGGATGATGACATTAATATCTCTGAGGAATGACGACTAAGGCGCCTCTAATGTGTAATCATAGACATTAAAGAACTACTGGGAATGAAAAAAGATCCAAATGGCATAAAAAAAAGCAGAATGCAAGGTAGAGAAGGAGTGTGTAGGGGGAGGGGTTCATCGAAGGGGGAAAAACAATCACACAGTTGTTTCTGCTGTGGCCAAGACTAGAATTTCCTCTGGTTTCAGGATCTGCACTGATTGGTGTGTTTGACCCACAGAACTGTGGCCTGTGCTGACTGCCCGATGTAAACACACGCCAGCGTCAAAGTCGGATCCAGTCCGGTCAATAAGAAGGCGACATGGCGGACAGCTCGCTGCCTGCCAATTCCAACATTGGTCTTTCAAACAGAAGCAGCAGCTTCTTCAAAGTAAGATTATCATTTTTTGGATCGTTTGGGGAACCACATCCAAATGAATTTTACAAGAGTTTACATTTGGATATGATATATTTAGAGATTCATAGTGCTGTCAGAAAGAAAAATGAATATCTGTAATTCATTTATCCAAATGTTGTTGTTTTTTCTCACCTGAAATTAGCTTTTTTTCCATTTCAATTAGGTTTTTTGTAGACAAAAACTCAAACACAGGAAAAAACAACAGAAAAAAAGTAGTTTTGCGCGTATGCAACTTGTAAACAGACGCAATTAAAATTAACAACAATAATTACACACAATGATTCAGCAATTATTCAGAATGTATTCTAAAAGTGTTTGACAGACAGAAACATAAATAAGAACTCACAAGGAATTGACTGTGTACATTCATGCCTGTAGACAGTCGTGCTTAATAAAATACCTGTGAAAAGCAAAAGTATGTAAGAAAGCAGGTATACCCAGACTGGTTTTCAGCCGTGTTGTGGATAGTGTTAGAGCCGACCTTTACAGAGCATTAGCTATTATGCTACCCAGTGTTAATTCAGCATTATTTTATCAATGTGAATAAACTTAAACTTAAAAGCCGTAAAACAGTATCGACCCTTTACAATAGAATGTGTAAAATATGGGCTTAACCTCACCTGTATGTTACTGGCCGTCGTTTAGTCAAATTAATTCAAGTCAAGTTAATTACAATGAAATCATGACCATTTAGTTAAGGCTATAGTGGCTTTCATGCACTCAATTGTCAGTCACTATGCATGTTATGATGCAAATTCATTAAAACTGGCAAAAAGGGAAACTATAGGAAATATCACCACCATACAGTGTGATCTAATAGTAAATGTATTGTGTCAAGAACCTTTTTAATGTTGTTAAAAGTCCGTTAATTTGTTGAGTACTTTGTACTTTCTGCAGCCAGCCTCAAGTGGACACTCAATGAACTGCGCACATTTGCATCGTAACTTTTCACTAGATGAATTAACACTCTTAATAAGCAAGTAGCAGAAACGAAAAATAAAAGGGGACAGAGGGGTATATCATCAGGAGTTGCTAAATGTCTCAATTCCCTGTCTCTGTTTGACCAAAAGTAAGGCGTGTTAGACGTGAGGAATGCCAGCTGTACTTGTTGGCAGCCATTCAAAAATACTCCCAACTTCTACCCTTCCCCCTGTTCTTTGTTAGGTCTCCTGCCATCAGACTTTCCACTGATACCTGATCAAGGTCGGCAAAGCTGCTTTCATGTGCACTGAAAGGTGTTCAAAACCATTGAGTTATTTAAGCTCACATTACAACGCTTTTTTATTTAGAAAGTGCAACCAAGTAGTAAATCAAACTTTTTTTAAACAAACAGATTAAAATCTGAAAAGGAATTAAGAAACAACAAAATGTTAAATGCAAAATATAATAAAAGTAGAGAGAGCCCGGCAGAGCGAGAGAGGAGGGAAGGGGGGCAGGTAAGTGATTTCCTTCATGGGCAGCTGTAATTTATATTGGTGGAGTCAGTGGGAAAGTATGTGTTTGGTTTTAACTCAGACACATACTCGCAGCACTTTCACAGGCCTGGTGAAGATGGAAAAAGCTGCAAAGGAAGTTTCAGACGAGACATTATTTGGTTTCCCTGCCTTTACATTTTCTTTTATTGGGCAATCTTGTTACCACTAGGAAAGTGGTGCACCATATTAATACTTGTCAAGTGAGTGGGGCTTCATATAAAAATAAACTCATAACTGTGGTCGGCTGTGAAGCTGGCGGTTTTAATTATAAGGCTTACTTCCTGTCGGCCCGATTACAAAATAAAAGTTGTTATTGTTCCTCAAAAATAAAAAAACGAATGTTAATGAAGAGAATGAAATAAAACTTTCAAATTATAAATTATAAAATTTACTTTTTAGGTATTGATTTCCTTATATGGATCTGTTAACCCCCATTTAATCTACGAGTCAAGTTGATAACAGAAGTGATACCACAAACACATTTGTTTTAAAGTCTACTGGTCACCTTGACCTTGAGATAACACAAGCGATACCACAAACACATTTGTTTTCAAGCCTCCGGGTCACTTTGACCCTATGATATTACAAGGTTTAAGTGACGCCTATAGTGTGTAGGGATGTGAAGAAAAAAAAATTAATGTCTGATATACGTCAATGTTTTTCTCACATTATATATATGTTATGTATAACAGCATTATATCCATTTTTCTTTTATTTAATAAAAAATACACTTTGGGGTTGGTGAGAGGGGCTTTCAAATTATTATTTATTCATGTACGGTTTATATTTCAATTAAGTGTGAGAAATAAATTATAAAAAATATTTTATTTACAATATACATGCATATATCTATGGCATTTCTTAATTTTTGTGTTGCAATTAAACTTTGACCAATAGATGGCAGCAGTCAAGGAACAGTGCATCCTGTATGACTGAGGATGAGAGGATGGCGACTCCAACTGCTTTCAAAAAACTATTTATTTAACCAAAAGAGAATGGAACAATCACAAGACGTCACTAAAATAATCCCCATTTATAAAATATAAGCCATTTTCTACCGCTTATTCCCTTATAGGAGTCGTTAGGGGGAGCTGGAGCCTATCCCAGGACATTGGGACAAGAGGCGGGGGACACCCTGGACAGGAAGCCAGTCTGTCACAGGGCGCAAAAAGACGTATCAAATCATGTTGTGAGCTGAATATATTGTATCAAATTGTAAGATTACTGTGTCGCTACAACCCTAATAGTGCTTTAATTTCAGTTAACAGAAATACCAAAGCTTATCTACTGACATTGAACCTAACAAAAAAAGACCGCAGGATTATTAATGAATGTTATTTTGGGACAATACCTTTTTGTGTCCTCACTTCCTGTGGGAAATGACACTCTGTGTTTCCTTCATTTCCTTTGTTCCAGATGATGGACACTCATTCTGTTTTAGTAGTAAATACTATGATTCAGACGTTTATCTGTTTCTTTACTTCCTCCCTGTATTCATTTGAAATGTTATCCTCATAGCTGATTGACACATTCACCCTGGAGATTGATGAACTTACAAAGGAGATGGTCCAAACATCACCTGCCTGTAAGACAGAGCCTGTGGAAACAAATGGGTAATATATATTCTATTTTTTATATTCATGAGTCAGCGTTTGTGTGCTTCTTTTATTGCATCAAATAATAGTGTTTATATACAAATTTGTTTTAACACGTGTTTGCCAAAAGATGGCGCTAAAGTGCAGTTATTTGTCTAACAGTTTGGCGAGTGGCGTTTACCTCCAGTCCTCCTGCACCAGAACGCAAGGAGGTGAGAGGGATTCCGGCTACGACTCATTGCGGAGGAGGATGAGTGTGCTGGACCGACTCACCCAGACGCACCCGGTTTGGCTCCTGTTGACAGTGAGCGAGGACGAGGCTGAACACATACTGTACAAACAAGCACCAGGGGTGAGAGGGATGCTCTTCATGTTAGACGGTATTCTAATGAAACAAAACTGAAAAGTCCCTGATTTCTTAACCCTCTCGTCCTTCTAAGGGATTCCTGGTAACAAAGTCTGTCAGTCTTCAGAGGAAGGTTTTATCCGTCCGTCAGCAAAATGATCATTCCGAAACTCCAATAAGCAACTTCCCTGTCAGAGAGAGTCAATACAGTGAGTTTCATGATTTCAGTTTTCACGGGAAAATGAAACATAACTGTAGTTGGGAACGTAACGTAAGTAATAATAACAATACTATCATAGTTATTATTATAATTTTGCTGCTGTTTTTATTAAGCAACTGAATTATCTATCTAATTTTCACTCCGGTTTCCCCCCAAATTGTATATACTGTATATATAAATATATATATATATATATATATATATATATTATATATTTCCATTTTGATTAAGTTTTGTACACATAATAAACAATGCAATAAATAATGCAACTATGAATATTGAAACACATTTATTTTAAATTTGTGCAACAAGATAATGTCTTTGACATTTTATTGACCACCCTCCATCTCTCCGTAGCCTTCTCTCTGGAGGGATCAGGAATAAGCTTTGCTGATCTTTTTCGCCTGGTGGCCTTTTACTGTATCAGCAGGTAAGTGTGTCTCGTTTCTCGATATCTCGTTGTGCCATAAGAATAGAAGCTAAGGAGGAAAATAGTATCTGTTGAGCAAGCAAATGACTCTTTGTCCAAGGTTCTCACTTCTTGTTTTAGCTTCAGTCACGCGAACACAGCCAGGATCTAACGGCATACACCGGAAACGGAGGGGTAGCGTTAGCGATGTCCACCGTAAAACAGGATGTGATTTAGAAAGAAAAGAAAAGAAAACTGTGTGTTTGGATTATCTGTTGAAATCAACTAAAAGGAACTTCCAAATGTTTGCAGCCACAGTTCTTGTCGTCATGGACAACATCACAGCAGAGAGAAATTAATTATTTCCCAAGTCTGATCTAACCCTTGTGTTGCCTCTTGGTCAAGGTCATTTTTGTTTTCGGCCACCGGGTCACCTTGACCCAGAGATAACTCAAGGGATCAATCCACATTTTACATTTTATACTAAAGTCCCTCTGTGAACTGATTCTGACTTATTTTTCTTTTGTAGATCTTTTTATTTATGGTCTCCTAATTTTCACAGGCACACTGACATGAATGTTTTCCTTTTTTAAAAATGGTATAAGAGAATGAAATGGTTAAACCCCATTGATAATGAGGAAATTTGATATCATCCTTTTCAAAATTCTACATGTTACTGCTCTGCTGCCTTCAAACAGGAATATTTGGCTGGGAAACGGAGTCCCCAGTGTCAGCTTTTGTCATGGAGGCAACATGGCTGATTAATATGATTTATTCTTTGCTGCATATGTACATATATTTGGAGGAAGGCAGCAGTTTGTCCAAGTAATTGAATGAAGCACTTGTTTTAGTCAAATTATAAGGTGCATGTAAAAAATAGTGCAACAAAAACATTTTAATCTCTGCATAAAATAAATTCATGACATTTGCAATGAAAAAAACAACTGATAACTGATGAAAAAAAACGTTTCACCACATATATATTTATTTTCCTTTTATCTTAGGGATGTCCTGCCATTCACTCTTAAGCTTCCTGAGGTCATTGCATCTGCAAAGACCCAGAAGGATCTGGAGGAGGTGGCTCAGCTGGGAGCAGGTAGGCAGTTCATTTAAATTTGGAAGACACTTGTGGCCTAAAAATGTTAGTATCAGAGCTAAATTAAAAATGGCTTATACATATAAGTGCAAAAAAACAAATCCCAAAACCTGAATGTAGGGACACCTCAGGTCTGTGCATCATCCTCTCGTCAGACTTTTCTTTATTAAATAAGGTACAATACAACAAATTAATGATGGTTTCGTGAAAGGTGTCTACACAGAGTTTGGAACTTTGAGGAACTATTTCTCCAGTCACGTTTCTGTCTCTCATTTTGTTGATGCAAGCTGCTTACGTTGCCGTTTCTAGACTGCTACAAATCTACATCCACTGTGGCGAAATAGCTCACGTTGTTATTTACTGCCCTCAATGGAAAAAAAAAAAATGTCTGGAATAGTCACTAGATAAAATCTGTAAAAACACAAATTTAAAACTATTCTTTTAAAGAACAAACACTACAATAGTTTGTGTGCAAGTTTCTTTTTTTCTTCTTTTCTTTCCAGGTTACTTACTTACTTAAGGGTTTCTTTACTCCAGATGCTGTGAGTCATAGTCCAACAAAATGACAGCTGGGTGTGGAAAAGTATTAAAGGCAAAGTGCTGTCTAAACAAAGGCACAGCCTTCAGAGAGGCAAAGAGAAATTCTTTACGTTGTCACAAACCGGTCATTGCTGCTGACAAAGAGTGCAGATGATTCGAATTATGAAGCAGTTTTTCTTGTACTTTAAAGAGGAAAACCTCAGCAGCAACTCATGAATGTAAGTAACTCACATGTTTACACGTGTATCCAAACTGTAGGTGTTTGTTAAAAACTTTTTTAAACTCATTTGTGGAGGTAACTTTATTCTCCCTATGCAAACTGGACAAGCCTAAAGAAAATGACTTTGACATATGAACACAGTTGCACCGGTATCATTAACAGTTTCCATTTTTAGAGCGTGGCTCAGTCATCACTGGGCTTAGAGCTGCACGAAAAAAGAAACCAAAATAGAACAGAAATGTAATCCCTTTATAGCAAATGTCTTTGAGAGTGTACGTTTTGATTTCAGAAATACTTAAAAACTCTAATATATGCTCTCATTTAAGCATGAAATCTGTTTGGTTTTTATTGTAAATAAAAGTTGTAAAATTCTAAAAAGTATCTTTGTCTTTGTCTTTAGACTTAGATTGTGTCATCTTGTTCTTCCTCTTTATGTTCTTCTTATTTTATTTTTTATTTATGTATTATTTTTTATTGTTTATGAAAAATTGCTGGCTATTGTAAAAAAACAATTTCCCAAAGGAGACCTCCTGAGGGATCAATAAAGTTTTACCTTACCTTACCTTACCTTACTTAAAAACTATCCTTTAGGTACTAAAGGGGATGTTGAGGGAAGAGGGAACAAAGGGAGGACAACAAAACACAAATTATTATAGCAGGAACTGGATCAGCAGCCTGAGTTTAGTGAACGCCTACTCTATGATTAGCATGAATGACTCCCTCCCTTGTGGTGTGTGTGAGTGACGACACATAGTCACACACAGCTGAAGAGAGAAGGGCAGAGCGAGAGTAAGAAAAATAGACAGAGAAACTTTGAAGAACTTATTAAACTAAAGGTGAGAGATGATAATCCTTTACAATCTACTTAAAAGGAATGCTAGTATATATCGTGAAATGACTTTGTATGACTTTTGTGTGTTTTAAGGATTCTGGAATTCTTCCTTGTTCACTCATTGTCGCACCTCCCCCCGTCCCAGTCGTCCTCTGAGCCGAACTCTCAGCCCGCGGCGGAGTAATAGGAACGAGGCGATAGAAGGACCCGTTCGGAGAAAAGCTGGCTCCCACTCTGACAGCGCGCCGTCAACATTAAGGCCTGATATATCACCAGCTTTGGATTGTCTTCAGAAGAAGTATCCAAGTGGCCCTCTCTGCTTCGTCAATCCTCTGTTTCTCCAAACACACCAACACAAGTTCCAGGAGGAGCATTCTGCAAATGCGTTGACCTCAGAGAAGAACCCAAAGAATGCAAATAAAGCACCAGTAAAGCTGGCGAGCCAAGAGAAGGAACAACACCCGACCAAAGTAAAGGTCAACAGCAAATCCAGACCCCCGCCACCACGGCCCCCACCCCCACGCCTAATGCCACGGAGGCGCCCAGCACCCCCTCCACCTGGTCAACCAGCAATCACTTCCAGACCAAAGAGCATGTCAGAGGCTGTCACTCCATCTTCAAGGCAAAAACCCTCTACCAAACGCCAGGCGCCAACTAGACCTCCAATGGGTGCCAAGCAAAGCCACAGCTCTTCTAAAACTGTTAGCTCACCGATTGCGGTGCCTAAAAACCCGACACCAACTATGCCAGCTCGACCAGATATCGACGCCTATCGCTGCAACATGGCTCTTGATGACGAGACGATCGCAAAAGCTTTGTCACGTGCCAAGCTTTCACCATCCTCTGTTCCTGATGAGGGTCTTTTGGAGAAAAACTCTGAGAGTCACTCCAGCCAGATCGTGAGGAGCCGACAGCGTCTGAGTGACGTGAGCATGTCTACTTCCTCGTCGGATTCTCTGGAATACTCACAATCGCCTGGATATTCCTTGGGATTTCCACAAAACCCGTCTTGCCATCTGAGCAATCAGGATCCAGCTGAGGATAGTAGTGAAGATGATGAGGACGGAGATGAGGAAGAAGAGGATTACGGGGTTAGTTTGGAAAATGATCTAGAGATGCGTCTCCGGCCATCTTTCAGAGTACGACGGCGAAAGGTTGGTGTGAGACTGAGCGGGGGATCATTTATTCTCCCGAGAGCATTGAAAGGACGTTTTCGCAAGGTGAGCGGCATGCTCAGTTCTTTGGTGACACCCGAGAGAAGGATGGTGAAAAGGATTTCACAGTTATCTAGGGACAAAAGCTCCTATTTCGGTTCCCTGGTTCAGGACTATATCAACTTTGTTCAAGAGAACAGGGGCTGCCACACGTCGGGGGTGGATTTTTTGCAAACACTCAGGCAGTTCATGACCCAGATGAAGGCTTACCTGTGCCAGAGCTCGGAGCTAGACCCTCCGATAGAGTCACTCATTCCAGAAGATCACATTGGTAAGTCTTGAAATCATTATCCCTCTATTCGTCGATGACCCTATATAACTTTCAATCCATCTATATTTTTTAGACAGTGAAATAACCTTCTCTAAACCTTATTTGCGTGACCACCTCGCCACATGAGTCATGCTCATTTCAGTGTGAAAGCCTGTGTGACTCATTCAGCTTCCCATCAGCCTCATGGCAAAGTTTCTTTACAGGGTGTGAAAAAAACATTTGACCCTAAACAAATTGGGAAAAAAAGGTGGTTGCACCATGTTTAAACCAGCACATTCATGAAAAAAATGGTTTTACACCAATTGTTGATTTTTCCTTCAACTTATGTTTACAGGAAGTTTGAACAGATACAGAGGGAGATAGTTCTCTAGATAGATAGAAAGTTCTCTTGCAAACATCATACTGATAAGTCATAGTATATGAATATCTCCACCACAACCATAAGGCTGTGAATAAATTAGATTGTTATGAAAATCATTCATTTATATTTCTTTATATTTTAAATGTTTGTATTTACTAGTAAGTGAGTAAGCTGTATTTCTATAGCGCAGAATAGAACAGGGTCACAAAGCACTTTAACAACAAAACAATACTCAGTATGAAAATATGTACAAATTTATGAACTTTTAAAGGCCAAGATAAAATAGTGACTACTTGTGCCTACAACTCTACTTGTTATTGATAGTCTTCTTTTTTTCTATTAAGTTTCCATTTTTGCTACTGACTAATATACTAATATCATGTTTAATGTGTTTTATACTACTTTTGTATATATATATACTTTTACAAGGTTTTAGTTGTACATCCACAAAGGCAAGGCATCCGCAGGCAGATTGTTAGAGTCTATGATAAATTATATTATTGTCTGCTCACTAGATAAGGATAAGTAGTACGGAAGAGCCTCAAACAGGATGTTGCCCGGATAAAATGGAAAAAGAATCCCAAGAATACAAGGAAGTTTACAACATGACATGTTTCCTTAATAGCCCTTGTTTACACTTGCACAAAATGTTGTAGCTGTGCAGTGTCTTCTTATACTTCTCCTTTTTATTATCTTTATTTAGTCTAAAAATAATCTTCTCTGATGTTGTCCCTTATATTAGTCTTCACAAGAAGCTTACACTTGTATTTTCATGCTGTTAGGAAATATGTTTTGATTCCACAGAATTAATTGCGCAACAATAGCTGATAACATGCCTGGAGGCTGCAGATGCTTGAATGAATCACAGTTTCTGTGCTAAGAGTGAATAATGCAACAAAAGTGCCCGAATATGACATTCTGGACATAGTTGAAGTAGGCAGAGGTACCGCGTAGGTGGAGAAAAGAGCCTTTGTCACTGCTGTAAGAATCTACTGATGAAAGTGGAATGATTTCTGTCGCTTATCTTTTATTAATTTGAATGCCAAAGTATTACAAATATTTCTTGATGACAGTTCGGATAGTTTTCAAGGCCATTAGTCATGAATAATTGGTGACACAAAGTGGTGCATAAACAGCTCTTTTCCTACACAACTCCAAAATACAAAATTTTCATTTTGTACTTTACTAAAACTATTCATCTTATTTTTCTGTAACTCAAAGGATTCGTGAAAATAGTCACTAGAAAAACGGTTTAAAAACTGTTGTTTCACTGTAAAGAAAGATTTAGCATATTGTTTTAGGTAATGTATTTAATTTAATTCAGATTGGAATGGTTAATGTTATGCATTGATCTCAACTTGTCTAGTGCGTAAAATTAAATGTATATAAAGTAGGCTTACAATGATGTTTGGGAACCTCTTTTTTTTTGGTAGTTTCCCACTGTTTTTGATGATGTATAGCTGTTTTATGAGGGTGACTAGACAAGTTATACTTGTCTGTGTGGTACACTATCTGAGTCTGTAGATGCCTTAACAAAACATTCATTGAAAAGTGCTTTCTGTCACACTAACAAAATAAACCAGGGTTTCTCCTCGCGGTCAGCGTTGAGTTCATCTTTCTTCTGCCTTCTGACTTATGGACCAAACAAAACTCTATAGTTTTAGGATATGTGTGAGGTATATTTCACCGTTTCTCATGCAGCACTCTTTTGTTCTTTCCTGGAAAGTACATTGTCACAACAATCGTTCAGGTTCATGTTAATATATTAATAATGTATCAACCTATTCTTCTATTTCCTTAAGATTTCTAATTCAAACACTAGCTAGTGGATTTTAAAAGGAGAAGCAGGCTTGGAGTGCTTGAAAATAAATACAGTCTTACAATCACTGAACTTAAATGTTAGATGTGTTTGTGCTCTTTTACAGATCAGGTGCTCGAGAAGGCCATGCACAAATGTGTTTTGAAGCCCCTCAAAGGTGTTATCGATGTGGCCTTGCATGATTTCCAGGTGACTCTCAAACCTTGTATTATGTAAACACTACTTGATTTGTATAATTAATTTTAGTTCATTTAAAAAGATGCATAAAAGAATATGTTGTGCTGTGTGTTTTTAATATGAATTTGTTCAATACGCCAAGATTCAATATCTAACGGTACATCATTTGCTCTTGTCAGGTTAACAGTGGAGTTTGGCAGCAGTTGAAGGAAAATCTGGCTATAGCAAAGACGAAACGGCCACAGGAGCTAGGGGTGGATGGAGCAGTGCCGCCTGACCCTGTCGCTATTGAGAGGATCCGACACAAGTTTCTCAACATGAGAAAAATGTATTCCCCTGAGAAGAAAGTGTCACTACTGTTGCGTGTTTGTAAATTAATCTACACCATCATGCAGGACAACTCGGGTACAGAGACAAGCTTCTTTCAATACCAGCATTCTTGGATCCTGTTTCCCTCTCATGTTATCTGTTCTATTCCAGGTAGGATGTATGGCGCAGATGACTTCCTACCAATGCTGACCTATGTCTTGGCTCAATGTGACATGCCTGAACTGGATTCTGATATTCAATACATGATGGAGCTGCTTGATCCATCTTTGCTTCAAGGAGAAGGTGAGAACTGTTCCCTTTTAGATAAACATGTGAAATGATATCGGGATCTGAACTTAGATCTGAAATCTGGAAACTCTTTAAAAATGTACGAGAAACCTGGAACTAACTGGACCCAAGTGTGTGTAGTGATTGAAGGGAATATAGAATAGACACAACTAGAGAAAATTAAGCAATTGATTTGCACATGTATAAAATATAAACTGAGCTGGGAAGAAAGCACACAAATTAAACCATACATCAGGGCAACCCCAGAAAGTAACAGAACAGAACACAGTGAAATAAAAATACACGGCAAGAATAAAAGATAAAATAAACCAAATAATTGCATAGCAGTCAACTAAACGAATGGCAACAGGAACGATAATGTGTAAACAGATAGCTTGTAAACAGACAATGATGAGGTCAACTTTAACATTCAGGAGTTTAGACACCACAGACTGGAACCAGGAAGCTTGTGTTGTGAATGCAGGAGCGTTGATTGCATTTTGTCAATACCTGTCAAGAGAAAAAGAGAGAGTACAGGGACATGGAAAGAAGTAAACAAAATAAAAACCTACATAAACGGATAATGGCAGAAAAATAATGATCCATTTAAAATATGACTCTTGTATATTGGGTATAAACCTCAGTGGAAGATTAACTTTGGGCCCAATTGACCTGAAGACCATAGCATAGTTAATGTTAAAATTCCATATAAAAGTTTACATAATTTCAAGTAGTATTTGAAAAGCCAACAGCAATGAAAACTTCCTGATGAAAGAAAATGTATGATTACTTTGAATTCCCAGTGGAATATTCCTCAATAAAACTCGACACAAAGCTACTCTCAATAGCACTTTGACACAAATCTCAACACGTGTAGCATCTTATTCAAGGAGTCGGACACATTACAGTGTGGTGTGAGAAAAATGTCATTCCACCCATTTCCGTACCAGATGAAAGGCGAGTCGATCATAGGGGAAGTTATTTGTCGGTGGAAGGAACACAAAGAATTTGGTTGGAGAATATTAAGTAGATAGGGTGGGGAATAGAAAAGATATGTAGATTTTAAAAAACGGGCGTCACATTAGACATGTATCGGAACCGGATGTGTGATGTTTGCTACTTTTATGTCTTTTTTTAAATTTTAGGTGGGTACTATCTAACAAGTGCCTACGGAGCCATGGTCCTTATCAAGAACTTCCAGGAGGAGCAGGCTGCCAGAGTGCTTATCTCCGAGGCCAGGAACACCCTCCAGCAGTGGCACCGCAGACGAACTGCCCAGCGTTCAATGCCTACAGTTGACGACTTCCAGGTATCACGCCTGACCTGAACCCACCTTAAACATCCAGCAGTGAGTTTAAGTTGTGCAAACGTCATATACACCTGCGGTTTGGGCCTCAGAAAGGTGCATGAAGGAAGAGCCAGTGCTGATTTATAGTGATGGGTGACGATGCTTCATGAAGCAGTGTTTTCGGAGCGGCGGATTGAGTTAAGATGCTAATTTTAAAGTTGCTCTAAGGAAAACTATTACACAACCAATAGTGCCATCTTGTGGGCTCTGAAAACGAGGACAATGCTTCATGAAGCTTCATCACTACTCTTTTCTATTTTGGGGCTTTTACTGACCCCACAGCATGCATATCTGAAGCTTAGCTTAACTATTTCCATTAAATAAAATTCTCCTCTTATGACAACCACATAAATAACGTGTTTTTTTTGGTCACAGAACTTCTTTTTTTTTTACTCTGCAGAATTATCTCCGCGTCGCCCTTCAGGAGGTGGACACAGGCTGCACAGCAAAAACACTCATTGTCCATCCTCACACCACCACAGAGGAAGTCTGTGCTCTCTGTGCCTACAAGTTCAAGATCTCAGACCCAGAGAGTTATGCTCTCTTTCTGATCACAGAGGAAACTAGTCAACAGTTGGCTCCTGACACACACCCTCAAAAAATCAAAGCTGAGCTCCACGGTCACCCTCGAGCTCAGATTTTCCACTTCCTCTACAGGAGGATGTCAAACTTGAACCTTTGCATTCCAGCTGCCGACATACACAATGGAAACTGTATTAAAGTTGAGTAATGGCCAGTAAACATTGTGACTCACAACAATCCTCTTGGATTATTTTTTTTTTGTTATACAATAATACTAAAGCTGTATTGTGGTTTCATAATAAATCCTAAATGATCAGAGACCTTGCAGTGTGCGCAGCTGGAAGTGCACCAGGCAATGATCTTGACTTTTTACATTCTATTGGCATACTTGGGTAATAATGTCAAATGTGAATTATTTTGTGATGGCAATCAGCAATTGGATGATCAAATAATATTTAATGAGAGTCATTGGATGTGACCCAACTGTCCTCGGCGAACTATGAAAAGTCATTGCTATTATTATCCTTTAACAACAACACGTTGCTAAGTCATCTTTTTCCAGAGTGATGAAGGTAAATCCAATCCATGTTTGTAGAAAGTAAGATTCATTGATAATGTTTGACTCAGTTGTTAGAAGTGTGTTAGTATAAACAATCAGTTCCTCACTGTCGAACCGTGTGAGCACAGGTGAGCACATGGCCTGGCCTTTACAGTAATGTTAGGCTGATTAAGTTTCGTGAAGCTTATTTTCTCAGCTCATATGACGCTGTTGGCTTGAAAATAATGAGAGGTTTTATTAAAACAGTTGCTTTAAAGGGCAACTAATGTGAAACTCTCCCAACAAACTGCGATGCTTACGATAAACAAGATTTTAGCTCCAGAAAAAACCAAGTGCCTCATAAAGCTTCTTAGGCGCACCACTTATGGATACTTTTTAGTGGAGGATTGCTTTTTATCTGAGGAAGGACCTTAGAATGTGATCTATAGAGTATATGATGGATTTAATTGTAGGTTTATAGAAAGTAAAGCAAATCTCAGATGGAAGTGATTGATGTGCAGGTTGATGGATATCTTGTATATGATTAAGGTTGATGGAAAATTGTGTATATGATGAAACATTGTATCATGTTCATCAATTATCACGGTAAAACTTGCTTAAGTAACTCTGGTAGTGGCTGATTTTCTAAATATAGCACACAATCTGGAATTCTTCAGAGGAGCTGAACCCAAAAACTAATTTACTTACCGTGCACTATTTAAAAACGATGTGTTTAGACCTCGATTAACACTATGTAACAATTAGACAAAGTTGTTATTTTTTCTTATTTTATGTCATTATTGGTTTCATTTTGAATCGCGAGTCATGTTGAAGTCTTGCTGTTTTAATGCAATTTAAACAACCCTGCCATTTTTGCACGTTTTAGGATACACAAACCTTTAGTAACTAAGATCCACAGACTCATCTGCTGTAGCTATGCCTTTAAAAAGGATCCTATCTTATCATTTTCCCTTCAAAGAAGTGAGCCAGTGATCAGAATTATCCCAAAACACTTGTAAATCTATATATTTTTTGTAGCAATTGCTGGTCAATTGTACTTTATATTGCTCTGGAGAACTTTTTTAATCTAGCTAATTATTTTATTTCACGTATTATTTCACTGGACTAAGTGCTGGGCTGCCAGTGCTTTTAATTCTTAAGAGACCCTAAAGGAAAGTGTGTTTATTGGTCGAGATTTTATGAACACAGCAGGTTACGTTACAGAAAAGGGGATTGCTTTTTGTATTGTTTATATTATATTGTATACCTTTTTTTTTCTTCTTTTTTTTCAGCAGCACATTTACAAATATGCACCTTAATACCATCAGTAGACCTGATTAAAAGGGCCCATTCTAAAGCTTTGTGATCAGTCATACAATCTTTGCACATTAAGTTGAACTAAAAAGCTTTTTATTGTATACATTCTTTGGTATAAAACGAATTATTTTTTTCTTTTTGTCTGCCACATCAGAACCTGTGAACATCGATATTAAGTTGTTTCGATGTTAATTGATAAAGAAGAACTTAAAATGTATTCGATTTAATATGTAAGGGTGCATACATTATTTTTTGTTCACCTTTACTTGTCATTGTCCCTTATAAAATGAGGCAACGGTTGGTTTAAGATGGAAAAAAAACGATTAATATAAACACAATTACAGATATGCTGCATGGTTTGGAAAAATTACAAATAATGATTTTTTTAATTATGAAATTGCTTTGTAAAATGTCTAAAATGAGCGTCATGTTGAAACAATAAATATAATTTTTATTGCAGTTTTGAAATTCACCTTGATGTTGTGATCATTGTTGGTGAATAAAATGTTGTTCTAGACAGAAAATGCCTTTGGTGCTTTAAGAGTGATTGTCTTTATTTGAATGTGTTTTTGACAAGTAAGATCTGGACTCTAATAATAATCAGGGCTGATGTTTGTTTTATAACCTATTTAAATGAAATTGAAAAAAAAAGAAAAATTATATTTTAAATCACACTGAATAATAATTGAGTGAATATTTATCTTTATTCAAAAGTACAACTTACATATCACAATAAACAGGATTGTTAAACTAGGAAATATCTATGGTTTTACCAACATTTACTTTTTTAATCCTAAAAAAAAACTGATTTGAAAATGTCAACATTAAATTAAAAATACTTTCTGTTTGAGTCTATATGTGTTTATACAGTTCCCCCAGGACATTTTGTTTCCTCCCACAATCCTGAAAGAAAATCAGTCTCAAAGTACTCTGTACTCTGTAATGTCATCCTTTCAAGGGTGATCAAAGTGTCTGGAATAGATTATATCCCGTCGTCTTTTAAGGAAAAATGTGGTTGAAAAAAGTCCTATGGTGATTTACACCTAAATCATTTTCAGACATGTACATGGCCATACATGGCTGTTGGGACCATCTTATATTGTAACATATTGTATCAATGCAGTGTAAAGCTATAAGATGGATCATGTAAAAATGTAGGCTATCGAGATCAATTTATCTGATGCTGTTGAATTTATATCACTGTCTGAAATCTTTTTTTCCTCTTAGAAAGGGACTGGGTTTTCTTCGAAATAACAGTGGCCTGTGACTCAATAAATAAACCTCTCAACAAGTAAAAATGTTAACAACACAAACTCTATATTGGAAGTTGTTGCTGTGGAACCAGTACTCCTGCTTATTCAGCGCTAGGTGAGATTCATTTTTCTTGTGCTTAATGTTTAATGTTTCTTTTTGCCGATCACGCAATGTGCTTTAATAACCTTATCTCAGGATGAAGAACAAATGAGTCATCGACTTTCTTTATTGATAAATGCTTGCAGTTTTCATCACATTACAGTCCTTGTTGATCTGAAACCGTTCCAAGTTTATATGTGCACATCATTTTAAGTAAACTAAAAATAGGATTGTTTTAATGCCATGTTGATGACCTCTGGCAAAAAAATGTAATGAAGTCATTCTGATGAGAAAATTAGGTTTCTGTTTAGATTCTTGAATGAAGCTGTTGCACACAAAGCAAGGCACCAATATACATTATGAATGACACAGTTCTCTGACCTCACATCCAGACAAAGAGTTTCATTAGTTCAATATGAATATTGTTTATCAATGGGGATCTTTATCAGTTGTAAAAGTATAAATCGGGGAACAAGTTCATGCATGATATATTTTAAATGAATCAGGTCACTTTACTTTGAGGTACAGACGATGCGTCTCATTATTTATCAGTAGAGTCCACGACAGAGAAAGGACTAAAACATCCCATTCAAGTGCATCATGCAACAACAAGTCGTGCGACTTCAGGTGTGCTCAAACAACATGTTATCTATTCCTGTTAATAATGTAATTTAACGAGATACATTCTGCTTCTGACTTAAAAAAAAAAAAAATCCCTGAATCTGCTTTAGACAAGGCCTGGATCTTGATCATCATCAAGTCATGTTTATTTTAACACAGGGGAATTAAAGAGTGCTTAACTACTTAAATGAATGGCTATTTCTGGCTGGGTCACATAAAAGCATAAAATAATGACAAACTTGTTTGGCAGCTCTATGATATTAGCTTACTTTTTTTTTTTTAGCTGAAACCTGTTTAACAAAAGTTCATCCAAAAACTGAATAAGATTGCCTCAGTAAAATTTCAAATGTATTTCCAGGAAATATATAAAAGCCAAAAGATTGTCCTAGATTTGTCCCATAATGAAAATACAAACATTTGATTTAACTTTACATACATTTATAAATAATAATAATGGAAAACATAGGAATAAACATTGCCAAAAGAGAGAACAAAAGTAAAGCAAAATTGACAAATCATCAATCATGCGTTAAAGACATCTAGTGGCGAAATTACAAATTGCATGAGTATGACTTCACTCAAGGGTGATTCTCGTTACGATTTTAACATTGTGTAATCTAACACGGAGAGTTTTAATAATCCCTTGTTGGCATACTTGTCTACTCGTATTTTTGTTTACCTGCGTACTCTATGTACAGCGTTATTGTAGTTTTGAAGTGATGTCTACTGAAAAAATGAAACAAAAGCCATGCTAACATATTCATAAACTGAGGGTAAATATCTGTTTGTTTGTTTTTTAAATATTAATATATTAATGTCCAGTTAGTAGTAGTATGTTTCATGTGAATTGAAAAAAATAAGGCTCAAACAGGTGATCTGCTTTGGCCACTGGGCCAATCTATACTCGGTATGTATTATATAGCTAATGTACCATGTTTAAAGCACATTGTAGTTGTCTTTTTACGGATCCCACCGATGTCTGATAAAATCTTTTACCTAATAAACCGTGCACACAAATAAGTAAAGAGAGCTGTATAAGTCACATGGTCGGATCACCTCAACTAGAACACGTCCAGGTAAGTTTCGCTTCATTAAATTCATCATGTATGAAATAGCGCGTCCATTACTTTTATCATTAAAAGAAGTGTATACATGCGGAATCTGTACCCTCAGTTCATAAATATGGACACTCAGCGTATGAATCCGTACCCCCAGTCAATTAATATGTACCTTTAGTGTATATATCTGTACCCACAATTTTTGAATTTGTGTGCTTAGTGCATGAATCTGTACTCTCAGTTTATGAATATGTACCCCCTGTATATCCATCTGACTCTTCCTTCAGAGTTTCAATCCGCACCCTCATTATATGAATTTGTACCCTCGGTTTATGAATCTGTACATTCTGTTTATGAATGAACATTACTATTTCATACTATGACTGGGGAAGAACAACTCCTACTGTAATTTGTAATCAATGTACATACATAAGATGACCAGATTTTACGGAAGTATGTAACATTTTTTATTTGTGAGTCATGATTATTGTAGAGTCCTTAGCTTGCTTTTATTCTTAACTAAGTAACTCTGTCTGGAGAGTCGGTAAGTATCCACACGACCACTAACTGCTTCAAAGCGAAGAGTTAGAGTAGAACAGGAAACAAACCCAGTCTGGTGATGTGTCATTACACAAACGACATTTTTTACAGACAATAAAATGCTGGCTGTTCTTAAATAACCTAAATTAAAATGAGATATTAAAAATTACTCGACCGATCAAAGATACACTTGGTTACCCTACCCTAAAAAACCCACGAAGTTTGGTACAGTACTCGATTCAGTATATATCATATTGTAATAACCCTGTGTGACAGACGTAAATACAGACATAGGGGTCTTTGACATGCAGCAGCTCCTAGTTAAGCTACTCCCACCATTTAACGCTTCAACATACATTGATATGTTGTTTATTTGTTTTCTCTCACCTTTTTAAGTTTGGAAAAGTCTAGTGACCTAGTGCATTATTTCAACAGTGTATCAATCCATACACAACCAAACCGATCCATGTAAACACCAAAACATTAAGTCGTCAACCAACCGTCAGTTGGGGTCATAAATAGTTGTCTTCAGGCTTTTTAAATCTACTCAAAAAGCCTATTTTTTAACTAAAAACCTTTAAAAAATACAAAGCACTCATGCAGCTATATGATCAGCCTTTATGAAAACATCATTATCAATGTCAAATGGATCAACATCAAAACAATCTGACAAAAAATCTTCAACCCCTTTCTTACCCATTTGATGAAAACTATCATATAAGATTCCATCCAGCCTTTGCAGCGAAGGCTATTTTAAACGCACATGTGGCATGTTGAGCAATTCGCCGCTCTCAGCATGGGGCAATGATGTTTGGCTGACAGTCATGCTTTGGTTGACCTCTTGGGATCCTGCCCCAGCTCTGCTCCCTGTCCTGAGGAACTCGGATGAGAACATGGAAGTCTCGACCGTCCCTGATGACAGAAAGTTGAACCCTTGTGTCTCAATGTCTTTATCGCTAATAAAAAGGTCCTCCTCACCCCAACTGCCACTGATTCCCCTTCCAGTTCTGCCACCAAACCCATGCTTTCCGCTCTGGAGACCAATGGGGGAGTCACTACCTGTGCTAGGGCTTGGAGAAGAGAGGCCATGGAGGGTATCTGAGGTACTTCCTCCAACGGTTTGCATCAAGTTCTGTACAGACACAGCTTTTCCAAGTCCATGGTCCGCCTCGCTGGGACATGAGCTGCACACAAGAGCAGATGGCACAAGTGGTTCTAGCTCCAAACTCATGTGCCGCCTCCAGGAACCCTCCTCCTTGTTATTAGGTCTACCATTCCCATTGGTCTTGGACAACACCTGCTGCATTATTGGGTCCAAGTTGCCCATGTTGCTATTTTTCTCTATCTCCATTTTAAGACTTCCACAAAAGTCCTCTAAGCCAGGAGACACTTCCAGAGACGTTGTTTGTACACATTTGTTTTGTCCCCCACATCTGCTGAGAAGAGGAGGTGGTGGAAGCCTTGCTATAAGAGGAAAGCCATCATCTCCAAGCCCACCACAACTGCCTAAACTATTTGGAGAAATGGCCAACGGAGAGTTACCGACCTCCTTGTCATTGCCACCTTCAGGTGTTGTAGCGTGAGCCTGTACACTCTGGTAATGAGGAGGATTCTGCCGGTAATGGTAGTGATGAGGTAGTGGTGAAGGGCTAAAAGAGGATGGGCCAGATGGAGGTGTGGAGGAGGAGGCGTTTATATTAGGGCTAAGCTCTGGTGGTTGTGCCAGGATGAGATGAAGTCCTCTCTGGGAGAGATGGGAGTTGGTAGAGGAGTGTGTGATACAGCCACCTGGGTGATGAGCTCCACTACCGCTAACCTGAGTGGAACAGGACAGTTCTTTGCTGAAGACAGATGAGTGGTAGTCAGAGGTCTGTTCCAGCTCAAAAAGAGGCAAAGAAGAAAGCGTGAGAGCAGAGGACGAGCCTTTGCGTAAGACTTGACGATAAATGTCCAGGAGGGAGTCAAGTTTGGATTCAATAGACTGAACCTGTGGAAGAGAAAAACAAGAACTCTAAACACTTCTTATTAAATTCAGATTTATACATTCCATAAGACATGAATATATGTTAATGTTAACTGTGTTGCACCACCTGCCGTTCTACTTTGCAGACACGTCCAAGCATGCTCAAATCCTCCAGTATGTCTCCCTCAGACAACAACTTCTCTCGGATCTTCTTGTCCAGTGGGATCTGGCCCTTCCCCAATATCTGGTCCACCCTGAGGAGCAGTTGGATTAGCAAATAAATCAAAAAGATATAGTCTAGTGTACAGAAAAACAGAATTGGAAGAGTCATCATTGAAGAGCGTGTTTAGAATTTAAAGATCAACCTGTAGCAGTATTAGTGCAATGGTGGTGGGCTGATAAAGCAACATGAGACAGTGTCCTAGAGTTCAGTAGAGGCAACTTCATTCAGTTATTTTTATGATTTCATGCACCGATGCTACTAGTAAAGGTCCGATGAAGCTTCAAGAAGCATTGTCCTCATCTTCAGAGTCCACTAGATGGCAGTCCTGGCAATATAATCTTAAGGCTTGATCTTAACTAATTTAACAGAATAATAATTTAAAAGCCAACAGCACCATTTAGTAGGCTCTAAAAATGAGGCCCTCACAGAATACCTGCGCAGACTGAGAATGAGGAAGAAGATTAAGAATGAACCCTTGTGTTATATCTGGGTCAAGTTGACCCAGTGGACTAAAACAAATGTGTTTGATCTTTTGATGGAAGCCAAAGAAGTCATTCACCTTGACCTAGAGGCAACACAATGGATACCTCAAACACATTTGTTCTCATTCACAAGGTCACCTTGACCATAGGCAATCAAAGTGTTATGCAAGAACTAAAATCTAGAGCTAGTCTTTTCAGTTTGTTTGGGGTTTTTTATTCATTATTTTTTATTAAATGCATCAAAAACTAATATTCAACTTTTACAATGGTTTTCTGTGAAGCAAAGAGTCCTTGAATTGAGCAAGGCATAATAAGGCGAAATCATCAGCATTAAGAGGCAGGAAGGGAAGGAGGCAGGGAGGGAGGAAGGGAGGAAGGGAGGAAGGGAGGAAGACAGGAAGGCAGGAAGGCAGGAAGGCAGGGAGGGAGGGAGCGCTGACCCCTGGATGGAGTTTTTTCTGCCCTGATTGTAATACACAGGCAGTGAGGAGGAAAAAGTCTTGACACGGCTGCTCAGTGGCTGGGGGCCTACTATCATGTCCAGTCTGTGAGGAAGCATAATGAACACACACATCTGCGTGAGCCATTTACACATGCAGAACATACACAGACACGAACCAATGCGATGAAAATCTCTAATGAGCATGATCAGACTTATGGTTTACTGAGACGGCATCTCCTACCTTGTCTGCAGACTTTTGATTCGACACAGCATATCCAGGTGACCAGCAGAGTACTGCTCGATAACATCCTTGACGTCATAAGGCCGGAGCGTCTCTTTAAACTTCTTCTTGGCTACATGGAACTTCATTATCCTGCACAGTAAGTTGCATTGAATTTCATGACAAGTAACATTGTTGACTTTGTTTTTTACAGTGAAGTCATGTTAATATTGTTTACTGTGAAATAGAAAAGTTTGAGTATGGGTAATAAATTATAATAGTTCTCCCTGGCCCTTTTCAATGTACATTTAAAAAGAAATCTTGTCTGTTTACAGTTTTAAAATAATTTGAATTTGAATTGAAAATTGTTAAATTATAGTTGACAGTTGTTTGAATACAGTTGAAAAATGTTTATTTGTTATAGTTGAAATGTTTTTGAATGCAGTTGGTTTGATTATATTTAGAATGGTTTTGAATAAAGTTGAAAAATTATATGAATACAGTTGAAGATTGTTTATTTACAGTTTATAACAGTTTGTTTTCAATTATCTTTAAACAATTCATTGCAACACCTTGGTTTTAAAACAGTTGCAAATGTTTTCAGTTGTACATGTATGATGTATACAAAAATATTTTATAAAAAATACTGAAGAATAAACTGAAACTGATGGACAAGATAGATTTAAATACATAGTTTTAATTTAAAAAATATATAAAAGCAACATTTCTCACACTTTATTAATATAATAAAATAAATCAATATCTTTCTATCTATATTTACAATAAATCTGTAATTATTCATCATTAATTGTTTATAATTATACTTCTCATTCTTTGATGTCATATATCAAAGCCTAAGTAGTTTGCACCTTCAATTGGCCTACTAACCATATTTCCTGTCTCTCATCACTGTAACAAATCACATCAACCAAGATGGTCTATAAATACATCTTCCGCTCATTTCAATCCCTACAGCACATTCAATCAGGGCTAATAGGATGAAGAGGACTGGTGCAATTATCTGTTCAAACAAAACACAAGATACTCAAAAGTTCTTCGTGCAAGACTCGTACGCTCGTCTCACCTTACAGCGCGAATGACGCATTTGACACTGGGCAGCAAGTCCTCCGCTGAAATTTCACAGTGACAGCCTTTCTCATCAAAACCTTCTTCTCCACCCACACTGGAATCTGCTGCTTCAGACAAAAGGTCATTGGTTACACATACAGTATTTTAGAATTTGTTGCATCATTCACACAGATAGGAATCCAAAACCCTCAATCCTCTCAGCATCTTTGTCTACCTAGGATTAGTTACACAAAAGATGTGAAACACCAGACGTGAGTCATGTGGGAAAAAAAGTTGTCATACACTCTAGCCACTTGAGGGCGCTAGAGAAACAGAAGAGCCAGACTGTCAACAATTTATGATAATAATTCTACTTATGCAAAAGGTTATGAACAGGAAAATATTTATATGTATATTTTGTTATGAATGATAGAAAAGCATTAACATTAATTAATTGTGTGATCATATTTCCTTGCACTAAATTATTCGGTGGTAGACTAAGTAAGCCCAGACCACACATATGGTTTTGTCAACCCATAAGCTTCCTCAAGTTCCATCACTCACATCATTGGCCCACGACTCTACATTGCTCAGTCCACAGTGCCACAGTGTGGTCAGACCATGGCAGGGCAACTGACCATTAACATTCCTTCGCTGTATGAATTAGCAGGAAATAGTTATGGTTAGTTGGCCAAAGATTCCACGTGGGGAAGTCATTATATATTTCATTTCTCGGACAAGGCATTCTTTCTTTTCATCATTCGCTGTCTCTAGAGATATTTGGAGATGTAACAATGAGAAAACAAGTATGTTTTGATTGAAGACAGAGGTACCCACCGTCAGTAGTAGATCTAGACTGACTCTTGAGCCGCAGTGAAGGCCTGAAGCGCGTGCGGTCATTGAAGCTCCAACTCTTTTGGACCTTGGAGGGACTTGTTCCCTCAGTACCGCAGTCCGCCACCGGAGACCTCCGATCGTTCATAGATGACGTCTGCCTGCTTTTGATACTTTGACCGCGAGGACTGGCCATTCTCACCCGCTCCTTGAAGCTCAGCTTTTGGCTGTGGAAGGAGGGGTTTTAAATAGAGAAGTTAGACCGTTTTTGCAATAGTGCTGATGAAAAATCAAGTCAACCACACTCAACACAGCTGTTATTCCAAAATGCTTTTGTAAAATGTTTAAATAAGTTGTGTAATGTGCCAAGAGCAGCATGCATGTCAGCAGAAAAAAATCTCTCAACTATTTATATAGATGCTAAAAGAGTTATTTTCGGTATACTGTCCAAAGTTTGTTAGTTTCTTGATTAAACTCTAAATTAAAACTAAATAAAATAATTTCCAAAAGTCAGTCTATATTTTCTATTCAAAGTCTCTCAAGCCACTGTTTACTTGTCTACCAAATCAACAAAGAAACGGATTGCTAAGTTATGCTAAACATGACTACTTTTCATCACACATTAAATATAAAAAAGTAATATACTTAAAACATATGCCATCGCTATGTTCTTATAATGAAAATGCATTTTTAAACAGCGTGTTAACAAGTGTTAAAAGAGTTTATAATTGTTATGTCGTGAAAAACTCCAGCATTGCTAGCACACTTCCCATGTGGAATTTTTAAAACAAATAAAATGAAGGCCTGGTTGGGGAGATTATCTTGAAAAAAAAACAAATACTCTCGGTGCTACAATCACTGCCCCCAACCCACTGCCATAATGAAGTTCGGATAACCATGTGGTTAACCAGGTTCAGTAATCAAACTTCACTCATTTTCTACTCACCCTCATGTCAACTAATGGTTGGGATTATTTCCAGAGTAATCGGTTCATTTTTAGAGTTATAGACTTAAATGTTTGTTTATTTTAACTGGCGCCCAGTTGTCTTCAACTTCAACGAGAGGAATTGTTCTGGAAAAACCTAAACAAGTCTATGTTTAAGCTTGTTTTTAGCAGAAGCTGCTAGGCTAGTAGCTAGGCCGACATCCTACATGGACAGGAAGTACTCTGGGTAAATATTGCGAGTGCTTCCAGTCTACTGTCAACGCTGGACACGCTTGCAATATTTAGTGAGTTTTGGACACAAAGACACTACATTAAAATGAACAAACATTTTTTCCTCTAACTAAAACTCTAAAAAGTAACAGATTAAAAATAATCCCAACCCTTAGTAGATACTAAGGGTAGATAGAACATTTGTGAAGTTTGAATTCTGTGTAAACTATCACTTTAGGTAGAAAAGAGTTTCACCGTGCCAGTCATGAGTTTTCAAAATAAAACCATGACAGACAAAAAACACTTATGAATTCTTTCTCACTCATTATAGTTTGAATTCAACAAAACCACCCTTCACACCCAAATGGGAACCAAAGAATTATAAGACTCAAAGCAAAACATTTTTTACAAGCAAGCTCTGAAATTTGCACAAGTAAAAAAAATAAAAGGAATTGAAAGCCAATGGAGTTGAGCAGTCTGCTTTAGAATGCTGAGTGTGACAATCCACGTCTGCACATGATGCAAATAGTGAGCACAAGAGGCTTGGAGCATTACTGAAACAAAGCCAACATTTGTTAGCCAGGCACGATCGATGGATAGGAAACCAAACTGTTTTGATTTTTAAAGAACTATGGCAAAGGGAAATGCAGAAGCAGAGCCGGTCAAGACTTGCAGCGTGGAGGCAAATGAGCCGTGACATTGACTGAAAGTTAGTTATTAGTTGTTAGTTTTGCGAGGGACAGCATGGATCTCAAGCTCTACATCAGCATAACCCCTTCAAGTAAGAGTATCTTTATCAACTCTCCTGAATAAACTATCCTCTCTGGATCATCTGACCCTTTACTGATTGATATTGCAATATATCGCAATGTTTTTTTCTAATACACTGTAACGATATTCGACAGCACTTTATTTATTAATATTTTTCAATTTTGAATTGCAAATCATATTTTATCATAGCTTTTTATAATTTAAAATCTTAGTAAAGTGGGTTTATTATTAAATTAAAATGCAAATATTCACACCATGTTCATTTTGGGTTTGCAATTAAACTTCCAACCACCAGATGGCAGCCATCATATCGTGATGGCTTAGGACGAGAGGATACAGTCATGTGGTCTATAATTTCTGCAACACCAGAGTCAAATATTACAAATATATCATTGTTCTCCAGTATCACAATATAGTGTATCCTTGCCTGTGTATACTGATATGGACATGGACATTTTCAAACAACTGTTTTTCCTAAAGTGGATTCTGTTTGATTACAGCCATGGCCGGTGGGGAGTCTGTCAAGAACTGTAAAATAACATAAGGTAGCAGTGGCAAAAAGTGAAACTAAGTACACTAAGGCCCTGCTCTGTCTGAACTAGTAACATATAACCAACACTGTCTAAGATGTTACACAATAAACAATATTAGAGGCAGAATTTTAACAATACTATAAAACCCAAATGATGCACATGATTCAAGGTGCAAACTATAGCTTTATAATTAGAAAATATACAATCAGTAGTGATATTGTGAAGTATCACAACGTGCAGAAAAATTGCTCAAGCAAAAGCTCATACTCCTTGCTCTAGGTCAGAGATCTGGAAAATAATAGAGCAATTGGAGCTCCCTGAAGTCAGTCATGCACTTGAGAACAAGTCAGCATTCTCTAAGGAAAAGTCACAGAATTTGTATACCTATGTTTCCGAGCAGTATACCTCCTCAGTAGCCTTTGTTTATCATTATGAATTTTACTAGGGGAGAGATACATAAGGTGATGGGTTACATGGGGTAAAAATGTTGAAATGTCACAAATAAAAAATAAGATAACATAACTGCCTATGACTCTATAAATCTATCAATCACATGTGAAAGTACAAAATGTTGACACCAACGTCTTTCTTTAATGTGTTTATTTTAAATTAATGTTTGCCTAACCAATGATAGCATCAGATACAAAAATACTGAAATTGTCCAACAGGTTGTCAAACATGATTAAACATCATAGTCACTAACATCCCTAAAGTATTTGAATGACTAAAGCCTTTATAAATAGTTAACTCAAATACTTTTCTGGCAACTTTGACAAGTGGAATTGTCATAATTATTATGTACTTTTTTGGGTCATTGATGCAGGTTTTCTAGATAACATGACAGGAGAAAATTCTAAAATGTCAATAGTTAACCTAATAAACTTAATAATCAGCTTTAACTGTGTGCATTGCTGAAAGTATTCAGAAGAATTAAATGTGACCTACTTTGGTTAAAGTGATCAAATATAAAATTAAAACTTTTCTTCCCACCCTCATGTCGACTAAGGGCTGGGATTATTTTAATACAAAACTGTGTTCAGATCTATTCCTATCGCATGCGAATATGGAATGTAGGCATTAAATAACTGGAGTCTTTAAATAATAATAATTATGTAGATGGTCAATGTAAAATAATGTAATACTAAATATTCATGCATAGTTTGAATATCGGTGGGAGCCTTTTTGAACTGTAATGGGCATGATAATAACAATATTAGATTATAAGAGTGGGAAGAGATGTACATTTTTGTCAGGAAGAGGGATAGTGTGCAAACATTGTTTCCATTATCCAAGAATACAGCCGTTAATAAAACAAATATAAATTAACCAAATATAAATTCAATTGTGTATACGTATCCTCCTGAATATGTTAGATCAGTGGTGCCCAGAAAATTCTGAAAATCCAGTTAAATTCCTTGAAGAATGTTCTGCCATTGTTCTATTCATCACCCAGATTTGACAATAAATGCAACAAGGAAAAGTTATGTGGAAAAAATAAAGCAAGGAACTGTTCAAGGATGTTGTGAAAAATGGACAATTTTCTCTGAGAGGTTTTCTAGATGAAGTTTTCCAGAATTATCAATCTACAGTTGTTGTTTTTTTTAACAACAAACTCTTTATTTGTGTATACATTGTAAAATATACCTTGACATGCAAATAAACATTTGGTTTAGTGTGTTTGTGGTTGGGATGCTGTCCTGTTCTCGTGTATATGTTAATGTGTCTGATACAGAGACTTAAAGAAAATAGAAACCAAAGGTCACAAACCTTGTGGTTGGCTCTCCCTGGTCCTTCCTGACAAATTACAAAAAGAAAACGTTTATTTAGAATTATTTTCTTGCCACATTGTATACCAATTTCTATCTATTGAATCACATCTGTGCCTCTTAATCACACACCATGCGAATTCGGAAAATTAAGGTATTGAAAGGGATGGGTGAAGTTTAATTATATTCATCTGAACCATTTACTGAGAAAAAAAGAGAAATCATTATCTGTGTACGATAATTGAGATGTGTGATGCGTCTCCTGAGATTTTGGAATTCAGAGAAAAAGAGTAAATTATTAATTTATTCTCAAAAACAATTTGTTAAATTTGTTACTGGTCATCCCAGAATCAAATTGATTAAAAAATGGGTAATCCCTTCAAAGCAATTTAAAATGAAGAAAGGTTGAAAAGTACAAAAATGCAATAAGGATCACCATAATACCTCAATCTTTGGCTAATTGTTGATAAACTAAGTTTAAACTGTGAAAAGACACTGAGTCGTTCCAATATAACTGAGGTTGGACATAAGTTCTACACATCAGTAACAGATATAATCATTCCAGGAAATGAGAAAAACAGAGAAGTTAAAAACTTGGAGATAAGCATGCAGATAACCGCAGATAAGAATTGTCAGCTGAAACAAAACAAGAACTTTAAACATGAAATAAGTAAGTAAGTCAGTAATATTTGGAGAGCGCTTTTCTAGACCAGAGTCACCAAACGCTTAAACAATCAAAACAATCAGCAATAAAATAGATGCTTAAAAGGTCAAGATAACACAGGAGTCTCAGAGAATCAAGGAAAAGCCTGCAAGAATAAAAGTGTCTTAAGATGTTTCTTGAAAGAGTCAGTAGGAAGATCGTTCCAAAGATTAGGAGCAACAGCCTTAAAGGATTTCTCTCCTCTGGTCCTCAACTGTGTGCGAGGAACCATCAGCAGTTTCTGATCCACAGACCTCAGAGCCAGAACTGGGGTGTAAGTCTGGATCAGATCACTGATGTAAAGAGGAGCCTGACCATGAATAGCTCTGAAAGTAAGAACCAGAATTTTAAAATTGATCCTGAAAAACTGGCAGCCAGTGAAGAGATTGACAGATTGGAGAAATGTGAGTTCTTCTTCTAGAGCGGGTCAGAATTCTCGCTGCAGAGTTCTGTATCAACTGCAGGCGAGACAGCTCCTTCTTGTTAACTTATATAAATACATTAATATGTGCAAAGCTTTATCAGTTCCTGGATCACAGGAAATTCAATGGGTTAAAGATTTGATAAACTATGAAGAAGTTGATGAGTGATTTTGCTCTTACTTGTCATCTATTTCAGCTAACAATTACACTGTGAATAATATATCTGTAATTTTTACAGAAGTTTGGCTGCTCAATTTTTAACAAGTCCACATGTGTCTTGTTTCTTGGAAGAGGACAATCAAATTAACAGAAAAAAACAAAGGTTGTACGGACAAAGAACAGTGTGCAACATTTTCAAAAATCCCAAATCAAACTCTCAGTGGGAAAGAGAGACCAAGAAAAGACACCAGCTGTCATAGTTGTACCTACTTTGTGGGGCTGCAGGTATGCAACGCCTTCAAGTGAGGCTTCCAGGTAGCAATGGAAACCGAGTGTTCGTCAGCCGCATAACTACGCCAAACACACTGCATGCAGAATAAACAAAACAAGAGGGAGGATCAAATGAAAATCAAATCAAAGTGAGTGTAGAAGAAGAACAAAGATTAGTATCAAACAAATACACAGGTGTGTCAAACTCCTGTGCTTGCAGCGGAGGTTAGGCATGAATACATGCCTTCGGTAGGGAAGGAGGCTCTCATAGTGCTGCCACGTGGCGCCCAGGTCTGGCCTGGTGCTGTCAGTGGAGTAATAACGCCACGCAGCCTGGTACAACATCAAGATGCAGAGTGAGAGGGAACATGAAGTAGGTTGGGCCAAGAACCCAGTGGAGGGAGGAAGAAACGCAAAGAAGCATGAGGTGAAAGAGTGATAATGATATGGAACTTAGACTGAGGGACCACCAGGACAACATGTATGAATGGATGAGGCTGAAAGGAAGGATAGTTTATAAAAAAAAGTAGTCAAGCGTGATAAATGAAGAAGATGAACTTAAGCATTTAATTCTCAGTGTGATTTACAGATTACAAATTCTCCAAAGGGCAGAGGTTAAAGGTAACATGAGATGATGAAGCTTAATGAAGCATTGTCCTTTTATTCAGAGCCCACTAGAAGGCAGTTTGAGCTGTTAAATCTTTAGCTTTGAGCAACTATTTAATTGAAACCTCCCCTTATTTTTCAGCCAACAATGCCAACAACGCCATCTACTGATCTCAGAAAACAAGGACACTGCTTCATTAAAGTTCAACTAATGTGTTGATTTGAGTGTCTCTTAAATATATCTTGGACCTCATCAGTACTCATCAGTATTTGCCAATTGAATGGAAATTATTGTACAAAACTCTCTTTTAATTGAAATAATTTGATTACAAAATGCCCTTAAGCCCCACTGAAAAAGCTAAAACCATTTTACCATAACCACACCCACTCTGCTGTGATTGGTCAAGCATCAAGATTTGTTGCAGTGTCATCAATCCGGGAAGTCTCCACCTTCAGGTGTATAAAGAAAGAAGCTGGGCGTTCTTCAATGCTGCAGGAGGAGTGGAGCCCATTATCGCGTCATAATGGACTACGTTCTCGTAACCTCTTGTTCGCCAAGATTTAATAGTAGTGAATAGTTGCCCATTAGGCTTCATCAGCCATTCACAAGTAAATTGTATATCTATCTTATATCTTGTGGCTATTTGAATGCCTCACTTACACGTGACGATGGTTTTAGACCGGATACTGTATAAACAAAGTGGTGAAGATAACAAAGTAGTTGTTTTGAAAGTAACCATCCCGTAGCTCAGTTTTCAATTCCATAGAAAATTTGTAGGCAGAGCTGAAATAGCTTTAAAGATCAGGGCAGCTTAACCTGGATCATTGACGTGTCAGGAGGACTAGGCCACAATTCTTACTAACTATTACAAGAGCCGTCGGAAGGATACCAGATTGTTATGGAATTTAAAGTATGTAAAGTGTCCTCACAGCTGTATGCTCCAGCCTATTTATTTTTCCTGTTTCCTGTTTTTAGCTTTGGCTTGTGTTTCTGTTCACCATTTATTTGAGATAGCTCATAGAGGCAGAGTGCTCGCATGGTTCCAATCAGTTCATCTACAGCTGTGTTTGCGACCTTAGATAACCTTAATATTGTCGTTACAAAACATAGATAATCTTCTATATATATTTTAAGAAGTGTGACCAAAGAGACAAACACTTTTTTTATTGCAACTATTGATGCAGTCAATATTTTTGAACTACTACAGTCATGAACATACTGTACCTGGATGAGGTAAGCAGCAGGATTTCTTCTTTTCTCAAAGTGTTTCTGTCTATGCTGCTCTTGCACTTTCAAGGCAAAACCTGATCCCAGGATACCCTAACGGAGAAAACATGAGTCGTTAACTATGTCCACATTTGGACCATCACTGTTATTGGATTAAAAGAAACACAGATAATATTTGTATTCAATCAGTATTTAGGGCGTTTAACAAAAAACAGGCATATTCCTCCTGATGCTGGAGTTGTCGTCTTTCTAAGATATAGTAACATTAGCTGTTAAAACCCCCCACCCAACAAGAAAAAGCCTACAAGATGAGATTAAAAAATAAACAATACAGTAGTGCAGACTGATGCATTTCTGTATAGAACACCATCACTCCTCAATCTAAAAAGGGCATGTCCAAATCTGCCATTTACACCCTCTACTGTGTAGTTCATTATTTTTATTTTTTTAAACTGAAATATTTAGAATAAAATCACTGAAATGTTTTTTAATGACAAGATCCATTGATTCAATTGAAGACACAACAAAGTCCTTTTTAGATAACTCTTGCTTTGATATCACTTTTTTGCATGTCATCAACCGAGGCCATCTTTGGAAAAGTCGCTGACCTAGACAAATTTTTAAGCCTTATCAACGATACAATCTGAATCAACACGATTTGTTCAAACTTACTGCTGGCAAAGCAAAGAATGAAATACCCAGAAGGGCAAACCCAGCGGACAGCATCCGTCCAATCCAGCTCTTAGGGGTTTTATCTCCATAGCCAATGGTTGTCAAGGTAATCTGATGGAGATGGAAGCAGAATGCTGTTGTCAGTATTTACATCAGCTGAAAAAAATACCTGTATAAGAGAAAAAAAATCATTCTTAAAGTTCAAGTATATTTATAGTGAACTCAAATGTTTGTGTCTACACAACATCACTCAAAACCGGAGGTAGATTTACCTCACTAGACCCATCCCAGGGAAACATGTCTCTTTTTGACTTAATTTCCTATTTTATCTTCCTGGTAACTTTAAACAGTCTCTTAGTAATATAGGAAATAAAAACATTCTCTCCGACCCACTGCTGTCAAGCAGTTTGTACATATGAAGAGAATCTTTAAAATAACAGCTACAGAGTTCTACTGAGTCATGATCGTTCTGGATAAAAGCCGATAGCTCATATCTGTTTACATAAATCATTTATCTGTGGCGGTTCTTTCTCCTCTCTGAAGGGTTGATGGACAAAGAAACTAAGCGAGGTCAACCATAGAGAGGAGTAAAATGAGATGAGTAAATAGACATTGTCTTATAAAGGAAAGAAGAGATTCATTGTAATTATCTGTTATTGTGCGGGGCCTATAAAGATGTGATGACTGAATGGAGATGTGTACTTAGGGAAAGGCTGGATTACATTTCAATGTGAAAGATGATAATTGAGGCTCCAATTGCAATTCGCAACAAAGCTTGTCATTAGTACCATTTGTACGTTGATAATAAATCTATACATGATATCAGCAAAAGCTGATGCAATTTCACGTAGAAATGATAAAGCATGACATATATCTACTGTCTTTTCTGTTGTACTCTTTTTCTCTGTCTCTTTGTGAAACATAAAGACCCTTGATTCCTTGTTAAATAGCAAAACAATGTTTACCATCTTGTTGCTTAGAAAACAGGACACGTAATAATAATGAGATTTATTTTATATAAACTTAAAGTATTTTTTTTTGTGCGTCTTTACTTTTGTTTTTGTTTTTTTTCTCAAATCCGGCTCCATTATTTTTACAAATAAACAACCTTTATGATCTAAAAATTAAATATCCATCAAACTGTGAGAGCAATATGTTCACAATTTATAGTAGCGATCTCCACATAGAGTAACTATAGAAAACATTGGACCCCTACTCCTTTGTATCTTTGTCGCAAAGAGTGAAGGGCAGAGGCTCCTAAAAACATACCGTTCCCCACCATAACGCATCAGCATAGGTAGCAAATTCTTTGTTTTGCTTGTTCTCAGCTAGGTAGACCAGAAATGACGAGAAGATTAGAACCAGGAAGCCAATATACCAGGCAGTCACGAGTTCCTGAGGACAAAAGTAAACACAGAGAAAATTAAGACATTTTATTTAACTAGAACATTTTTGAAATGTTTTTTTGAAGTCTCCTTTTATCTAATACAACAGCTATTAGTTTAGTTAACCCTTGTGTTATCGCAGAGTCAAGGTGACCCGGAGACCGGAAAACTGAAGCAACACAAGGGATACCACAAATGCTTTTGCTTCCGGGTCACCTTGACCCTGAGATTACACAGGGGTAAACAGATGTAAATTTAAGATCAAAAAACAAAAAGTTGTGTTCAGAAAAAGCTATTACAGTGGAAACAAAACACAAGAAAAAAACACATTTATCTGCAAAGTTGGTGAGAAAAAAACTACACTTGTTTAATCCCACATCGTCAGTCAATAAGAGTGTATTGATAACAATGTCCTTACCTTGCTGTGAGCATAGACAACTGATCCCAGAAGCTTCCATGTTCCTCCTCTCCGGTCCATCCTCACCATACGTAGGATCTGCAGGAAACGCAGGCTCCTCAGCACTGAAGTTGCAAAGATGTTTCCTTGGCTCCCTGCTGACACCACCGCTACTGAAGCTATCAGCACTATAATGTCTGCAGAGAGAGCAGAAAAAAGTAGGGCTGAATGATAAATTGCATTTGCCGGATTTTTAAAAACGCCATTTTCATATCTCAAAGGTCACGATTTTATTTAATTTTATATTTATTTGACTTTCGGTCCGTCACATGACTTACGAGCGAGGCTGAGCAGAGCAAGCGGAGAGTCCATTACCCTGTACCATCAAACAATTCAACTAGTATAAATGACATTATTTTAATTTAAAGATTACAGAGGAACAAGAGCAACTGTGCAACAATGTTGAAGCTGGAAGAAAAGGGCAGAATGACTGACCAGTGTTTGCATGTAAGTTTAGTCTGCGCTGAGGTTTCGCTGATTTATTATTGCATTATGACTAAAACATATAAATGTTTATAACAAGTCATATTAAAGTCAATCATAAGGGATATGAATGTTAAACAAGGATAAGACCGATCATTCAAGCCTCACTATTAACAATCTAATTTCATTTCCATGCAATGTAATATTGATTTCACTGTGGCTGGAAGCTTATCAAGCACTGGAGCCAGACAAAGAGGAAGCCCATGTCAATGCTGCTGGTGGTGTAAGAACTGCAACTCATTACTGTCACCTCTCACTGTGCAAATGACAAAAGAGACCAGCAGCTGACACGATGTGCCGACGGCAACTCTGATAGTAATGTAGTGTGCACTCTTGTCATGCCAAAAAAATCCATGCCGCGGCCACTGCCCCACTGGATTGATCTGCTGCTGACATAAACACGACAGCAAGGAGGAAGTAATTCCCTTAAGCACTCTTCCATGAAAAACAAAATACCACTCAGTATCACATCTTCTCTGCACAGCAGCTGGGAAGTTACAAGTTGCCTTGTCATAAAGGGCATAAAGAAAAAAGTTTTTTATTTTTGCCCTTTTTCATCTAGTGTGCCCCCAGAAATAAATGGTTCAAAAGAGCAGGATTATATTTCGCCCCAACTCATGCTCACAATTTTGCCCCATAATAATACTGAGAGAACAACGATGAGTATGTTTTAACTGAACAAATTAGGCCCAGGACAGAACAGAACTAAATTGGTTACGTTTGACATAACTGTATCCTATAAAAATAACTGACAGAACATAACTATATCCGTAAAATTTTAGATAATTTTGCCACATGATAATACCGAGAGAACATAACTCAGCCGGTTATAGTTGACAAAGTGTAGCCCCAAAATAAAACTGCCATTTACTCTGCGAACATGTTCAACATTATTTTACAAATATCAATTCATATTTTTGGACGAACTTTACTGTGAACATTTTTTTCCTTCGAGAATGAACTAAGACACCCAAAGATTCAGATCCAGACACAATGTAGCGCCACCTATCTTTATCTATGCCAAAATAAATCCAAGAACTTGTGAATTGATTCTGCTTTACGTCCATCACATAGTCCAAACAAATATTTTATTGACTCATTCCAGAGGAAGTTCACAAGGAAACCACACCAAGCAATTGAATAACATCAAACCCACAGAGCTATTATAACTTGGTTTCCTCCACAGACAGTCCAATATGAAATTTGAGCAGTTCAACTTATGAGCAGGAGGATTCTTTGACTCAAAAGTTAATTGCAACCAATGAAGCGCTTCCCCTGAAAGCATGAAAAATAGATTAATAACACAGAAGGGGAGCACCTTTGCTGCAGCACCTGCAGAGCTAATACTTCATCAAAGGGAGGTGAAATTAAAGGTGATTAAAGCCTGCTTTTTCTACAGCTACGCATTTGAAAAATATGTTCCTTTAACCTTATGAAATATAGCCACAGCATATATGCAGGATATATGATGTGGATCATGATGTTCTTTAGACCATACATGCTGCTTAGTCCTGACAACAAACTCAAGCTATCTACGCTAACCATATTGTTTTGCGGAAAGAAATGTACTTTGGTAAAGGTAGGATTCAGCTTAATTGCTACGTTTCTGACTGTATTTTTGCTTATTATGACTTGTTTAAAGTCCCAGCTCACCAGTTTATGGTTTTCTGAATAAGGAATATATATTTTGAGATAAATATGTGGACGATGAGAAAAAAGAAACATATTTTTCATCTGTATATGGACAGATAGTCAGATCTATGCAAATTGTCAATTTTTGTTAGATAGCAGTTTTCTGGAAAATAGGATGTGAATAATAAAGCCATCTTGGATAGTCACCAGAAGGGTGGTTAGTTTTCTCCGACATCCAAGCTCTGATTTCCGAGTTGGAGGGGCAGAGCCCAGGTTTGTTACTTGGAAGAAAATCTGGATATAAAAGGGGATGAAAGTGATTGTTTGTTTCAGCAAACACATACAATTGTTTAAATTTAGCATTCCTGTTTGATCATTGACATCAATTTTGTAATTCAATTTTTTTTGGAAGTAAAATTCTAATTGTTCATTCATCTGGAAATGTAGGCAGATTATTATAGAAGTGGTGCATTACTAGCTCTGCCAGATTTAAAACATGTTTCTTCCTCCTTTTTCTATAAAACACTGACATTTATTCATATTTTCGGAGTTACAGTTTTTGAAATCTTATCTGTGTTTGGCAGACAGAGACACGATGGGTTGAAGGGCTGAAAGGCCTGCAAAGTTGGCCCAAATGTACAGCTCCATGTTGATATCAGTATAATATGGTTCAGTCATTAATTCTTCAACAGGATTTATTTTACTTTGCTTCCAGCTCCTACATAGTGCGTCAATGGAAGCACCCCGTGTGACCTCGAGACCCTGTTCTCCTTCCCTCGGGTGCCTTGGTGAGCTTTCCACTGAGGACCAGAGAGATCCATGTCGGAACACTGGAAAGAATAAAAGGTTGCTAATTCAACCTCATTACGTAAATGCTCTCTGCTTATGAGCTCTGACCACAACTGGAAATCACATGAGAAAACTCTGGTCAATAGCGTGCAGCGGAGCTCTGCGATTATCAAATTGCTTTCGCAGACAGGACCACCGTGTTCCAGCAGAGGGCAAGTAGAAGGCAGATAGACGATAGAAGAAGAAGGTGGAAAACAGACGTGTGCTGCAGAGACCCACCGATGACGCAAAATGGCTTTCTGGCGAAACGCAGTCGACCCTGCCAGCCTCTGTAGCGACAGCAACATCCTGCTGACCAGATACGGATGATGTACTCGAACCCAAACACCACAATCATGACGAACTCCTGTTGAATGTCAGGCACAGTCGTCAGCCGTATTAGTCTAGAATATGCAGTGTATAAACATATAAATAAAATGACTCTCACTTACCAGAATGAGCAGACAGTGAGAAGAGAAGTCCTGGTGAGCTGGGATGGTTGAAAACACAGAGAGAACCAGACAACTGAAGACCAGGACGAACCTGCAAAGTATAGAAAAGAAAATTAGAAGAATTTGAATAAATTTGAACAAACACCGGTAATAAAGAAAGCTTCATGAGAAATCATTTTCTCAGTAAATGGCATAAACATATTGTAAGTTTTTATTGAAATTGTTGTTGAAAGCCCAAGATTATACAGCCAGGGTGCCATCTAGTGGACTCTGAGAATAAGGTCAATACTTCATGAAGCTTCATCGACACATCACCAGCCATTGAATAAAACTCCTGAGCTAAACATTAATCAGGATCTCAGAGAATCCAGCTTCAAACCTCAGCTTCAGGAATGTGTGCAGTGTAGCCATTAATCTTGACCTGATGATTTTTTGTTTTGTTTTGTAGGAAATGCATTAATGGAACTTATTTTGTTTTTTTTGGCAAAACTTTAATAAAAAATGATTTAATAAAAACAAAATACAAGGTGAATAAATAGATATTGTTACTGCTGTGTATTTTATAGTGATATGATAATATACTTAGAAAGCCCTTGGTTTATATATTTAGATTTGATATATATATATTTTTTCCCAATCAAAAACCCCAAATTACTGTTCCTGTGTGAAAATGATTTTCTTTTCTCCAACAAACCATGTGTTATCTGTGACAACAAAACCTTAAAGTGTGAAAAAAGAACGTATTGTTTCAGCCACTGGACAGAATAAAGAAAAAAATACATTTGTTAAAAACACTGAAATTATACAATTTCCTACAATAGCAACTTAAAAGAACTAAATTGTGTTCCTGCAACATGATTTGAAAGAGCCGGGAAGATATTTTGGAAACAAGTAACATCTGGCTGTTTCCATGTGCAGTACACGGAAAAGCCGGAAAGCTCGGGAAAAAAAAAGGATGTGGAGGACATCATTTTAAACGTGCTTGTGTGAAAAGGGTGGGCGTGAGCGGCGGGTCACTGTTCGATGTAAGACTGTAATTGAAAAACAAATAAGAGGTCAACGTTTTCCATATGAACTTGCTCATGTCGTTTCCCGTAGAGTAGCCGTCTCATTCTGAAGATTTTTTTTTTTTTAATCATGTCAAAATCAAAGTCACAGCTTTTTGCTTGTACTGACTTTTTGAGTGGTTTGAATTAGCAGTTTTGATTGCCGGAAAAAAAGTGACAAGCATTGTGTTGCAGCTCTGCATGAGTCGCACACCTACCCAACTTACAACATTGTCACAAAGCAAATCGCACACTACCAATTATACTCAATGGCTTGTCTCGACTAGTATTCATTTCTTGATTAATGCTGAGAGATTTTTTTTTTTTTTGCATTTTCAATCACATTCAGAACAAATGGTTTTGTACACAAAGGTGCACTCAAAAGTCCACCTACAAACCATCCTCTCAGCACATAATAAACGCACATATATGTTGCATTATCCTCTTACATGTGTGTCATCTCACACATAGGGACAGTACCAACAGTATTCTTGTACCCAAGGATGTTGGGTTGTACCAGCATATTGAGGGATGTCAGTAATAATGACGGCTGTTTCCCACTGGATCAAAAATGTAAGTGACAACCAATCAGACGACAGCAGCAGAAATGGCTTCTATGTCTGAAAAGAAAAGCATTGTTTTAAAAAAAGTAAGTATTTTGTCTTTTCTTGGTGAGAAGCATCATTTGAAATCGCTGTAATTCATTCTTGTACGTACTCCATATGTAAAACCCCCTCGACTCCATTATGTGTACACAGTCCCGGGTGAGCTAGAGGCAATTGAAAATTAATTCTGCTCAAGAAACCCTTCGAGCGATTCAGTGTGATGCTCAGAATGTACATTGTATTATTAGATCAAGTAAGATAAACAACCTTTTGGCACAAAGTTGACCAAAGGACTTTTCTTGTTGGTCGATCAATATGCCCAGCCATGTGATGAATTTGATGTGTGAATTCAAACATCACTGTCTTAGGTTTAGACAGTGTGTTCTGTTTACAGGCCTCCTCAGTGTACTCAGCACATTTTTACGGCGCGGCTGTGATGGGAGATGTAAAAGATGGGTCGAGCACAGTGAGACTTATACGTTCTAAACACGGCAATTAACCTCCTCTGCACTTAAAGATGCATAAACTGCTGCTGAGGCTCCTTCTATTAAGCACCTGCTTCTCTCAAAGTCACTGAGTCAACTCTATTATTTTGTCCAACTACGGAAGAGTAAGGAAACAACCAAGATTCCTAATCCACCACATTGCTTTTTGTTCTTAATAAACAAGTTTATTTTGTATTTGTTTTATTGCATTAAACCACTCCAGTTGTCTAGTGCATGAAAATAAAGACTTTTTAACTGCATTTTAAGGTTGTTTTTTTTTACACTTATAGCATTAAGAATGATAAAGGTTCCATTAATATTTTCCGTTATATAATAAAAGTAAGATCTCAAAAGTGAACAAAAAAAATAACAACTGAGAAAAATCTCTAAACTTATTAAATTATTAGAATTCTGACCCGCTGTAGTAGAAGAACTCGCATCTTCCCATTTGATGGATCTACTGACTTCAAAAAACATCTTAAGACATTTTCATTTGTGCAGGTTTTTCCCTGATTTTTTGGGACTCCTGTGTTTGTCTTCTGTGTCTTTATCTTTTAAAGTATATATTTTAACTGTGTATTGTTTGGATTGTTAAAGCGCTTTGTGACTCTGGTATAGAAAGATCTTTACAAATAGTTTTTACTAACTTACTTACTTAATTTAACCGAGTTGTTGATTTGTCACTAGCACTTTGTTCAAAGCAACAATAGGTAGCATTTTTCTATTATTGTGATTTTTTTCATATTTACTTCATGATTGATTCATTTTGAACGATCATGACCCATGAGTAGAATTCTCTTTATTTTAACATTGCTCTTCACTGCGTTACAACGTTTTTTATAGGAAGTACTAGGATATTTTTCAAAGTTACCAGGAAGATAAAATGGTGGACAAGTGGAATTAGTGACAACATTATTAATTATTAATACATTAAGGCTGATCAACTTATCAAAAGTAAATAGATGAAATAAATAATAATTGTCAGACTAAACTGAATACAAGACTTAAAGTAAAACGCTGACCTTGCTGTTAACAGAAACAGACATGGCCATCAAGAAAACACTTTAATACTTCGATTTTCTCTCAAAACTATGCACTTTCTTTTCTCTGAGTGATTTTCCAAACTAATTGTACTTAGGAGTGATTCATGTCTTTGCTTCAAAATGGATTTGTTCCACTGTTCAAACAGTCAGAAGCCACATCCTGTACTTCTTAAGATTGATACTTTTACTGCGTCTCACTTTCTAGCCATCAGTCACCACCATTAAACTATTGTCCTCCTGGTCAATGTGTGACGGACAGCTGTAGTTCAACCTATCCCCTCTTCAAAAGCTTTTCAAGCAAATTCTTAGTCCCATGTGACGGAGCCAGTGACATAGAGTCTCCATTGTCAAACGGTGGTTAAAGATGCACATGGAAGTAGAGCGGCAAAGACTCAAGGCTCGACCAAACACACACCTGATGAATATCTTTATGCCATGAAAGCCATGCAAGTCTAAGTACACACGGCATGTACAGTGAAACTGCGTACGGCTCATTAAATCAGTTATGGTTCCTTTAGCTATGGTTCCAAAGACCTCACCGGTCCAGATGGTGTTCCAGTCCAGCAGCTACCCACGCACGCTTCCCTGTAGTGAGCACAGCTAGATCCAAAAAGGTCACAGGCACAGTTAAATAAAACTCCTCCGCCATGGACTACAACATTTAAAGTTTAGGCCATTTTCAGAAGATATAAGAGGTCATTTCAATCATGGGCTTCATGTTGCAAGTGATGACCAATATGTGAATCAGAATCAGAATCAGAATCAGAAAACCTTTATTAGTCCCGCGAGGGGAAATTCGGTTTAACAGCAGCAAGAGAAATAAAAACACCCAGAAATAAAAACGAGAAATAAAATCTAAATGGAATAAAAGATAAATCTGCGCTATATAATATTTACACAATCATATTTACAAAAATAACAAGAAGAAAAGGTGCTGTTAAATATTTATCTTGCTGAGTTCTTATTGTGGAGTCTGATGGCAGCAGGGAGGAAAGACCTGCGGTACCTCTCCCTCACACACCTGGGATGGAGCATCCTATCACTGATGGAGCTCCTCAATGCCCTCAGTGTGTGCTGGAGAGGGTGAGACAAGTTCCTCCTCATGGAGCCCAGCTTGCTCCGCATCCTCCCTCCAGTCACTTCCTCCACAGGATCCAGGGGGCGCCCTAGGACGTAACTGGCCTTCTTAATAAGGCTGTCCAGTTTAGCCCTATCCTTTGCTGTCATGCTGCTCCCCCAGCAGACCACACCGTTGAAGATGGCAGAGGCCACTACTGAGTCATAGAATGACTTCAGGAGCGGCCCCCGGACACATGAAGCATATTTTTAACTTTACACAGTAAATGTATGTGAAGGATATTTTTAACATTACACAGTAAATGTATGTGAAGCATATTTTTAACTTTACACAGTAAATGTATGTGAAGCATATTTTAACTTTACACAGTAAATGTATGTGAAGCATATGTTTAACGTTACACAGTATATGTATGTGAAGCATATGTTTAACGTTAGTCAGTATATGTACTGTATGTGCATTCCACTTGTTTGCCAGATGGACCCTACATCTGTATGAATGTATTATCTCCATCTGCTCTTGGCCCATAATGTCTCCGGGCACTAGAAGATGCTGATGATGGTCCACCTTTACTGAGGCTGTAGAGAATGACTAAGCTCCAGCACCTGTGGATATTCATCGGAAAATCCATCCCACACAAATTTAACCCAGCAGCTCTATATCTTTTTGTTACACAGAAATATGCAAAGTAAGTAAGTAAGTAAGTAATTTTTATTTGTATAGCGCTTTTCCAGACCAGGGTCACAAAGCGCTTTAACAAACAATACTCGATAAAGTATATACTTTAAAGGGCAAGATAAAACTGATAATACAACAGGAGTTCCAGAAAATCAAGGAAAAGCCTGAACAAATAAAAACGTCTTAAGATGTTTCTTAAAGGAGTCAGTAGATCCATCAAGTGCAAAGAGAGAGGAAGATCGTTCCAAAGCTTAGGAGCAACAGTCTGGAAGGATTTCTCTCCTCTGGTCCTGAACCGTGTGCGTGGAACCATCAGTAGATGCTGATCCACAGACCTCAGAGCCCGAGCTGGGGTGTAGGGCTGGATCAGATCACTGATGTAAGGAGGAGCCTGACCATGAATAGCTCTGAAAGTAAGAACCAGAATTTTAAAGTTGATTCTGAAAGTCATCTGAGAAAAGCATGTACTTACTTATGTCGAGCAAATCTTTTGGACTAGATAATTTCGAAAAGTAGCTCGCGAACCGAAAAAAGTGTGGGCACCCTTGCCATAAATCAAATAAAGAGGGACAGAAAACAAAAATAACTAACTTAATTTTTAAAGTTTAGTTACAAACTGAATATAAATCCAGATTTTAGAGACCAAGAATGGTTTCTCTGTGGTTAATTACCACAATTTATTACCGGCCAAATTTGTTTGGGCCACTGGGTCACCTTGATCGAGAGGTAACACAAGGTTTAAGCACAGTTAAAGCACCAGCTACATTTCAAAAGTACCGGTTTGACTTGCTACTAAACTACATTTATATATTGATGCGCATTAACACACTGCACCTTAACTTGTGTCTAATCAATTCAAAATTAAATCGTGACCCCAAAAATCGTATTTATTTGCGACTACAACTGAATATTTACATAACTATACAACAGTATTGCATAATAAGCATATTGGTTCCCTTTTATTTAAGTTTTATTTTGTGTCATCGCTTCCACACGACTGGAGCTGATCAGGAATCACCTGCAGTTTTTCTACCCTTGTCCTCCATACCCTGGATTAAATATATTTGCTTTCCTGCCTCAAAGTTTTTTAAATGTTGTTTTGATCTTCAAGTTTTCTGTTCTCTTATACGTTTCCTTATTTGTTTACTATTTTATTCCTCAGTCAATTTATTATTTATTTAATTGTATTTTTGGACATTCCATGAGATATTGGACTCCTTTTTATTCTATGAGATATTGGACTCTTTCTCTTTATTTGATTTATGGCAAGGGTGCCCACACTTTTCGGTTCGCGAGCTACTTTTCGAAATGATCTAGTCCAAAAGATCTACTTTCATCCGATTTGCTCGACATAAGTAAGTACATGCTTTTCTTAGATGACTTGCACTGAATGAACAATCAGTTACGACGGAAGACTGTGTGGATTTAATCATTTACTTTTACTTTTAAAAGTAACTTCCAAAAGTATACATGAGCCTTGAGGTCTATTATAGCCTGTAGTGTCAACATCTCATTCTCCACTGCAGGAAAGTTCAGGAGCCTGTCTTAAGAATTTCATTGATTTCCTACCAAAAAAACGGTATACACTCAAACCCAGAAAAGGATGCACCAAAATATTCAAACGTTTGAATGCATGACACAAATCCAAGCACTTTTCCTTTGTTGATCCAAATCAAGCTAGATTTCAGACAGGTTTATCCCTTTCCACGCCTCCATTTCAATATGTCAATCATATTTAAATGAACCACAATACCCAATATTCTCCTCATTTTGATCATGAAAAAAATAAATGCTAAATATGCTCAAAGCTAAATATGATGATTTTGACGAGAATTATTCAGAATTGAGATGAGATAATTTATTTATTGACACATCGTACTTGTGTAGCTGAATTTATTCATGAAAAATAACAAACAAGGCAAGGTTTTGTTTCTTGAAAACTGAACAGAACAAATACAGTGAAGACTACGGCATATGACTGTGAATAGATCAGGATACATCCTTAAGGCGACACATACTGAGCAAGGGTTTCCCAAAGGAACCGGAAGCCTCAAGCAAGGCCAAACATGTGTGATAAGCAGGAAACAAGGGGCCACGAGAAAGATGGTAATCAGACAAGCCAGTAAAGAGGGGCCTCTAACTGCCAAACAAAAATGATGTATGCGTAGAATAATCAAGCTTACTGGTTTGTATCAAGACACAAATCCATACATACTGTAGCTGAGGATTTCACATGGGATTACCTTCCAAAACAGACCAACTAAACTAAATCCTTGATTAGAAAGTGTGCCGGTTCAAATCCTAAATGCAGGGCTGGGAGAAAATGGAAATGTGATAAGGCTGTGAAGACAAATGACCCCCAGTGGAACACCCGAGAGTTAAGAATCCAAAAAAATGTCAGTTATTAATAATGATCAGAAAAATATTCTCTAGAGTTACAGAAGGGAATATGTCAAGTAATGAACACTTGATTTAGCAGACACGCGATAATTATATAATATAATTTTGATTGAAAAATGTTAAATGTTTATCAAATTTACGCAACCACATATAACAGTTTTATCAGTGCTGGTGGAATGTAAGGATTTAGACAAGATGTCTTTGTGCCAGGAACTGGACTGAAGAGTAAAGCACCTCTGACCTCTGAACTGTCTAGAGCTTGTTCAAGCTGGAGAACCTTTGCAGTACCATAATGAACAGACCTGGGATGGAGATAAAACAGCCACCTTACCGCACTTAAACGGCCAGAAAATTGAGTGTGGATCGATGGACACTTTCCACCCTCAAAGACCCCATCTTAGTGTTGTAGATGACGCTAAACTGAAGCCACGTCACAGACGACTCGTCTTCGGAGCAGATATCCATGTAAATGTCTCGAGAAAACACTAATTTTAACACGGCACAACAACAATAGTAACCACAACTTAATAACTTGTTCCTAACTTGTTTCAGGTGTCGGCAATAGTGTTCTAACTTCCAGTTGCAATCAGCGTTAAAAAGTAGTAGAAGAAGACGCTGTCGAGTCACTTCCTGTAAGTGTGTAGCAGTAGTGTTTGATTCGAGACTGTACTACCCTGTCCAAATTTGTGCACTGGCCAAGTACGTGCACTATCTTACTATAAACCAGTGCACTCGGAGAAGTGAGCGATTTGGGACCCTTTTTTTATAATGTGTGTCTTTAAACCAAGATCAGAATTCTTATAATTGTTTAAAGCGAAGTCAGGTTCATAACCTGACAACTTTGAATATGAATATAAATAATTTGAAACTTGTTCAGTCTGACGTATTTTAATCCTTGTTATGTGTCTCGGTCAAGGTGACCCATTTGCCCAAAAACAAATGTGTTTGAGGTATCCCTTGTGTTGTTTCTGGGTCAAGGTGAACGACCTGTATTTCTGGAAGCCAATGAGTCCAAGGGTTAATGACTCAAATTAACCAATTGTTCCTGAACAACACACATTGCAACAAAAAAATATTACATAGCCACTTGGCCATAATTTAAGACAGGAGTAAGAGCAAGCAACCGATTTATCTTCACTGAAGGGAAAGAGGAATGAGAAGCCAACGGAACCTTGGGTGTCCCATTACCCCAGACAGATGGGGCTGAACAGCGAGGGTAAGCATTTGCCTCTTGTCTCAAGGCAGCCCCCTGTTGGAACATGTGATGTAGTCATTAATAATGTCTTTGGTGTCTGGTCATAGTCTAAATTGTCTCCAAACATGGAATTCAACCCATATGGTTATTCTTTCTTAACCCTTGTGTGGCATCTGGGTCAAAGTGACCCAGCGGCTGAAAACAAATCTATTTGAGGTATCACTTGTGTTGCCTCTGGGTCGAGGCAGTGCACAACGGTTGAAAGAAAATCATCAAATAAATAAATAAAGAGGTAAGAATAAATACACAAGAACAATATAATTAATAATACATTGCAACGCCATCATTGTAATCCTTTTTAGCGATGAGATATGGTTAGTTCTTTCAAAAAAGAAAATGGATGGCATTCTAAAAATACAAAATACTTTTTATTCATGTTTTGTGTTATTTGAATGGTTCTTTAGTTATATTTTAAATAAAAAATATATATAAATAGGACAACACCTTCTGCTTCAATAAGCTCACTGGTGATACATCTATAATAATAGATGGAGTAAGTGGTAAACACATGACATCCCTTCTCATTGGATTGTCTATTAAATAGAATTAGGAACCGGACACCCAATTAAGTTCTGTGTGTGCTAATAATAGTCTGACAAAACATGTTCTGTCTTGCCCAGGATACATGCAGTGGTTGTACTTGTCGACCCCTGGTCTATACCTATATACATTATATTTAACCTATCGTTTCGTTTTCTTCTGTTTTGCTCCCCCTTGATGTGCAGTAATCTGTCAGCTCTAAAAAATGTAAAAGGATGTTTAGAATCTAAAAAGATGTTTATAACGAACTGTCAGCGTGTCCCTAATATTCTCGAACTGTCCTCATGACATTTGACAATTCAATTGTCTCTAACTGGAAGGATTCTGTCATTGGGTCAGCACAACCCACCCTCTAAAAAGACAGGTTTGGTTTCATGAGCTTTAGATACACACATCATTCACATTTGCACTTAACTAGCTAATCTCATCCCTATCATAAGGTTCTCGGCCTCTTCACTTCTGCTCCCTCGTGCAATGTGGGACAAAGGTCCTTATTCTAATGATAAAATAGCAGGCATCACATTGTTACAATGAAAGTTATAGTACGACTAATTAAAAGGCATATTTATGGTTTGTTTATTCAAGGGTTTTTAATTGGCATTCCTTACAATGTGAAAAGAACATCTCCTGTCAACATCTTTTTTTTTTTCTTTTTGTTCAGGCATTATTTGTGTTTTTTGCACTAAGATTAATAAAAGACATTTGTTGAATGTTCTACCTCGGTAGTTTTTATACCAGAATATATACACATTTTATCTTGTAAATAATCTGAATTTTCTTATGTTACTATTACAGACCATAATGTTGTTGTGGACATTTATTTGTTGATGATCATTCTGTTATGAAATGCTTTAGATAAATGAATATTATATTTATAAACACTATATTCTCCAAGAGGCCTGGTTAAGCGTATTTTTAATAATTCAAAATATGAATTTAACCTTAATTTGAGTTTAAAGACACTAAGAAACAAAAAACACAAAAAGGTCACTTCATTAAGTAATGTTCTTTTCTTGGAAAATCAGAATATGATCACCCTAATTAAAAATAACACACCCTTTGCCAAACTACTAGGCAAGTAGTGATAAAAGTAGTAGTATATTCAGTATTTTAAAAGTGCTGACTGACAACTCACACAAGACATTCCCACTCACTCCTCTGTTGTTAGTTACTCCCAATATCAACGTCAATAGTTTCATCTCCACCCCTTCACTCAACTCTACTGCCTATAACCTTGTCAGCAACCACTTTTTCATTTTGAGTTAAAGGTTTATGACCCCTGAAATACAATGCAAAGCCATATATCTTCAACTGTACAAAGCCACAACAAAAAGCGACACGACTGTCTCTTCTTTTGGTTACTCTTTTTTCAAAAGAGCACACCAACTGCACTGAACCAGACATTTCTCTTTGTATTGCTGTGACAATGAGTTTTTTTTCCATTCGTTGTACCGTTGACTTTGAATGAAAAATACAAACTTCCCTGTCTGACCACAGAGCATTGATGCCAGCAATAGAAGACAGTATTTGCTATCAAACCTTTTCTCATACGGACAATGTGAGTAAATGAATCCCCTCGTTTGTAATGTTTGTAGCAATCATTCTTAAAAATAACAATGTAACAGCTGATTTGGTCTATAAATTGACCTGAATAACACAAAAAAGAAAAACCTAATCTAACCTAACCCTAACCATGACCATAGGAGTAAAAATGGACGTCAAGGCTTGCATACATATGGTTAACTTATATAAAATCAGATATCTAATCTGATTATAGAGTAATTAAATTGTGCCGTTTACTCTCATACAAGCTGTTAGGGATGCCTGTCGACTGAAACGTGGCGTTTTTTTATTGTATTGATGGCTGTTACATGCTAAAGTAGCAAATCAGCTCCTGCACATATCCTATTCCAAATCCAAAATAAATCCATAAAAGCGCCTCAGCAAAAGGACCATCTTGGCACCCAAATCAAACACATCAAAACATATAGGATACCCATCCCTGTACAATTGTTTAGTTTGTATGTATTTCTCAGTCGATTTAAAATAGAATGGTAAATAAGTTGGTAAGAAAGTAATATTTGTAGAGTGCTTGACTATACCAGGGTGACAAAGCACTTAAACAATCAAAACAATAACCAATTAAATATATACTTAAAAGTTCAAGTAACAATCGAGACACAGGAGTCTCAGAGAATCAAGGAAAAGCCTGCACGAATAAAAATGTCAAAAAGGAGACAGTAGATCCATCAAACAGAGAGAGAGAGGAAGATCATTCCAAAGCTTAGGAGCAACAGAAGGATTTCTCTCCTCTGGTCCTGAACCATGTTCAGGCACCATCTGTAGATTCTGATCCACAGGCCTCAGAGCCCGAGCTGGGGTGTAAGGCTGGACCAGAATTTTAAAGTTTATCCTGAAAGAAACTGGCGGCCAGCGAATAGTTTTTAGGATCAGAGAAATGTGAGTTCTCCTACTAGAGCAGCTCAGAATTCTCACTGCAGAGTTTTGAATTAACTGCAGGCAACACAGCTTCTTCTTGTTAAGACATGAAAACAAACTGTCACAATAGTCTAAACGACACAAACGCATGGATTACAAGCTCCAGATCATGCTGTGACAAAATCTTCCTAAATTTAGAGATTTTTCTTAGTTGAAGGAAACAGTATTGACTCAACCCTGGAACCTTCATCAGGAGCAATTACTTCAAACTTAAAAGTTTCAGTTTTGTCCACATTTAGCTGCAAAGTGTCCTCAGTGCAAAGGGTGACCTCAATAATCAGATACACATCCCTGTTATGAATTACTAATATTAAACATTACCTAATCACCTCTGTATGTGGAATGGTGGAACATATGCAGGCTTTTGAGCTTAGCCAAACCTCCTGTGGAGAAAAGTGTCTGAGCACAAGATTTCTGATTGTTTTATGTGTATAATTTTCAATCCAGCTGAAATGAAACCATTAAATCTTGACAACTGGTTCAAGTGTGTCCACCTCCTTAGGTAGTCAAGGTTCATTTTATATGTATCTCAAAGGCTTTTTGGTTGCAATTTTGATTCTTAAAGGATGTCAACAATAAAAGTCAGCCTATGACAAGGCTTTTCTCTTGAAGCTCAAATGGATGAAGAAGGTAACAGGAAGGAAACAGCCCAAATATTAAACAAAATAGAGTAGGAAAAGAAGCATTACATCGACATTGCAAGAATAAATTCTGGCATCCGACACATGCCTTGGTTGCGGTTTATGCAGCATTATCACTCTCTGACAGCTGACATTGCTGTTACCAATGAAAGGGAGAAAATAGGATAAAGAAATATAAAATTTTAGGAAGTCGGTTTTAACTGATCCCAGTTTTCCAACCTGAAATGCTACCAGCTTAAATAGTATCTAGTTATATAAGTAAGTGTCTCAACCTGCACTAAAAACATCCTAAGAAGAGTCTATAACAAACAAACAAAAAGCAAATTATGATTAATGATTTGACTTTGTGACTGTTTAAATATCAGCCAGTGGACTAACAACAATATCGTTTTTTGTTTTTATTGGAAGCTAAAGCCCTTTGAAAACAAAAGTACTAATAATAGGAATGGTTGTATTTTCACATCTGATCTGATGCATACCAATATTTGATGGTCTATTGTTACCTGAGTGAAGTTGACCCTTAAACTTTGGTCAGTGATAATTAATCACCAGGGTTATTATTCAATTCATAATACTGTTTGCAAAGCTTTACTGAGTCCCTAGTCAACTCATTTATTGTTGGCACATCATCACAGGAGCTTTTGTGTGGGAAAAGTCAGGTTAAAATGTGAAAATAAAGCCTTACAATGGACATACACTTACGCTTCATTCTAAACATCATCTTTAATTCACACATTTCAGTTCATATGGCATTCTATAAAAAACTAAATGTTATACTTAAAGAAATTTTAAACAGATTTGGATTGACGTTGGAAAAACTCCTTTATAATGCAAATATATATATAATATACAGTATATAATATAATAAATAAGTGCAAAAGCCTATTATTGAGGACAATCTAAATTCCTTACTTACTGAAACATTAAAATGATAGTCAAAAAAAAAAGTTTGCTTTTCATTTATAATTTTCTATTTACTCCTATGTTGACTAAGGTTTGAGATTATTTTTCAGTGTATCCTGTTCCTGTTTTAAGTAATAGGCAAAAAATGTTTGTATATTTTAATGTAGCCAACTGTGCTCACTCGTTGTCATCTAAACAGACGCACTGCAACATCCAGATACTTCCATACTGCTCCTATGTAATTCCTTCTAGTGACGAAGCCCCAAATTCTTCTGAATTAAATGAGTCCATATATGAAGCTTGTTTGAAGCGGAGGCTACAAAGCTAGTTCTGAGTGTGTGTTTGTGATCTGTGGAAACACAGGGACCCTTAGTCAACATGAGGGTGGGAAGAAAACTTGTGATATTTGAATTTCGGGGGAAACTATCCCTTTAAATTATTATCTAAAATAAAACAAAGACAATATCATATAAATAGTAGACGGATAAATGACACAAACAATTTCAAAACAAACTACAATTGCAAGCAAACAAGAACATTTTTAAGAAAAAATAAGAAGTTTAACGGAAAAAACCGAATGCTTATAATTACATAATTACAAAACACGACAAACTAACAGACAAAACTGGACTGTAATAAACATATAAATAATACATTTCTGCACATAAAGCAATACAACAAAATCTTTAATTTTAAGTGGTCTTTTAATCTAGCATCAATGACTAATGTAGTGACCCTCTTAGACTTGTGATCTGTGACTGCTACACACAGTCTCTTATTGGGATTAGTATATCACCCAACCAAACAATGCTGCAATGTTAAGAGTCTGCTGCGCCAAATGGCCTTTATTCGCCACAGACCCAATAATCCCTCTGTCTCAACAAACAGAGCTTATTAAATCTGGCCGAATGAAGCCCCATTATAAGCATCGGTCAGCCCAGGCACCTACTGCAAATACCATCAGGTGCAGATGATGGAGCTGATTCCAGTTCGGAGTGCTAATCACAGCACTGGTGTTTGTACTGGTCTATCAGCACTCCTCGCTGATCCCTTATCTAATAGGATACTGTTTGGGAACATGGACAGTCTTACACACCTGAAACATACAAAACAAAATCGTGACCTTGTTTGAAACCTCATAGTGCATTCATCTAATTTTTAAATTACTTTGAAAAATGTATTTTCATTTCCAATGAGAGGATAAAATACATCAGGATTCAACAAACGCGTAGAAATTCTTTAGAGTCATCTACAAATATTTTTCTCTTCCCCCGCCCGCCAATTACACTAAAATGCACTACTCACATGCCGGTACTCATGACATGGTTTAAAGAAACAAAACTATGTAGAAATTGCAGTTGAGATGAATCCATTCAAATTTGAGATTGTAATGTTTCGCATTAGTATTTTGATATCTTGTGTCAACAATCAGACCAAGATCATCAAGCATCGCTTTGAAGACTAAACTACAGACCACTGTGATATCTAGCTTAAACGCAGTAGAGGAAGGAGACAAAGGAAATGAGGTTATTTTCCCTCTGAGGCCCATTAGATGGATTCTTAATAGTATCTCAGACACACCCAGTTCCTGCCAGGTGTCCCCCTCGGGTGCGTCCCTGTTCCACCATTTATTTATTTTTTTGTCTGGATGTTTTCCTTCAAACTCCCTTCCATTCTAAACCTCATTACGCTTAAAAAGGCGGCCAGTTCGGCATGTGACTCACTAAATATCGCTTACCTCTATTTTTGCAATTTATTGCACTTTTCATTTTTGTGAATAACAAGCAATAAGTGCTGTAATGGAATATGAGTTTGACTGAGTGTTGACCTCATGCAATCAAAATAAAACACCAAAAGTACTGGAAGTGAAAGGCAACAGAGCAGCTACTGTGTAGGACGCGTAGATGCTTTGCCCAGACGACTGGGGCCACTGAGGGAGACTTGCTGAGTTTCCAGTGGCAGTAAAAGAGAGCAGGCCTCAGCTCTTTGCAGACTGGAAGGTGAAGAATTTCCGTCGTGGCTTCAGTGTGAGGGAAACAGAATCTTGTGTCTGCCAGAACTTTCTTTTTCCACAAGTGAGAAATTATGGTGTTACTTGCATGTCATCCAAACCCCTCTACTTGGCAAGCTTTACTAGAATCTGTTAATACCTGTGTTTTAACATTATTTCTTTGGCTGACAAGCACATTTAGATATGCAACATATTTCCCACCTCAACAAATGAGCAGTACTTTCTAAAGTGCATCTCTCTTTTCTGGTAACGACAGACCAACAACTGTCAGTCACCCACTTTTATTTACCAGAATATGCAAGAGCATTGGATCATATAGTGTTTATTTTTTCGCCATCTGTCTCAGCTCTCAGTCTTATTAGATGGTAGTTGTGAGCGACACCAGCAATAATCAGAACGACGAAAGGGAGCAAGATGAAGAAAGTTTGTACTAGCAACGTGCCAAAATTTGAGCCAGAGTTTTCACACTTCATAACTAACTAACATCAATAATTCCTACTCAAACCTACACAACAGGTTACAACAGTCACTTGAGAAAAAAGTTAATGAACATTGTTGAAGTTAAGTTAATATGCCATCTGGAAGCTTTTCATTCAACATAGTAAAGAGCATCTTGGATGCTCGTCCAATCATCCACGTGTAGCACCTATAATTTTTTTCCCTGAAATCCCTTTTTTCAGATTTTTTTCAAAGTGTGGAATCTTCTTTGCTGCCATTTAAACTCCCCTCTTCAACCAACCTGCTTAGATCATGTTGTTCGAACTGTCAGAAAGGCTGAAGGCTCTGTTTTCAAACCAAAATATACAGCTTTGACTTGACGTTGAGATTCTTGAATACAAGACTTGAACTTGATAGATACAGATCATAGTCATTGGTTAACATCCTGGCTGTGGATCAATCAGAATAATCTGTAAGAATTAATGCTAGTAGGTGACAGTTGAGAATGCAGATGTTGTGAAAATGCATTGAAGGGATTTTATTACATCACAATATTTATACATTTTACCTCCATGTCTATTCCCAATGAAAATACTATAAAGCTAATTTGGCCAAAAATAAGATGTAATCATGGCCAGTTTGGCAAGTGCTAGTAGCTTTTGTTACTTGTACATGTTGAATTTCCCCTCGCGGGACTAATAAGGGATTCTAATTTGCCTGTCGGAGCGTCACATGATCATACCTCAATAGTTACAGTGTTTAGGTGATGAGATGGTGACGTGCTGTACACTTGAGGACTTAAAGATATAGTGAGACAGAGAGAGAAGCTAGGAAACCCACATGGAAAGATATTGTTGATGACTTTAGCAGTGTTTTCTTACATCCTCTACTATTATACGCGACTGGTTAGTCTATTGAGTAACACCAATATTGGTGCAGACAGAGTGGTACAAACCCAGATGACGAAGAAACCACAGTTTTGACATTTGGCAAGTCTGTTACAGAACATCACTCAATTTCTAATGATTCATTTTCTTTTCATTCTGACATGAGTCCTTAGCGAAGAAGTGATATGATGCCAGAGTAGAACTAACTGTTAAGAGTTGCTCAACCTAATTCAATAAAGGTTTAGGAAAAACTTGCACAAGCTAAGATATATAATTGGAAAATCTGTCAATCAAATGAACAAGTTGGGCACAATTCTAAATTTTCAATATGATCATCCATATGCATCAGTGGCTCAGATATGTACCATGTTTAACAACATCCAAAGTTTAATCTGGTTGTCTTTGTATATTTAAGGCCATTTATTCCAATGATTGCTTTCCTAAGATACTACTTTGCAGCATTAAGGAACAACATACATTTTCCATTATCTCTTATACCCTAAAGTGTGTTTTACTCGTATTTCTCTTCCAGAATCATGGGCCTTCAGAATTGTCACCTTCTCTAACTTATCCGGGGCGATTAAGACAGCATAATTGAGATAAATTGAAGAATAATTGCTGCAGATGGCAGTGACCGGAGAAGGTAGTTATTAGTCCAGCATTAGTCGGCTCACTGCTGGTGTCAGTAGCGGTTGAAAGCACCAAACACATCTATTTTATATTGTATATATTACGAGGAAAAAGAGAAAAAATTGTGTCGTCGATCCAAAGCTGAACTAGAGGTGATATATTGTATCATCAGTATGTGTCTGCTCGTAAACAAAACTCTCTTTTCATTGAAGTATTTGATGAAATCTCATTTACCATAAACACACCCACTCTGCTGTGATTGGTCAAACATCATGGTTCAAACCTAGAAGTCTCCACCTCCCAGGGACTTGTTGTATAAACACAAAGTGGGTGTGATTACAGCTGGCATTACTACGTCATAATGGACTCTGCTCTTGAAACCTCTTGTTTGCCCAGATTTCAGAGCAACTTAATTAATTAATACGTTCAAAGCATGGTCATGATGAGGGACTTACTGCAGCTTGGAGAGGAAGACTTCGACATTTGAAACATGTGAATGAGTCCTGAGAGTTGGATTTTCACATGAGATGGCCTTTTATGTGAAGTGAAACGTCAATGTTGGCAAGGCACTGATTTGGGTATTGAACATTATCAACTGAAAAATGGACTGATTAAAAAAAAATGGCTGTTGTTTAGGACAAAATTATCATTGTAGGTCTATATTTTTAGTGTTAACTTAAAAGTGTGCTTTATTTCACCTTCAGCGACCCGCTTTTTTTACACAACGAGTCCCTTGGAAGTGGAAACCTCTGAGATCGATTACACTGCTTTACAAACCTCAATGCTTAACAAATCACAGCAGAGTGGGTGTAGTTTTGCAAAACGAGATCTCATCTCCAGAAAAAGTGTTTCAGTGGCCGGGGCTTAAGCATATTTTCTAATGTAAATATTTAAATGTAAAGATAGTTACAATACTATAATGTGTTTACCGGTATTAGGGTGTTGCTGGTGCTCAAAACACTTTCATTCATCTGTGCTGCCATCATCATATTAGATGTGTTCTTCGTGTGTTACGAACTCACTACTTAATATATCTGTGTATTGTTTTGAGTTGTTGGTACTTTTCTTCCATTAAGTTGATTCACTGGTAGCCATTTAGAAATATGGCTGTCATGTTCTGCTGCTCTATAGCAGCTTCTGTAGAGGCTGATGCCAACATTGAGCAACAAGTGAAAGCGGAGTATTTACGCCTCTCTCTGCTTCTTCTGTTGAGGTGTGCTGGGCGCCGCTTGTAAGTCACGTGACTGGGTGATGGGCAGAAAGTCAAAATTTCAGATAAATCGCAACCTTTGCCATATGAAAATAAACATTTTAAAATGTGCGCAAGTGCAATTCATTGTTCAGCCCTAATTTGAGGCAATGAAAAATTAAACCTTTTCATATAGTGTTGTGGTCAATATACTGTAGCTTTTTGAGAGGGATCACCGGCTGAAACAGACAAAAATAACCGCAGCAGTAGCAGAGAACAGCTTGTTTTAATTCTCTCTGAAGTGGAACAGCTGGCTGCGACAACTGGGCCTCACGGTATACAAACAGAGGCAGACAGAGACTACATCAAGAATTAGGCTTTTACTCCGCCTTTGAAAATATCAAAGCCCTGAATGACATCATTAATTGAGATTGAACTACTGACAAAATGGTGCTTAAGTAAACTCTAGGGGAATCGTTCAAGATGCTCAAAGGTCCAATAAAAGCAGGCATCAGTTTTAACAACCAAATTATGTTTGAATTGTTGCTGTGTTATGCCGCATCGATTGGTTTGGTGAATCATATCATACTTGTTTTATCTTTCATAGACATGATGTTTTTTTTGAGAAAAGAACACTGCAAATTTACCCCTGAGTAAAAACCCACACTACGGAATAATAAATCACCTAGCATGGACATGCTCATCAGATTAAGCGCCAAGGAGACCCAGATCTGTTGATCTAGCATCACTTACTTTTATTATTTAATTATATTATATATAATTATATATAAATTATTTCTACAAGTTTTTTTATTTACTATTTACTATTTATGTATTACATTTCCAGGTTAACATGTACACTTGGTACAATGTTAAAGCTTTATTGGAACTCATCATTAAAACCAAAATAAAATGTATTGTGTGTATTTTTTTAAAAGACTGAACACTTTGCCCTTACGCACACACACACACACACACACACACACACAGGCATACTAGCAGATAGACACACATACAGTTTTATATTAATATAGATGATTTCATATTATCCATGTAGTTTCACATTATTTCAAAACCACAAATGTTTATACATTTTTTGAACCAGCCTCCAAAGCTGACCCGCCCCCTTAAGTGCGATCATCCCCCTGGGGTCATATCTAAAGCTCTTCTGTCAGTCACGGGTCATTATGGAGGAGGAATGATCACAAGACCCTTCTTCCTGTTCCCAAATTGGGAGAGGAAACACTTGATCATACCATGTTCATTTAAGTATAACAATCTATTGTTTATTTATCAATATATTTAGTTTTATATATACCAAGGTTTGGCTATTTAAACTAAATAATGTGTTTTCAGCTACAATGAAAGTGTAATTATGCACATTTGCAACAAAGCAATACGACTTAAATAAAGGAATACTATTAACATTCTCTCACTGAGGAATAGCAACAGGGTATTTTATTTGATATACCCAGACAAGAAGCTGCAGACTGAAGTCATGTCAATTCCCTTGTCATGAATATGTAAGTGGGATGTTCAATTATTGTCAGGCAGATTATTGAAAAGCGGCAAAGAGATCTCCCCTGAGCCTGGTCCAAACTGTGTTGAATATCACTCTGAGAGCATTGTTGAGACACTGAAAGTGAAGACGCAAATCCATCAAGTCTTAAAGCAGTTTCTAGATGGCTGAGTTTACATTTCAGAAGGCGGCAAATTTGAATCCAATATAAGGTCAAACAACATGTTGAACATGTAACTATTTTTTTTTTTTATTTTTTTTTTTAGAATCCCTTATTAGTCCCGCGATTCACACATACTGATGTGAGTAGGCTGCACACTTGCGCCAAGTTCACCATCAGGAGCAATCAGGGTGAAGTGTCTTGCTCAGGGACACAACGACACAAGCTTGTCTGGAGCTGGGATTGAACCTGCAACCTTTTGGACTGCAGGCAACCACTCTACCATCTGAGCTATGTCGCCCCCTTTTTTTATGAACCAATGTTAAGTCAAACTTCCCAAATGTCTTTATTTACCCCCATAGTCATTAGGTCCCTTAAAAAAAAATTCCAATGTAGATGAGCTGAATGAATTTTCTTATTTCCCTAGATTTTTGGCTCTGAGAAACAATTTCAATCAAAGAAAAAAGCGCCATCTACTGGGCTAAGATATAAAAAGATCATCAGCCCCTCAGTGATACACTTATCTCATGATACGATTCGACAAGATATATTCAGCTCACGATATATTTCAATACACTTTTTTGCCAAAATTTTATAGAACACTGAATTTTCTGATGTCTTCTGATTGTTTCACTTTAATTTGGATCTTTTTTTTATAAAACTGAAAGCCAAAACATGTCCAAATATCAGCTTTAAAACCAGCTGGAGCCGGCTTTATACTGGCTTCCAGTTTCTTTCAGGATCAACTTAAAAAATTCTGGTTCTTACTTTCAGAGCTATTCATGGTCAGGCTCCTCCTTACATCACTGATCTGATCCAGCCTTACACCCCAGCTCGGGCTCTGAGGTCTGTGGATCAGAATCTACTGATGGTTCCACGCACACGGCTCAGGACCAGAGGAGAGAAATCCTTCCAGGCTGTTGCTCCTAAGCTTTGAAACGATCTTCCTCTCTTTGCGCTTGATGGAGTCTACTGACTCCTTTAAGAAACACCTTAAGACGTTTCTATATGTTCAGGCTTTTCCTTGATTTTCTGGAACTCCTGTTATGTTATCAGTTTTATCTTGATCTTCAAAGTATATACTTTATTGAATATTGTTTTGATTGTTTAAGCGCTTTGTGACCCTGGTCTGGAAAAGCGCTATATAAATAAAATGACTTACTTACTTACTTACTTACTATCCTCTCGTCCTCAGTCATCCCCGGGATTTCGTGGGGTGTCATCGTTCCTTCAGCAGCTGAGGGCGTAATGATGCTGCCATCCAGTGGCCGAAAGCTTAATTGTAACACCAAAACATGCTAAGTTAAATGTAGACAAAAAAAAGTCAATATTTTATTTTACTCTCACAATTGGAATACAAACCTTAAAATAATAATGACAAAATGTTTGTTTTTAAAAAAAATAAGAAATTGATACAGTGCTGAATATTTATACAGCAACGTGAGAAAAATATTGATATATATCGGTGTATTGGGTTTTACCTTACACCCCAATTTGTATAAATTATTATTTTATAAACAACTAAACACTCATATCAGAGATGTCAGAGATGAGCTTCTACTGTGTAATTACAGGGTTCCATATTGTCAACAGTGCTTCTTCTTAGTTGTGAGCTACATTTTGTGTATGTGTTTTGTCTAATACATGACTCGGAGGGCTTGGACAGGTCTGTGTGTCTTTGTCAGTCTCTGAGGGAGCTCCTCTGCAACAGACGTCTGTACTGGTCGAAATCCTAATGCATATCACTCATCTCGCCTCCTCGCAGACTTTCAGTGACTCACTGCACTCTAGCAAACTAAAAGAGTATTCTGCATTTATTAGAGACCGTACAGCACGCCTACACCCTGACTAAAAAGCCGCTCTCGGGATGTCAAATAAATCACGTCATTTTAGTATTGACAAGTCAAGATGCTATTTTAGCAGAGAAGAAAAAATGGATGATGCACCCGAGGAACCAGAATGATATCAACGACATTGCAGGATTTGTAGGGTATGCTTTAACCATGACTTCAGATGTTCAGGTGCACAAAAAAAATAATTTGGAGAGCAACAGAGCAACAGAGCCATTGAAACAAAGAGAACAGCCTTGCATGAAGCAATAGAAATGTTGAGTAGCACATAGAGAATGTCAACAACATCTTACTGTCTTGTTTGACCTTCACAAAACCAGTCTAATGTTCCTTATTACACGGACACAAACCCTGCTACAGTAGCCGTTAGTTTATGCTACCTATAGATCCTTCTCTTTCAAAGCCTACTTCATGTTGTGTCAAAAATTACTACTTATACTTCTTTTTTTTTTTTTTCTGTTCGGCAGATGTCGACAGTCATTACCTCCTCCTCACCTTAAGGAACAATGAAATCCTGCAGGATCCTGGTAATGACTGAGGACAAGAGGATACAGTTGACTCCAGCAGCTTTTAAAGCTGTATTTTGGTTTTCAAAACAAATGAAAGCATTTAAAACTTCTTCAAGAATCATGTGGTCTGTAAATTCTGCAACACCAACATTGAATGATAAATAATATCCTTGTTCCTTCAGTATCGTAATGTATCGTATCGTAGTCCATGTATCGTGATTTGTATAGCCAGATTCATAAAAATACACCCCCCTAATTTGCATAATTAGCTAAATTTGGGGCTTGTAATCACATTTATCTTTTTTTTTTACTAACATGTTTCAAATGTTGAAGTCTTCCTCTCTAAGGTGCAGTAAGTCCCTCATCATGATTGATATTATTACTTCATTAACTACCATCATGGCGTAATAAAAGGCTCAATAGGGCGTTTTCCTCAGCCTAGATGCTTAGATATATGCATTCAATCAGCTTGATACTGACAGATTAAGGAAAGGCAAATCCTCCTTTTGTTCACATTAGTGCATGAATAGAGCTCAGAAGAGCAGCACATCTACCTGGTGAACCGGATCACAAATTATTTTCACACTCGGGTATGACAGCTCCTGAAGACCTATGAAAAGACGTATAACACAATATCAGTTTGGTCGCCTGTCAAAGAGCCTTTTTTTTTTCACATGGAGCAGCCAGTATAACTGACAAATCCTCATCCATTCATTTGTTCGCTTAAAGTGAGGTATTTGCCCTGTTGTTGGGAAATATGTTCAGTCAAATACAATAAGTAAGTATGTTTTGTTTTTATTTTGGCGACATTGAATATTTAAGCTGTCAAATGTCACAGGTCTAGCTAAACTAAGAGCAAATATAGACGTGTACATGAAAACTTGAATGCTCCATTCCTTAAATGATTGTTTTATCATTCAATTATTAATTATTTCTGTCACTTCATCATCATTATACATTTTCCGTTCAAGTTTCTATTTACGTTTCTTTCATCAATTATCTCCCAACCTAATGTTTCCAATGTTTCCCAATCTAATCTTAAACATAACCCTCTTTATATACAGTATATATACAGTACACATATAGAGCCTATCCCAGTTTCAGGACACCAGTCTGTCGCAGGACACACAAAGACAAGCAACCATTCATACGCACACTCATACCTACGGTAAAACCCTCTGTATGTTTTGGACTGTGGGAGGAAACCGCAGTGCCCCGAGTAAACCAATGCAACATGGGAAGAACATACAAACTCCACACAGAAAAGGCTCAAGTTGCCTCCCTCCCAATAGGGAAGCGAACCTGCAACCTTCCAGCTGTGAGGAGATCTCGCCTCAAAGCTATTTTTAGTCCACTGAGCCCGAGCAACCCTCCCGGTTTTCTCCTATCAACCCATGTTCCTGTTAAATCTGGCTGCTAATGAAGGTCTGACTTTCTCTCCCTTCGGAGACTCAGCTAGAAGCGCTCTCTGAGAGAAGCCCACCATATGTGACTCATGTAACACATCATGCATATGTGTAAAACCAGTCCAGGGAACATCGAAATGGTGTCCAACATGAAGTTATAAAAAAGGAATATTGCGTTTAATTGACTGGTGGAGGATGGATGCATTAAAGACACAATAGGGTTGAACCTAGTTCAACAAAGGGTGGCAGATTTTCACAGAAAAGATCAATTTTTAATTATAAAAATATTTGGTAAATACAGTTTCATTCCAAGCGCTGGTTTTACTACTGCTTGAAAAACTAATTTGGTCAAATCAAAATGGTGATTTATTTTATTGATCCAGTTACAGTTTTAATTTTAACTTAAATTTCTCATATTATTGTCCTTCAGGTGCACAGTAGCCATGCAAAGCACAAGGGCACAGGTGAATGACAAAGCCTTTAAAGTGGTGGTGAAGCCAAATGGAAGGCCAGTATAGCAAACATGTTTTATCAAGGCTTCATTTGGAGATATTGTGCTTAAAAGTGGACTAAACTAGCTTAACACTTCATGAAGCTTCATCATCTGATCATTAATAGCCAACAGAGAAAACAGTCCTGCTTGCTCATTTTTGTTTTTTCTCCTGACGTTTGCTGCGTGTTAAGATCTTTACATTTTCATCACCCACACAGTTCATTACAGCTTGATTTCCTCCTGCTACCCTTCACTTAATAACAGTGAAGGACAAGATCATCGCGGATCAGGCCAACTATGGCAGCAATGCCAGCCCACCGGTAGAGGTTGACTATGGGTATTTATACCCGCTGACTTACAAGTGACCCCAAAAGCTTAATTTGATCAAAGCAGCAGACAAACACTGTCATTCAGATTCTATCCAGGTGATGAAAGGAACGTGAAAGCAAAATAGAGATTTTGTGAGCCGGGATATCAGACAGATGTATTTATAAATGTGTGTTGTTTTCCCATAGGAATCACCAGCCCAGACAGCTGGCGATGAAGCTCTTGTTTGTATTTTAATGTGGTTCTACTGGTGTGTGGGGTGGGCTCACATTTTTAACATGACAATGTCTGTGTGGGAGAAAACCTGGAGGCTGAGAGCTCTGACAGAAAGAGCTGATGCAACTCACATGCTCTTCACATGTTGATGTGGTTTTTATTATATTCATTTCTATATATACTACACTGTTTTGTAAATACTTCTATAGAACGGACATTTCTACGCTGGATCTCAGGAAGTTATTTGCTTGTAAACATGCTTGAAGAATATTGCGGCTTCTCAGCTATATAGGTCAAAAGCGTTATTAACTATAAATGACTGTCAACAACCCATGACCCCAACCATATGAAAAATGAATAAAAGAAACAGATAACGTAAACTATAGTATAGTAGCTTATTTTAAGCGAACAGCCCTCAATGTTCATTTTAATATATATCGAAAGAAGCGTCTTTGTAAAGTGGTTGTTCAGTGGGCATCAGTGTGAGTCAATCCAGCACAATTGATGGAGCATAACAATGTCAACAACCTTACACACTGGTGCATGAGATCAGAACCTAGAGGACTGGGATACTGTTGCTGTTGCCGAGGTACAGCTCATCCTTCATATGCACACAGACAAAACTCAACACGCTCTTCAGTGTCTGCATCAAAACAAAGCATATGGCGAGTAAGAATTACCCTCCAGTGCAACTGATGCCACCCTCAGTGATTTAGCGCTGGTCCACATAATGAGCATGTAGAGTTGCTGTGGGCTGGAACCAGCTGAAATTTATGATGTACTGAGGAGCAGACGGGTGACACACAGCAGGTGGGTGTAGTCTGCCTAATCCACCCTTTAAAACATGTTTTTTAATATTTTCTGAGGTGGTTTAGTGTTTTGGAATAACAACAATACGAAGCCTTTTTTTCCCCTGCATGTTCATTCGAGGCAATATTGCTCTGTTATGAACAGAATAAGTGTTGTGATAACAGTTTAAAAAAACCTTATCCATGGTCTTGTTCTTGACCTGGTCCAGGACCGTCATAACCTCTTCCACGGACCAGTTTACAAAAAGTCGAGTAGGGTAGGGCTAAAATAGGCCAGGGGCAATAGTACTTTCATAGCATGATGGGCTGTGGCTGTTATTTTCCCCCCTTAATGACACTTATACCTTCTTACTAGATTAGCTGTTAAATCTCCATGAAGTATTGTCCACATTTTCAGAGGCTGCTAGATGGCACGTTAATCTGTTGCGTCAAGCAGCTATTTTAATGAAACCTTCCTTCATAAAGCTTCAGCAGCGGTGCTTTACACAAAAGGATACCAATCTTAGAGTTACAGGAAATACAGGCACACTGCGTTTGCAAGCATTTACGTTCTTCGCAGATTTTGATTAATTCGTGTAATGCCAAAAAGCATAATTGTTACCAATTTGCACACACTCCTCTGTGATCTAACAGGCGCATAACAACATGGTGTAAAAGTTTATGACACTAAATTAGTTAACTGAAGCAAACAAACCCATCTGGAGGTTGTACATAAATGCAGAAGAAAGACGGTTGTAAGGGCTCAGTTAAGAGCTCACAGCGGTAGTTTTACAGCCCAAAATGAACCGTGACAGACAAGTATTCTAGACGCTCGCCTGGAACTGTGAAGTGCTCTAATCCCAGAGAACGCCTGCAAGAGAGGTGGGTGGGCCCTCTCAAAGCCACTACAGGGAATATTTGAGAGATCAGGGCGTCATCAAGTTACAGTAGTGAGATGAGATGCAATTTTATTCATTAATGTCCTGACAGAGGTTCAGCTGCTTGTTTGGAGGAGTAAACAGCAGCTGCTCAGTGGAGTGAAAGTTGTTCCGCTGACGAAGGTCATAACTCTGTCGACACTGGAGACGAACAGAGGCTGTGGCTCGGAACAGGATACAGATGCACCCATAGGGATTTTGGGTGCAGCATGCTTGCAAAAGCAAAGGGTAGCGAAATAGGTTGTTTGCAAGAGAAGACGAAAGATAAGCCAAAACTTAAAGGTTTCAGCAGATGTAGTAGGCAACATCAAGTTTAAAAAGGTCAATGCCAATAGGGTGCAAACAAGCTGCAGTTCATCAAGTGACCACTTGAGGCTGGTTGCAGAAGGACCGGAAGTCACATACACATCATGCTACAAAAAATGAATGGCATTAAACAGTTTGGATATAAAACTCCTACTTCTTGCCATAAATTGGACTTTATTTTTAAATGTGTCAGTTGTCCTGAATTTGCAGAATAAGGGTGTGGTTGACATGGATAACAAGTGAATACGTAGTAGCTATAGATGCACGATCTGATCTTGGAATCAGGTCTTGGTCTGATTCAGCCTCTCAAAGTTGGATCGGTTTCCGATTCAAAGGATCCAGATATGTTGGGTCGATTTACAACGCAGCTCCATGTTTGTGCTGACGTCACGCACCAGCACTTGTCCAGCAGCAGCTGCTAACAGATGAAACACTGCAGTGTGGATATTTAAGGATGTTTCAAGGTGGGGAGAAGCCACGATTCATCTTTAATAACTTAATTTAGCATATAAAGAAGAAGACCCACAAAGCCACATTTGTTCTACAGAGTAGAAAGAAGCTCTTCCTCTCCAAGATGCAGTAAGTCCCTTATCATGACCATGTTTTGAACTTATAACTTTATAAAGTTCTGAAAACTCTGCGAACGAGAGGTTATAAGAGCGGAATAATGGTTTCAGTCCTCCCCCATCCAGCTGTTATCACACACACACTTTGTTTATAGAACAAGTGTCTTGGAGGTGAAGACTTTCAGACACATACTGATGAGTACAATAAAGGTCCAAGATCGATTTCAGAGAAACTTCAATTAACACATTAGTTGCCCTTTAAAGAGCCTCATACTTGCAGTGTTTTGTACGTGTGTTACTTTGTTTATCGTACATTGTACGATTATGGGTTGAAACATTTTAACAATTTTAATATATTTTAGTTAATGTCATTCCATGTGTAGTCATCCTTTTTAATCAAACTAAAGGCAGTATAAGAAAGTTATTTTTGTTCCTAAATCTAAATATTTAAAGGATTATTAATTTTTGTATTATACATAGTTCTTCGTTGACATGTACATTCTTACAGAATAAAAGCCATTTATTCACAGACTTGTCACTGGAAAGATGAACCTTCATAAAGATTGTTTGTTTGTTTGGCTCGTCTAAAACATAGGGTCAACGCTTTACGGCGCTTCACTTGATCTATTACACCATCAAGTGGACATTAAATAAATAAAGCAAAGAGAGAGGGCTTATGGCTTTGGAGCACTGACCTTTCATTTATATTGTACTATATATTAAAGTACCAAGCACTGGCCTGTGAGTCAGTTGTATTGATTGTTACAGTCTGGACTGTTGACATATCAAGACGCTTGTTTCCTTTGTAAAGTCTACTCGAAAAACCGCCTGAAAACTATCTTGGGTTTGTATTTCCAGTCGAGTCAGGTTTAACACGGAGTACCAAACTGTCTTTCGTGATATGAACCAGATTAGTGTGGAACAAAGAATTCACAACTTTGTTCAAAATCAAAACTTAAGAATTAAAATTATAAAATAATACGAAGGATAAATCCTGGTGGAAATGTTATTCTAAAACCTTAATGGCCTGATGGATTTTGATTCAAATTTATTACACATAAGTTGTTGAGAATGGACTTTAATGGTAGCCTGTGACCATATTCACTGATTTAAATGGGTTTTTGTGACTCTACGGACTGAACATGCTGAGTAAGTAACCCCTTTATGAATTTGAATTGAAGTGATAAAGAAGTCAGAACTATCTTTTACACACACAGTGGCCTACAGTTTAAACCTACAAAACTGAAACATTTGTGTAGTTCCTAGCATTATTGATTATTCAAAAAGCCAGAGTTGGTAAGAGTGTGTCTCTGAGTGTGTGTTACAGAGAGTGTGTTTTACATTTGTCTGTATGTGTCTCTATGTGTGTGTGCGTGTGCGTGTGCGTGTGCGTGTGCGTGTGCGTGTGCGTGTGCGTGTGCGTGTGCGTGTGCGTGTGCGCGTGCGCGTGCACGTGCGTGTGTGGGAGAGTCTACACCAATAACTTGTATTTTCCACTGAGAGGTAAATAGATTTATTCAGTTCAGAGTCAGAGAGAAACTATGGAAGTTGTGGTGAGCAAACATGCCAAGTCTGCAATCTAAATATGTCATAACCCCAACCTCTTAAATACCCTTAATATTCCAATAATAAAGGTCTATTTTCCATCTTAGCCTGTCGGTTATGTGCCTGTTTTTAAAGCCACTGCGTACAAAAAATATAGATACATGACGTCATCATATAAAGCCACTTAGATGAAGGTAGCAACACAGAGCATGACATATATATTTTTTATAATTTTCTAGAATAGCTGGAAAATGGCTTCAATAAAAGGCTGTTGGCTTTCGGAGGAACTCGTCAAAGAGCATGGGGAGGCAATGTATTTCTCTGTCAACAAACATTTGAAAACGCTTTCATCCATGATATGTGATCAGGCTACTGTACTCGACATAATCTTTTCTCTCCACTGTCAAGCTTGCCTTTTAAAAGCCTTGGTGGGTAATATGAGCTACAAGCTGCACTCATTTCAAACTCTGTTATTCCAACCAGCAGCTGTTGTGTGTTCCTGCTCAGCTTGATTCCTAAAATTCGACGTCCCTCCCTTTAAATCGACACACGAGATGGTCGATTGTTTTTGTGATCGCACATGAATCCGTAGGTGATGACAACAATTTGACAACCAAAGGACTGGATTGTGGATCTGTCCAGATTCCTGGTGAAACAGCAGCCAGATTAAAACTTTCTCACACACGGTCATTAACACTTGCTTGTTAGTGGACATGAGGGAGCCACCGGATTTGGAAGTGAGGTTGGCTACAGCTGTGATAATGTTGCTCAATGTAAAAATACTCTTGTGGATTAAATGCTTCTTCCTGTGCAGCTAGCCATACAGATATTAAAAAAGACATGCCAGCTGGTCCAGAACTTAAGTTTCTCCCAGCAAAGCTGGCTTTTACCGCACAGACTTTGACATACATACATCGACCATATATATATATATATATATATATATATATATATAAATATACTGTATATATATATATAGAGAGAGAGAGAGAGAGATGTTTCTGTGATTCCATACCAAATGAAAAGTAACAGTCCAATTAGAATCACTCAAGTGTGAAAGAGTTGACAGTACACAACTTTTGTCTTGCATTGCCACGATTCCCTTGTGTTTGAGTCTTGCATTGAGCTTGTCTGGAAACGAGTGAGACGTTTTTACTTTTACACACAATTTTGTTTTCTCCTGAATATTAAATAACAACATCACTAAGAATGTGAGGATAAAGATAGATACACTGATGCTGTATATGTTAATTATGTTTGTTTGTTTTTTAATCATAGATCTTTTGGGGCTATTTTAGTTCACAGCCCTTGTTCACTTTTGTGTTGCAATTGACATCTGGCAGCTTTATTACAAGACTCATTAGATACTCTGCAGCTAACAATCCTACGAGCAATGGCTGAGAATGAGAGGACACAGGCGGCTCAGGCTGATTTCAATGCTAATGTTTGGTCATTAATAGGCTTTCATTTCTATTTATTCAACCAAAGGTGAGTGAAACAATGTTACTAAAATGTAGTGTCTCCTAAAGTCTTCACGAAAATTATGCAAATTGATTGAAATATATCGTATGGAAATTGTATTGTGAGCTAAATAAATGGTATTGTATCATATCATGAGATTTGTTTATCACTACAGCCCTGACCTTCACCAATAATATCAATAGTTCCCCCCAGGTTCAGTCAAGGTTGTGTGGATGAGGAGAAAGGGCTGTTAGACCTGCTACATTTATTGGTCCCTGAGAAGTGAGAAGACTTGGAACACTATGTAATACAATGAAAATAAATAACATATCTGCCTCTTACCCGACTTCTTTTAAGATTCATCATTTAATTTATTAAGAATTTGTTAGTTAGGCTAGTATTGGCTTCGTTAAATCTTTACAGTAGAGCTTCTCCTAATAGTACAATTTTCCCTGACAGAATTGTTAGTCGGCTTGAAGAAAATTTAAACAGTATCATGATCGGGAACAGAGGAGAGATCGTGTTCAAGGAGGTTCATGAAGCACCATGTCTGAGGTCTCTTCGCTCCTGCTGCCCAACACCCAGTCTCTAGTTCAACTCTACTCCAGATGACAAGGCACTTTGCCTGTGGTGACCTCTGCAGCAAGCGTGTCACTAATGTGTTCTGACAAGTCCACCACAAGAAAGTGCAAACAAAGCACAGCAATTGTTAAGTTGTTTGTACCTAAGCATTTCACACTAGATCCTGCAGGCCCTTCAAATGTGTAACTTTTGGATATGGGAATGTTGTGAAGACCCATTTGGCCCACCAAGGCTGGGAAACCTTTGAAATCAGAAGAACGCTCAGAGAAAACCAGTGTAAATGAGCAATGTAACGTACCAAATGTGATGATGCCCTTTACAATGAAGGGACATCAATACAAAAGGAATGTGTAAAGACTTTGAGGGGCTTACCATGAAAAGGGCGACCAAAAATCACATCCTCCGCCTTACATAGGCCATCGGTCGATAAGAGATAAACCAATATCCTCCATAAGTAAAACATTAAAGTAAAAGCTTAAGCAACTGTGGGACACTCATGCTCTGTGAAACCTCCATGATCAATCTCAAGTTCTAATGTTTCACTCTAAAGTAGAGCATATTAGCATCAGAAAGGCATACTCTGCCTCCACTTATGGAGACAGCATCCTCTAGTCCCTAATGAGACTCATTGGCAGCTTGTCTGCTACAACATTCAGGAAGACTTTTATTAACAGAAGTTGAAGTATACTGAAGTCCAAATTATCCCTGTGCCGTTGATTGACAGGGACACCTGTTAAATCATTGTTCAACATTTTGCTTGTTAGAGATCAAACAATGGCTGAGTGAAAACATTTTGCAGCTAAATGTGGAAAAAAACTGAAACTCTGGTTATTGCGTCTGAAGGTTCCAGGGTTGAGTCAGTACTTGGTTGACTTAGGTCAGTCTGTCAAACTGAGCCTGAGAAACCTGGGTGTTGTATTTGACAAAGACATGTCTCTAGTTCAACACTGCAGAAAACTGACAAGAAACTGTTTCCATCAACTGAGAAAAATCTCTAAACTTGAAATGTTGTGAAAATGTTGTCACAACACGATCTTTTAATCCATGCTTTTGTAGGAGAACTCACATTTCCCTGATCCTTAAAACTCTTCACTGGCTGCCAGTTTATTTCAGGATCAATTTTAAAATTCTGGTTTTTACTTTCAGAGCTATTCATGGTGAGACTCCTCCTTACATCAGTGATCTGATCCAGCCTTACACCCCAGCTCGGGCTCTGAGGTCTGTGGATCAGAATATACTGATGGTTCCTGAACATGGTTCAGGGACCAGAGGAGAGAAATCCTTCCAGGCTGTTGCTCTTAAGCTTTGGAACAATATTCCTCTCTCTGTTTTTGATGGAGCTGCTGACTGTCTTAAGACATTCTTATTTGTGCTTTTTTGAAATGTTCTTGGGGCTGCTGTGTTTGTCTCTATGTTGTCTTTTAAAGTATGTATTTTAACTGTGTATTGTTTGGATTGTTAAAGCGCTTTGTGACCCTGGTCTGAGAAAGGCACTTTACAAATAATAATAACTTACTTACTAACATGGTCAGACTTGCCCAAAAATATAGAGATTTGTTATGGGGCATATCAGATACAGTCACCACTTTTCTGAGCCCTAACCAAAAAGGCAATAGACTGACCCATCAGTTCAACCAAACATCCAATTATACAGATGAAAATATTCACTCTGATTTGTGAAAACTACTTATGTTGTCACTCTTAATGTGGAGAAGGTATTGTGAACTTTTGAGGATTTCATTTGCGATCCTTCTTTTAAAACACTGATTTTGCCATTAATATTGATTTGTATTTGTTAAAAAATTAATAAAATTGATTATTGATGAAGCCCAGTGGAACAATTGGAATAAAAAAAATAATTAAACAGTTATAATTTCTAACTGTTATTTTATGTGAAGACACGTTTAATAAATTAGACTACGTTTTAAAACGAGCCTGCAAGTACAGGTGGATCTTGATCTCTTTCCCAAATCAGTTAAAACTGCTCTTTCACTATTATGAAGTTGAATCAACAGGGAAACATTGATGTAGGATTTAACTTAAAATAAGTGCTTGTAAATGAACAACATAATACACATTTAAGAATTGTAGGTTGAAGTTCTTAGTCAGCTTCAAAGAAGAAAACAGGGAAACAGACAGGAAGGACTCATCACAACAATCATTCTGTTTTCTCTCTCTTTCCGTACTAATTAGCCTCTATTCACGTCTGTCTTCCACTTCCTTCATTATCTGAGGCACATTGTAGGGGGGTTGGGGGGGGGGGGGGGGGTAAAGGACAGCCTGGCAGCCCAGCTGCAGTGTGACCCCCCCTGCGGTGTAAGACATTGAGGTCAAAGGGCTTCTGGCAGGTCAACTTCTACGCAACAGCCTCACCAGGCTCAGGACAAGCAGAGCGCCCACAGCAAGGCCTGGTCGAGCAAACTCCCTGATGTGCTACAAATCACCCCTAAACCCTCTGGGACCCATCTCCAGCATACCCCAGCCGACTTTGAGCATAGATGTTGGTGAAGCCTTTGTCCTTGTTGGGAAGTGGCTCCTCACCCCACACATTAGTGCGTTACCGACGTCACAATACTACCAGGCACACTGCTATTTTTGAGCCGTCTTCAGGCATTTAAATATTGTTTGTTTTTGACAACAAATCTGATTCCATTCTCTTTTGTTTTTGCCTTCTTTTTCAATAAAGCAAAAGATGGATCAGATGGCTGGATCAAATATATCCCAAGTTAATCCAATAGTAAGCCATAGATATTTAGTCTGAATTTCATGTTGCAGGTAACATGGTCAATGACCACAAAGACTAACAAAGCAGGCCCACAGACACAAAAACATAAAACATTGAGTCTTTTTTCAGTCTTCAGCTTGCTTGACAATCCATCTCGGTTTCTATGGCAACACAGAAAGTCATCCTCTTTAACTTTTTCTATAACACACTAAAGGGATTATTGGACGATTCCAGGCTTTTACTTCAAGAATGTCCTCTCCAATATCTTACTACATTATTACATACATAACAGAAAACATTTCTTCACATTAGCCATGCAAAGTGCCTCCTTCTGCCCATAACACCTGAAGGCAAGCATCTGCTATCTTATTTATGAGATGCAGACTTTCATAAGATCCCGCCCAGAAACCCAGCAATCCAAATGTTTTCTGTGAATGAAGCACAATCTCTCGTGATAATAGGGAAACATTGAAACTAATTTGTGTTTTGGTGATTATTATCAAAGATGAACATCTTTACTATTTTCATGCTGGTTATTTTTGTATCGTTGTTTGCTCAAAATTAACCCAGTTCATCGTGTGCCTATGGTGAAATAATTGTTTAAGGCTTAAGCTTTTATTTAATCGGGCTGTAATTTATTTATTTTTTAAGTCATAAGAGTTTTTGTTGTGTGTATACTAGGGATGTATACATATATCTCCACCACTAAAGCTGTTCCATACACATCTCGCTACATTCAATAAAGCAAAATAATAATATTAACAAAATTACATAATTCTGTATGTTCAGGCAGAGCACTCAAATGTATTCACAGCAGTAACGATGGAATTATATTAGATAAATAAGAATATTAGAAATCACACGTAATGTAAACATTTCCAAACCTTTTAAAGCTTTGAACAATATAAACAAAAAAACTTAACAAATATTACACAATACAAATTTCTCCAAAACACCTACTTCATGACATGATCTCAGTGTCAGTTCCTGATTTAATCCAAAGGGGGACTTGCATATTTAATAGATCCACAGCATTGTTTGAATATGCCGTGAGTCATGTCAGGGTGACCTGCACACTAGGAAAAACTTAATAATTTCACAAAATTGTCCCCTGAGTCTTTTCAGGATCATCAAAAGTGTTATTGCTCGTTCATTTATCTTTGTTCAAGTTTGTTGTCTCGTGTCTTCTGCGTCAGTGCTTGAGGACAATGGTGCGTTTAGGGTGCCTCAGGAATCCATGATACCATTGTATTTGCTGATGCAAAAAAGGCTAGAGCTGATGCATCTTGAATCCACCAGCAAATTAAATCTGATGCACCTTTAATCTACCAATGCAGTCTTTTTGTGCCGGTGAATCTCCACAACACAGCGTATACTGTATGTCTGCCTTTCTGCAGCTAGCCTCAAGTGGACACTTGATAAACTGCTTCATTTTAAAAACAGGTGTTGCTCCTTGGACAGCACATAGAAAGGTTTAGAGACAAAGGAAGCCAGACTCAGATGGTTTGGACATGTGGTCAGAAGACATGTTAGACCAAATGAATATTAGAAATGGAGCTACCAGGATGTAAAAGTAGAAGATGAAGACAACTACCGCAGAAACAGACATAAAGGTGATGTGTGCATGTGGAGAATAAGTGAGATAGGTGGAGATGGAGAACAATAGCTTCCTGCAAAAAACTGTAGAAAACTGAACTAGTGTTGAAATACTTGATTAACGGATATGGCTAGAAACCATTTTTTTATGTCTTGCACTTGTCTAATTGAGGTTCACCAAAAAATGTCAAGGCCAATCCCCTGGGAGACTATCCCAGTTTCATTGGGCGAGAGGCAGGGGACACCCTAAACAGGACGCCAGTCTATGTCGCAGAGCACACAAAGACACACAACCATTCACACACTCATACCTACCGACAAATTCCCCAATCAACCTCTGTATGTTTTTAGACTGTGGGAGGAAACCGGAGTACCTGGAGTGAACCCACGCAACACCCGGGGAACATACAAACTCCACACAATAGGGTCACAAGTTTCCTCCTCCCCAACCTGGAAGTGAAGCTGCAACGTTGCTGTTGAGAGACGATCGTGCTTACACTGCACCACTGTGCAAACTAAATGAGACACTTGTGCTATAATATTTTTAGCTTTTAATTCTTTTTCATCAAATTAAGGTTTTAGGGCCAATTCTACCACAACAATTGGGTTAATGATATTTAATACAAGACAATGAATTGGCCAGGTGAAAATCCCCAATTTTGAGTTTATAGTTTTGCAAAGAGCAGGGTAGCGATGGAAAGGGAAAATAGACTTCAGACGGTGGAGATAGTAAGGAACACTCAAAGCTGGCAGTCATTCTAAAGTCATTCCCTTCAGGAAGAAACCATTTCTTGTATGAGAGAGGAACAAGAGGCTGCCAAGTGTCATTTAAATCTCAGAGGCCGTTTTAGAATCTATGAAGGGGATGAAGGAGTAAACTAAGCGGCAGATGATGTTGAGAAATCAGATTATAAAATCCTCTCATCAGACAGTAAGACCTGCAGGCAGCCTGGCCCCAGTTTTTTTCGAAAACTGCGCCGTTGGTCGACCTTTTCAATGGGCATCTTTCACCTCACGGTGAAGCTACAGTAAGGACCTTCATGATGTTTAAAAAGAAAGATCAACGGCAATCTATTGCAACCATCCAGGAGCTTGAGCTGTTAAACAAACCACAGCCGTCAAACATATGTTTCTAGCGTCTGATAGCAGAGCTCAAATCCATGTTGACGTAGGTTGTTGCACCTTGTCCATGCATCACAGTCTTCAGACAAGAACATCATCCCTCTGTTTTATGTTAGCGCGAGGATCAAATCGTCAAGCTCCTTTCCCGACGCTTGTCCTGAAGCAAACAGTTCAGCCTTGTTTACAGCGTTTGGCTCTTGCTGTTTATAAGAAGCTTTCTTTTCCATTGAGTCACATACTCCGAAGGTGACGGCTTGTGCTGACGGCGCTGCTAAGACGTACATTTGTGTCAGAGGTTAGAAAATACAAGAAACCCAATATATATAATTCCTTCTGTTTCTGGAGTCACAGTAAATAAATTAAAATGAGAAAGCTGTGAAAATTGTGTTGCTAATTACTAATGTAAGATAAAACTGCTGGATATATAGAGGGAATTTGGACACAGGTTACAGAAAAAATCATATTGTACATGTTCTAAAAGAATAAGAATTATTATAACTAAAATTGTATTGTTATTATTATATAGAATTATAAACGACAATAATGAACTTAGGGTTTGATTTGAATATTATAAATCATACCAAATAAAAACTGTATACAAAAAGATAATAAATAAAATGTTATCTCTTTTTAATGACTAGAAAATACATATAAAAGTATGAATTCAGACCTTAGAGCAACAGGATAAAATTCCCCCCTTTAAGCAAAGAAGATCTGTGTTTTCTGTGGTGGAGAAAAAAGTTGAGCCAAAAGGCAATACATTTTTTTCACTGCTTGATCTAAAATCCAATGTGCACCCATGCATGACGAGGGCTGCAATGATCCAACTTTGACCTAGGGTTTCAGAATTGACGATACCGATCCAATATCAGTGTTAAAATATTGACTTTGGTTCCCTACTGTGGCGGGGTTTTCAGTGCAAGATGGAAGAATTCAATCTCAAGATACCATTACAGGGAATATATGCTTGGTTGGCCTTTAAATCCGCCCTTAGCGAACTGGGGTAGGTTTATGCCTTTTTGCTCCAATTTTTGCAGCCAGACCTTGTTGCAGATATGGATGGATGAATGGCTTTAACAATTTTGACGTGCATTTTCCATTTTGATACATAATGAGTCGGCCTGATTAACGGATGATGATAGAGAGATGCGAAGAGGAGAATGTTGGTAGGATGGGGCAGGTGGACTGGCAGGAGAAACTGTGACAAGTGTGTCAGAGTGAAAGGGATGTGAAAGTCATGCCCTGGACACCTCATCTTGTCCAGGAGGCATCCTAACAGATGCTCAAGCCACCTCAACTAAATCCTCTCAACGGAGAGAAGCTTCAGTAATACAGGCTCTTGGGGATGACCGCGCTCCTCAACCCAGGACATAGCGAACAACCCTACATCTTTAAGTACAGCAACCTTCCGGGTTACTGCAGTGTCTGCGTAACTGCTGATGCATCCCCAATCCGCCTGACAACATGGACATTCATTTTTATGATGATATAATCCTCACTGATCTTGTTGTTTCAAGAAAAATCCTGTCAAGATGTTGAGTTATGCTGTCAGTATGGGAATGCCACTCAGCTTTCCTACATTGTTTGCTTGCTGACAGCTGGCTTTTCGATTAACGACACAAGCAGACGATGGTAGAGAATTTCAAGAGCGTAAGAGACTTCGAGAGCAAGTGAAGAGGACGAACTGAAAGGTTGAAAATTTTTATGATTGGAAATTGAGGTTTGCGGTGATTTTCACAATAGTAATTGAATTTGTCTCCAATCTTTCTTTCATAATAAACACTAAATTCAACAGGTTTTGTACAACAAGGATTCATATGACATTGTCCTCCAATTCATCACCAAGAAAGAAACATCTTGTAGCCAAGACAAAGAACTGAGAACCCAATCATTTTCATAGAATGTTAAACATTCTCTCATGAATGCCGAATCACATTTTTCGGGGGCTGAGTGACATAGCAGCTAATAAGAGCAAGAAGGTCGCTGGAAATGAATAAAAGGTATGATTAGATTTTGGTGTCAAACCCACTATTATGCATTTTCTTACCCTTAAAAAATGCAACTAACGATTGTGGATTATCTGTTTTATCAACCACATTTTTGTTTGTAATGTTTGAAAAAATGGTTCATAGCCATCTCATGTGTTATAATATGAAGCCTGTCTTGAACCTCTGCAGGTTCATGTCTCCCACCGCAAACTAGTCGGCTCTGAATTATGAAGCAATACTGTATCCTTCCCTCCACGTTTCTTTCCTGCCTCTGAACATATTTGCAAGGATCAAAAGTGGCTAATCCAGAGGTGTGATGAATGGCAGCACTGTGTGTGTTTCTACATTTATGAGTGTGTCTGAGAGTGAGGTGAGAGAGGGGGCAGGGGGGATCCCGGCACAGTGGCAGGCTTAAGGGCCTCTCTCACCGGCCCTTGGACTGGTTTGTGACCTGGCGACGACTTTATTTTCTCGAGGTCTCCTTGACGGTCCAGTCGCGCAGGCAATTCAAATGTGTTCTATGTAGTTGGAGACGTTTTCAAGTCCATATCAGGTCTCGGGGACGTCATTTGTGACGAAGTCGCAGAGACTTACTGTGTCTTTGACGGGGAGACGTGACCTTCTTGAGACCAAGAAGAGCGAGGAGACGTTGTGGCGACGTCTCCAAAACGTCTCCCCTGGTGAGGGCGGGAGCAAATTTTAGTCGCCACCGATGAGCTACGACCCCATAGTGCTGCTGCACAGAGGTCGGAATCAAGCTGTGTTTTATTGTACTGCACATGTACATAACAGAGGTGGTCATCAGTGAGTCACTCTCAGCTGCTGGTCACATGTGTTTAAGGAGGAGAGATCATCCTTCTATTCTGCGTGTCTGTGTGTGTATATGTGTGTGCAGATGGAGTAGTATTAAAGTAATTGAGGATGTGCTATGCAGGCATGTCAAACAGAAGTTAGGTAGATGGATTCTGGACAGTCTTGGCATGTGTATGCAGGAGAAATAATATATGTGTAGTCGTTGTGTGTTTTTGTTATGTGTTTCCTGGAGATTTTACTGCCTCACTCAACACTTGCCAGTAAAGCAAATAACACTATATCTAAAGAACACTCTGAATTGGTTATTCAAATCTTCCATACTGCAATAAAAGATTGCAACAGGGAGTTAAAAAATCAATGATCAGAACAAAAACTTTGAGGAAAACATGATTCTATACATCAAAGCATTTTAGGCAAATTATATTTAAATGTTGTAAAGATATTTAAAGTGTGATATGTAATATTGTGCAGATGCTAAAATATATCTTCAAAAAACGTTTTAAAACACAGAAAGATGTTAAAATCTATTTTTTAAATGTGTCAAGGATCAAGATGCTTGAATGGGTTATTTTTAAGAACAAACCAACCTGTTTAAAACACATAGATGTTTCTAAAATGTATTGCATGGAACCTACAAAGCACGAATAATAACAAAAGTAATACTATTTTAAAGTTTATATATAATAATAATAATAATAATAATAATAATAATAATAATAATCTCTATTTATATAGTGCCTTTCTAGACCAGGGTCACAATGCGCTTTGACATCACAAATTTGCTTTTTTCATTTGTGTTTACTCAATTATTTTGCTTTTCCATACATTGCGTTCCATTAACAACTTCACATTATTTTTATTTATTGTTTGTGAAATCGCAATCAAATATGTTTGAAGACATCTGAGTCATATATATGAAAAGTTGAGGTAATACAACTGCCCCTAAGAAATCCTCTTTATTGTATGTATTTTATTAAAGGAAATACATATGTTTGCGTCTTATATGAAGACTTCTCAATCAGCTCAAGATGGACTGGAGACATTTCCAATGTGTCCCTTGCCTCTTTTTTCAGACTTATATATATATACTTGTATACTACTGATTTAACAAAAAAGGGTAATGAATTAGGCTTATGACAGTAAAATTGGTTGGTGGGACCCCCACTAAAATTGATTTTGTTTTTAACAAACAGGAGGGTTAAAGGAATCACCAAAAATCTCCATTTGCAGCTTCCTCTTTTGACTGATTTATACAACGCCATAACAGGCAGAATCAGTGCTCAGTGGCACCCAAGCAGAGATCCTGCAGATCTAAAGCCACCTTGTCATAATCCACTCCACACATAATGTAAAGTGAAGACTTCCAAGCACCAGATTATAGATTGTTCCTCTGCCATGAAAACGGTAGAAACTCACTGAGCTAAAATGACAGATATATTTCAATAAGGCTGCACGATATTGGAAATATGTGCGATATTCGGTATTGGTGTCTTGAATATTAATGCAATATTTTTTTCTTTCACCAAAAAATGTTGCAGCAGGTGCGAATACTTTAGGGGAGGTCCGAGGGTTTAGAGAAGGAAAATTATGCGGTTTGTCTTTCTTTTTTTCCACGCTTCTGTGCCGACATAATCAGAGAAAAAAAAAGACTTATAACGCTCAGTTATTCGGGACTCGCATCGGTTTTCTGTGAAACTGAGCGACATCAGAGAGGAGCCGCCGGCGCGTCGCGATATCACCATATCAATAATAAATCCACCACCTTGTACAGTACATGCACACATAACAGTTTATAAATGACCTGACGCTAACAACTTTGCTCATTAGCATACAGTGAAGACGGACAGGTTTACACTTGTTTGGAAGTTCAGGATCTTATAAAAAAAAACAACTGAGACGAGATGAAAAGTCCTTACAATATGTTTCTTTATCAAAGGAGGGTGAAAGAGATGAGTGACTGGATCACTAGTGTTTGAGTAGATAATAAGTTAGTCTTACTTCCGAGACGTAAACAACAACGAGACATAGAAGTACAAATTGACAACTTTACAGAACGTGACACTGATTGGTCAAAGTTCACATTTAATAAATGCTTGATTAATACAATAAAAAATTATAAATTATCACACATGTTTTTGATATGCATATCGCACGTGCCAATATCGCGATATAGATATTTCTTTGATATATCATGCAGCCCTATATTCCAATGTATTCCATAGAACAATTCACTCTGTGTTTGAAGCTTTACTTGCTTGTCATGATTAATTTTTCCCAGAGTTGTAATACTGATAGGCGTACAAATTATAAATACATTATACAGTACAGTTCCCAAGATATAAAATTCAATAATTGATTAATGATCAATACTGATTCTAATTGTTCTTTAAATATTGCAACTTAACTATTGTACTTTACAGTCCATTCGATCAATGCACTTTTTATTTGCGCTTTGCTTTTATGATACTTCCTGTACCTTCTATCGTCTGCTGTGTCCTGTAAATCTAATTTCCCAAAAGAGATCTCCAGAGGGAGTAATAAAGTTGATCTAATCTATCTAATCCAATCGAAATGGAGAATCCAAAAGTTTGTTTTGCAAGATGGCGGCTCACAGAAAGTGCAGCAGCTTCTTGAGATAAACAAAAATAATAGCATAAATATGAAGAGGTTTTATCAAATATGAATATGATGAGCTCTGAAGTAAAGATGAGATCAAAGGAACATTAGAGATAAATCATAGGCAAGGTGTCATACTTTCTAGTTAAGCTCAATGCCAGCGAATATCCAATTCCAACACTCTTTACAAAGCCTATTTTCAAGACTATTACAATCCTACTACATGTTTTTTACTCTTTGTTGTGCTTTTGTTAATTCAAATTACAAAAATAGTCCTTGAATCTTTAAATCCTTGTGTTGTAAGATAGACCAAAGAAGACTAAACAGACGCTTGACCAAACATTCCAGGAACTTCTTCAACAATAACATATCAGCAGGTGAAACACGAAAAACAAAACATCGTCAAATGTTGCAAATAAGTCGCATGCCAACAGATGAATGCCACTCCTGTGCAATCAGGAGAATGGAGTTACCTTCAGGGCCAATGAAGATTATAATGGCTTGATTCAGAGGCAAGAAAGAGACAGCTGAGGAACTGAGCTCAGTCCCCTGGACTCCTGCAAAACAAGCTTGTGAAAGAGCGATGAAAGAAAGTCATTCAGCAATTTCCTGGTGAGTCAGTGGACCGTTCTTCACAATCATTAGCGCTCATGTAAGGGGAGTCTGTGGATCCCTGGGACTCCTGGACCCATACATTTGTTCTCTATTGTCTATGTATAACTAGATCCAAGGGTGTGTGACTGGCAAACAGAAAAGGATGATATAGGATAGTCATCAAAAACTCGGTCTTTCAATGTTAGAAGAAAAATAAATAGTCACTGAGTCATAAGGTTGGTAAAATGTAATGATATGGTTTTTGTATGGGGTAAAAAAAAATTACAAATACATACAAATGGATAAAACCTCTGAACATTTAGACTTAGACTTTCTAAACAGTCACTTATGTTTGTCTCTAGATCACAAATCTTTTTTTTCTCAAGAAAACTTGATATTTTAAATGATACAGGTTATATAGAAGTAGATTCTTTTTGGAGTACATTTCTTACCATCAGCACATTCATATATATTTATGGGTTGATGAACCTTTTTGATGCATTTTCCTCGCTTTATAGACCAATCGATGGCTGTGTAATCTATTTTTATGAAGCATCCCATCATTTTTCCCCCTATCTACTGAGCTCGGATAAGAAGGACACGGCTTCATGAAGCCTGACCAGCACAGTTTTTCTTATTTTAAGCACTGGCTGTAATATTGAAGTATTTATAGCTTCTATCTTGAAGAGGTAATGGTACAGATAAACATAATTTTAAATAAAAACAAAGTCAAATATATTGGTAACTTTACTTAAATTATTGGAACTCAATTAATTATTTCCACTCTTTCCTGAATTTTCTTTTGTCTGGGGAAACCCAGATAAATAGGTTACTACTTGGGGTTAACAGCCTTCAGTGTTGCACATGACGAACGAATGGCTCCAAAGACTTGACTGATTCATTGAACTAATCATAGCTGTATTCACCATAGAGAAGAAATATAGTGAATACATATGTACGTGTAAATAATTGTTTACATTCAAGCGAAAAATACTAGTTGATAGTTAGCTGTACAATCAATCTTCATTCGTTTCAATAGTCAGTTTAATAGTACTAGAAAAGCTTTATTTAAGTGTGTTTCCCCTCTGGGGATGAATAAAGCTTTTCTAGTACTATTAAACTGACTATTGAAACGAATGAAGATTGATTGTACAGCTAACTATCAACTGTTGAGCTACTGTGTATTTTAGCAAAAACGAGAAATGTTGCTGAAAAAGGAACACTTCTGTAAAGAAGCGTCTAGGCAATGACGTAACACACAACTCTCACACACATTAGGGGGGAAAAAAGGACGTCAGCAAGTGATTCAACTTCCTTCCGTCTTGATAGTGAAACAACTGTCACAGAGCGACAGAACGCTAGAGCCGTGTTGATACCACGAGGGCTCAAATTTACTGATCAACAGAATTCAACTGGAACCAGGAAATCTCAAACCTAGAAGTGAAAAGTAGTGTCTATTCACATGTGTTGCTGGAATTCAAAACATCAACAGGCGAAGGAATGGCTAGACTTGTCTTTGAATCATAGCTAGAAAAAAAACATGTTTAAGGTGAATAAAGTGTTTGTCACTCTTTTTTGAGACTCAACAAATGTTTTTTGAGACTCAACAAAAATAAACGAAAAAAGTCATTTGAATTTAAGTTCTAATAAGTTATGTGTGCATAACTTTTTTGTTAATTAAAAATCAAGAAAAGCTTGAAGGCATACCAGTGGGTACGGTAGAGGAATGGACAAAGGTCAGTTGGACTGCTAATACAATGGTAAACAGAAAAGAAAAAAACAGTATTACTGAGTTGAGACTTATTAATGTCGAAATCACAATAAATCCACATTCCAATTTTAGCAAATGGACGCCTTGTCCCTTGCTAGCTAGCATGGCTACCTTTGGGAATTTAAAGAGTTAAGTTGTGATATACATCTTTTTTATGTTTGCAGACATAGCCGGTGATGTTTATGTGGACCGTGAGGTGAAGAACACTTTGTAGGAGGAGTGGTGTGTTCAGGTGCAGCAGCGGACTTCATTAGACGCAGCAACAGCATCAACAGGTGTAGAACTTTGCTGTAATAAAAAATGGGGAACTCACACGAAAGCGTGGTAGATGAACGCCCATGCTCGGGGTCTCTCCAAGACGTTGTACAGGTAGTTCTGGAGGCGCCTGTAGCGGACATTCCTGCGGCCGCTCTGCGCGCTGTAGATCAGCGGCTTCCCCAGCAGGCTCAGCCGGGCCCCCTGCTTCCCCCGCCGGCTCTCGGAACCACCCGCGCCCGGGCCCGAGAGCAAGCAGTCTCCCGCGTTGTTGGTCATCTTTCTTCCAGACTCCACATCCTTGGAGCCCTCGGCGCGATGCCCCGGCGACGTTCTCATCCAGAGCCCGGCGCCGCCTTCATCTCCGCTGTGGTTCCGAGGCATGGCATCACCGACGCGGGCATCAAGTGCACGAAGGAGGCTGGAGTCACACGTGTGAGGCTGCAGAGCTCGGCGGGAGCTGCTGGGGGAACAGCGGTGTGTTTGCCGTCACACTTTGACCGCCCTCTTTCCTGCATCAGCCTCTTCGCAGAAGCTGCTGCGCGTAAAGACCCAAGTGTGCGCAGAAACTTCAGCGCAGATACAAACCAGCTACACAACCATCCCTGGACGTACTAACACTAAAACTTATCAATACCTTTTCTGATCTATTGATCCACGAGAGATGCGCATCAACATGCGGGGGCCAACTCCTCCGGTGGCATCACTAGTTGAATCCACTGACTTGAACACGCTGCACTTTTTTCTTTTCTTTTTTTTTCTGAGATCAGGTAACACAAATTCATTTTCCACTCACTCGAGTGGAAAAGTCAGCGCCGAGGCGGCTGGATGAACATCTGCAGAAAGTATTATGGTGGAAGTTCAAAAGTGTTTCTAATTCAAAGGGATGTTTAATGACGCAGGGGACCTGTAAAATGTACCGGATTAGTGAGAATCTGTTGGGGGGGCGTGGGGGGATTGTACGTCATAGTGACGACACATATTGATGAGTCGGTTGTTCATTGTGAGGTCAAATGCAATTCCATGAAATACAAACTCAAGTTGCAGGAGGTCAATGGGTCTTTTAGTTGTTGTTTTTTATGTATGTCTTTGATCCAAATTGGATTTATATTGTTCTCTTTAATATGATGTGGTTTTTGTGTATTTTTGGCCTTTTTCTTTAGAAATCTGTTCCTTCGTAGCCTCAAATAAATGACAAGATGTTTTTTGTAGTTTGTTTGTTCACCCAAAATTCACACTTCACTAATGAAACTTCCGACTAAGAGTTGGGATTATTTTCAGAGTAATTAGTTCCTTTTTAGAGTACATTTTAATGAAGCGATTCGATCAAAATGCCTTCGTACTGCACGTCTGCAATGGCCATCTTCTGTTGAAGCCTCGACAAGAGGAATTTTCCTGGGAAAAATCCAACAAGTCTATATTTTAAGCTTGTTCTTAGCAGACGCTGCTAAGCTAGCAGCCCAAATCACTAAAAAATATACATATTTCTGAACCATTCCTCATGTCGATGGTTCAAGAAGGACGTTACAAACGAGCAGTATGGTGGTTTTTGGAGGTTTTTAGGTGTCTTTTTGGACGAAGATGAAGACGAAGAAAACTGAGCTCAGCTACATTAAAATGAACAAACAGTTTTGCCTATAACTCTAGAAAGGAACAGATTATTCTGAAAATGAAAATAATAAATGCAATTTAAAAAAAAAAACACCATATTAAAGGTAGTTATTTTTATGTTGCTAAGAAATAATAGCCCTCCCAACAGTAGGTGGGTGAAGGAGAGAGAATCGCTCTGGGGACCAAGAGTGTTAGGTGTGATTGACAGTTCATGGTGCTCAATTCCCTGTTGAAATCGTTTTTCATTGCCCTCGGCAAGTCAAGGATTATGTCCGGAAAATGGAATACATCCTCGCAGACTGAAAAAAAAGAGGTTTCAAGGAAAAGTAAAGTTTTAAAATTGTAATCTCAAGTGGTGTTAAAGTAGATACAAATGTGTTTCTCCCTTGTCTTTAACTCAAAATAATACATTGAAATTGTGCAATTTGACGTTGTGAACCTACAAACAGTCGCTAGTGTGGTTACTGCACTCGCGAATGTCGGTTGTGATCTTTACACTTAGATAAATAAAGTCGTTATTTCGGGACTTCCTCTCTCCCCCTAGGACACGTGGTTTGGTAAATTTGACAGTGAAGCGTTTGTCTTTCAACCGGCAAACTGCGCCATCTGCTGGCCAGTGGCGCAGTTTCTATTGGTTTCAGAAATATTTATGACACTGTGGTCATTTAAAAGACATTTATTCCAATGGATTAAACATTTCAAAACAAAATAGTTTCATATGTCAATATTGCTAAAAGAAAAATCTGCTGTTGAGTTTGACAATTTAGGTTTTTTTCAAGATATCTAAAATATATCTTTGATACCAGTGATCAAGAGTTATTTTGAAGAAAGTGATAAGAAGAAAACGTCACACAGCAATTCTTTCACACATTCTCTTTATTAGTAAATAATAAAAATGAACCCCCCAACCCCCTCATTATTTGAAAATATAAAACATACACATCATTTGAGCCCGGCTGTTATACAAGCCAGAAACCCTTTAAAGTAAATTTTACTTTATTTTCTTCCATATTATTGACGTCGTAAACACTCTTTTTGTTTGTTTGTTTTTCCTGATAATATCGGATCGTAAAATATTTTTTGGGGGGAAGTGTGTTAAGATTTAAACAGTCTAATCATTTGTGAAAGCCAACTTTTTCCAATTATTGATTACCTAACGAATGAACAGTGAGCAAATATTAACAGTGTGTGTGTGTGTATCTCCATTTTGAAGATATCTCAAGTATCTCAAATGTTTTTTGTTTTTTCTAAAGATAAGTCCATACACCTGTTGTTGTTTTTTACATAGTTATCTTGAATCAATGAGGTAAACTGTGATTCCAGACCAGGTAAGACATCAACATCATCATCAGTTGCTAAACATTCAGCACTGGAACATAAGACGGTTCTCTGCAACATGGGAATGGCTTTGATTGGTTGTTTTTATCTATTTAATATTCAAGTACGAGCCAACTGTACAACTGCATGCAACATACAAGCGGTCTTACAGTATGCGGAACTAACATCTAAATCCTTTATTCACTATCTGTTTGTCAAAGAATAAAACTGGAACATAACAAATCAATAAAAGATAAAGTGCATGCAGCTTGACCTGGTTCCAGCCATGCCAGCCCCACTAGAGGGGATGGAACGTCAAAAGGATAATGAAATCGTTGTCTGTGTTCATGTGCTGTCAGAGACTCTTGTTTTTCCAAAACGTAAAATAATCATTTGTCACGTCTTGCCCATTTCAATAGTGCTATCCGTCATCTGACACCAGGTTATATGAAGGAGTCGACATGTGGGAGAGCTCGCCAGTTTATCCTTTGACACAGAGACAAACACTAAAACTCTTGAGCATCTTCATTTTATATTTCCTAGTGATGAAGCTTTGTGAAACATTTTTCTTATTGGTGGCACTGTTAGCATTCAAATAGTTGCTCAAAGTGGAAATGAGAACAATGTTTCATGAAGCTTCATTGGTTCTTCGCAAATGTTTTACTGTGGAACGAAATTTAGAGAAATAAAATCCTGACACTTAAGAGAGAAGAAGATAACGGCGACTCATTTTTAAACCCACTCCCCTTCCGACGAGCACATGGACACATCGATTCATATTGTTTTGTTGACATTCACAGATTTCTTTTCTGTTTCTTTTTCTATTCAAAATAATTTATACTCCAAAAAGGGTCGTACAAAATAAACGCAAATAGATATTTCTTGTGCTTGTGTTTGGAAACCATGAAGGTGGGGAATGAATACAGAACCCTGTGAAACATAAACGTGAATGATTTGATCTTTATTTAATAAACATTTTTTTATCTTTTGTCATTTATTTTTTATTTTTTTACAGTGATGTTCCTTGCAGTGGTACAAAGAGACATCAACTGGTGGAACAAATATCGTTGACTCGACCCTTATTCTGAATTCATTAGGTAGGAAAACAGACTTTCTGAAATAAGGTGCCACATTCTGTAACAGAATGTATAATTATGTCAAAAAATATATATTTGTGTAGTAGTAGGAAGTGTCCTTTTAGACATTATCCATGACTCAAATAAACAATTGAGGGACAATGGGTTTAGAGGGACGTAACAAGGCTAAAGAAACTTCAAGAAGCATTGTTTTTTTAAGATCAGTAGAATACACTGTTGGCTTTAAATTTAAAAAGTTTATACAGCAAAGAATCTAGTGGACTCTGAAAATTATGACAATGCATCATGAAGCTTCTCAAGCCACTTACAGTATACTCAGGAGGAAAGAACGAGAACAGTAATAACCTATAAAAGGCACTAAAGTTTGATAGCGAATTAGGATTGATGGGCAGATTTGATTTGCCATGTAGAGCAAAAACTTGCTTTACTTGAGAAGAACCTCAAATTATATTTTTGTCACGATATTTGACATTTTATTATGAAAAAAAATAAGCAATTTGTTGTTAAACCATACGTAGTACATAATGTGGCACCGTATTTGAGTCACATTTTATTTTTACACATTTCAGTTGACATAATGCGCTGTCAGACATCTTTACAAAGACGACAAAGTTTTCCAGCAGTGAAAGAAAGGTGAAAAAGAATAAAGCAAACATCCCACCTGTATTACAGACACAGACTTTGTTAATCTTTTGTGGTCTCTCCATGCACACATCACACCGACAACATTAGCACTGAAGAAACATTGTGCCCTTACTAACAAAGGGGAACCAAAAAAGAAGGACAAAAGCCTCAGAGCGGTCATGATAAACATGTTGAAGCTCTTTCGACGGAGAACGGGACCAGTTAAGCGGCTCCGAGGGCGAGGCACCGGTAGAAGGCGCTGTGCATTGAGCTGGCCTGCTGGCCGAGCTCCTGGCAGTCAAGACGGTTCGGGTTCTGGACGAGGCCGCCACTTGCAAGTTCATACATTCCAACAATAACGTACAATTCTTCGCTGTTGTTGATTCAGCTCCTTCCTGCTTGACCCCGAGCTTGGGCAGCTCGGGCAAAACCATAAGATGTTTCTCTGATGAACGTGAGAAATCAGAACACGGCGCTTTATCCAAAAAAAAAGAACAACAACAACAGAAGTGATTGTCAGATCTCAACAAAGCTTTCCCCTTGTTCTGATTGTTGCCGTCGGCGCCACGTGGTCGTTTTTCTCTACAGAATGTTTCATGAGCAGTGTAGAGCTGTTGGTCCACTAGGATCGGACCCCGGGGGGTCCCGAGGAACTGTCCAGCGATGTCTGCGAGGCTCGTCGTGTTATGGAGGCGAGCGTCGGATCCACTAGTGACGAGGGCGGGAACAACTTATACCAACCGATAACTGTGCTTGACAAGTCTAGTTCTTCCAAGAGAATTTGTGCAACTCCCATGAAGCTTTTGTGGTCCATGCGACCATAGTCGCCCCATACGATCACCTGAGGACAAGATCCACATTTCAGCACTTTGACACTTCGTGATGGAAAACCTTTGATCTGCGTACCTGTAAGACTTTACCCTGTGGACTCTCCTCAAAAAGCAGTGCTTGCTGGTACAGTGGGTCAAGAGTTTTGCGCGCAATCTTTGTTTTCTTTTTGGCCACATAGGCTCCGTTATTAAGCAGGTAGACCTTGACATACGGAGCTACAGGTTCAAAAACATTTTTTAGTTGAAGAAGCGGATTAAAATAATAGAAGACATTTTTTTGTGTTTTTTTTTTTTTTACCAGGGAGGGACTTTGATCCAGGCTTTTGGACAAGCCCTCGCGCTCTAATGACTTCTACCTCCAGTTGGCCCTTTTTGTCCATCATCCCAATCTGGATGTCACCTGAACGTGGCGAGAGCACAATTTAAAAATCTGGAATCCTGATTAATGAAGCATGTTGCCGATCCTTTCAGAATATTCTCCGGACCAAAGGGGGTGTTTTTCTATTGCAAACAAGGGAAACAAAAAGAGAAATTCAAAGAGGCGACTTACCTATTGCAGGTGTCGCCAGAGTTTGCCGACCCACTAGTTGAGCTGGTCCCAGTCCATCGAGGAAGTCACTAAACTGACTGCTGGCTCCCAGATTCACGCTGGAGAAGATTAAACTGAGGGAAAGCAGGAGAAAAGCACCAAGTCAGTCTGTAAAACTGTTTGAATAAGTTACCTCTTCACTACACAGTGTGAAGTATTTTTTCTGTCATAAGGTCCAGACTTAAGAGAAAACACATGCGACTAAAAGTCAAAAGATTGTGATTTTGAAGTGTATTATGAGAAAATACTAACTTTCCCTCAGAGTTGCAGCTGTTCATGCTGCCATTGTTGGACTCTCTGCTGGGCTGTCGACTCATGTTCCTGGACATCTCTACTGCCATCCCGGTCTCTGTGCTCCTCTGGATGGGGGCCCCCTTCTCCTTCTTACTCTTGCCCTCTTTGGAAAGACAAAAATGACGATGGAGTTGGTCAGAGTTAATTCTCCGTTTTGTATAAGGAAATGTACTAAAACAAAACATCTTTAGAAAATCCTAAAACACTAGTACGTTTGAAATAATAAAAGAATAGTGTATTGATTATTTTATTGATGAATGCTCTCTAAAAGGACTACAACGGTTAGGATCATTAAACAGATTGAAAAAAAAGACTAAATTATAAAACAATAGAACTGCGACTTCACTGGTCTGGTTAATCTGGTTTAGTGAACTGGGACATCAATGACGCGACAATTATAAGATGCAAATATCTCAACATAAGAACATCATGAGAGACAAATATCTCAAGACACTGATATCTCGAGATCAAAAAAAATTACATTCATGTCTCCTCGGGGCCTTAATCCTGCTGATCAGCGTGTTAGTGTGAAGCAATTTTTCATGTACTCACAACAAAGTCGATAATTTCCACATTAAACTCCTTGGTGAAAACAAAACAAAAGGGGAACGCCCCCCCCTTAAAGGCAAACTAAAGTGAAAACCCAACTCTCCTGACTCACTTGCATATTTCAAATGTTGAAGTCTTCCTCTCCAAGATGCAGTAAGTTCCTCATCATGATCATGTTTTAAATGTATTATTTCATAAAGTTCCTGTCTGAAATCTGGGCAAATGAGAGGTTACGAGAGTCCATTATGACGTAATAATGGCTTCACTGCTGCTCCAACCAGCTGTAATCCCGCCCCACTTTGTTTATACAACGAGCCCCTCGGAGGTGGAGACTTCCTGGATTGATGACGCCCAGTCACAAATCTTGATACATCTCCAGAAAAACCAAGTGCTTTCAGTGGGAGAAGCACATTTTCTTAAGTAATCGTTCAATGAAAAGAGAGTTTTGTACGGACACATACTGATGATACAATAGAGGTCCAAGATTAACCCAGTAGTTGCCAAAGCATTGGCCCAACCTACCAGTGCCGCTGATCTGTGACGTACTGCGGCTGCGGCGGTTGCCGACGATGGCCACGACTCGTGCACTCAGACTGGAGCGTCTCTTCTTGCTGCCTCCGCCCACAGTGCCCAGGGCGGTGTCTGACTGGCTGCCATCGGTGCGCTCTTGGGAATAGATCTCGCCACTCACGCTGGAGCTCTTCATCATGTTGCGACCCACGGACGCCCTCATGTGACGACTAGAGGGAGTGAGAGAGAAATCACATGGAGCCAAGGGGTTTCACGAGTGAGGATTGTATAACTCTACCTTCAGTCAGTCACATAGTGAAGTTACTGACCATGACACATTACTCAGACCATTTTTTTAAATTTTCTATTAGTCGTTCTTTAAGTAGCATAAACAGATGACTATGACCTCTTCAACTGTTCATCGCTCTCAGACATTCTATCAGTCGAGGAGCAAAGCTGCTCAGGACCCGCCGGCGTCTCCCTGGGGTGTAGAGAAGCAGGCGAATGTCTGTCCCCTCAGAGGGAGTCAGTGTGACGACTGAAAGTCTGGAGACACTTCCCGTGTCGCCCATACTACTATCTACATGTTGGAGACTGACCGAGTGTCCGGGACGAGACAGAGAACTGAGGGGAAGAGGCAGGGTGGACTGAGGCCTCTCCGCTGCCCACTGATCGGGAGGGAGGGAGTTAGGTGCAGCAGATGAATTGGATGGAAGGGGTGGGTCCCGTTCTGGATGAAGGAGGGGGTCCAGACAGTCACAGCACAGGATGCATGCAAGGAGGGATCTAAGACATGCAGAGTTACACTTATCCACGGTTACTAACAAACCCATGTTTAGGTACAAACCAACAGGTGAAGCAAACTAGTGCAACACTCGAGAAATTACAAAGAAGAATCGAAATAGAAAGCCAAGGTTAAGGAAGGAGGAGACAACAGTTACTTCTACTCTTCCTGCCTTCTGACTCGAGTTAAGTTTGTTCACAGGGTGTTTATGAGGTGGGCGGAGCGGGTCTTTCAATGAATGGATGGTCAATTTGATTTTTTAAAATTATAAATACAGTAATTGACAAAAAATATCCGACCCACAATTTTTAGGAGGTAAATATTTTTTTAGCTAGTAGCTAAATAAAAATATAGACTATGTTCTAGGGTCTAATGAAAGTTAATGTTCTGAAAAGAACCCAGAGATGTTTTTTGTTTATTTGATAAATAGTCTTATTATATCTTTCCTGACTTTTTTTTTCTGTGAAGAACCCAGAAAGCGTAAAACAAACAATTAACTACGTTTAGGCCCCCTTGTGGTTAAACACTGGACTAAAGCAACAGTTTGTGTTCATGTCTTAACAAGAAGTAGCTGTCTCGCCTGCAGTTTATACAAAACTCTGCAGCGAGAATTCTGACCCGCTCTAGTAGATACCCGCTCCAATCCTGATATCTCTTCACTGACTCTTTCAGAATCAACTTAAAAATTCTGGTTCTTACTTTCAGATCTATTCATGGTCAGACCTTCCATCAGTGATCTGATCCAGCCTTACAGCCCCGCTCTGGCTCTGAGGTCTGTGGATCAGAATCTATTGATGGTTCCTGAACACGCTTTTGGCTTAAATATGACGGGAGGATTCAACACAGAACACTTGGGATATGGTGGTCTCTCTATCTCTGGTAATCCTACACTATTGTGCCTCAGGACCAGCGGCAGTTCGATGACCAACTTGAGTGAAGAGGTTTGATTTGATGTGCAGCTCCATGTTATAGCACATTTACCTTGGCTCACTGGTGTCACCAGTGACTGTGTGTCTCCTGCGCTGCAACTCCTGAGAAAAGCGTCTCTTCCCTGCGGCCCTCCTTCTTTCTTCCTCGCCGTTCACCCCCCATGAAATCCTCCTGCTGTCCCTCCTCTCTTCCTCTTCCTCTAAAGACTTAGATCTAAGTTTGTAACCCATTCAGTATATGGTTTATTTGTGGATAGAAGAATGTGAAAACGGAAGGGCAGTAGCATGCAACATGCACAGGAGAAAAGAAAAGAAATTGATTAGCATGCAAAAGATGATCATGCTTGTGAAAGGAAACAGTGATGCGGTGAACATCAGCGACTGACCTGAGTCGGCCGCCCGGTCGTTCGGACTGGATGGACATGTAACTCGCACTACTAAGACGTGAGGCACTGCTGGCACGGGAGATGGCCGACATGTCACTCATGTCACTATCTGATGACCTGGCGGACATGTTGTCGCTGCTCCTCCGCTGCTCTGCATACATCTATAAATATACACGTAAGCAAAGAGCGTTAAAAAAAGTTTGAAAAGTCACAGTCAAAAAACAGAAGAAAATGACCAAATACTTCAATAACAATCATGATAATAATAATAATAACATGCTATAAGTAGGTATATTATTAAGCTAAAATTTGTATTATGTAATCGGATAGAATAGCAATTTATGTTTTATTTGTACATGAAAAATAAAATAACTATCAACAAAATATGTACATATAATATAAAAGTATATAATTAAAGAAACAGATATTATAAAGTTTAAATTTGTATTATTTCATTAGATAGAATAGCAAATTAACATAAAAATAATAAAATCTAATCTACAAAATTTGTACATATGATATAAAAGTATATGAAAAATCCCGTGTCCAGCTCATAAAAAAGTTGTAGAATAGCTACAAAAGTATGATTTTCCAAACAATCGATAACAAAATTGGTTAAAAAAATCCACCTTTTTTGCAACAATTGTGTAGGAATGGGACTCTCACCTCTCGTTTGGTCTTGACGTCCATGTCAGGGTCTCGTGAGGAAGAAGGCCGGCAGGGATGTACTTTCATCTGCAGCTGTCTGGCTCGCTCTTCGACAGCAAGCGCTGCGAGAAATTAAACGTGAGACAGAGAACATGTAGTTCTTATCGTCCTAGAAAAGGTGACATGCTGAGTTTTCTAAATTTTGCCCATTTTGGAAACTGTTGGGATGGGAGATAAGCAATTATCCGGCAGCGTGTGGTGTTGCTGCATAAGTGTAACTTCTACAAGTTGCACAGAAGATGCGTCATCGTCATTGCTTCATATATGTAAGAAATAACGTAAATTTAGTTTGTTGTAAAAATGTGTAAAACGACCTTTCAAAACTAGACACTATCTGTTTAAAAATATATATATATTGGCTTTTGACATATCATGTCCTTGGACTCTTCTATACTCTCCTCTTTTCTGTCACTGTATCCCCCCTCACTCTTCTCTCCATCCATCTGTCTTCCCCCCATCCTTCCTCCCAGCCGGTCACAGCAGGAGGCCGTCAACAATGAGTCTGGTTCTGCTCAAGGTTTCTGCCTTCTAAAAGGAAGTTTTTCCTCGCCAAAGCCACACTGTGCTTTACTCATTATTGAGTTGCCGGATCGGTTTTTCCTTTCTCCACTATAACTTCTTATATATAACTATATATAACTTTGTTATCATAAGACACACAAAATAAAATTGAATTGAATTAAATGAAAAAAAATCCAGTTCTACTCGTATTGTTTCCACCTCTGTCCCTTAATTTATCTTAAACACTGGTCACCATATCACCATGAATAGCAATTGATCGAACAGAACCAACCTTGCTCTATGCTACTGCTTTTGGCAGGCAGTTGAGGTAGCTGTCGGACTCTTCGACCTGATGATGACGTCGCAGTCGGAGATGAAGGGTAGGCGTAAGGGTGAGCTCTGCGAGACAGGTGAAAAAAGACGTTCAAAAGAAAGAACAAGGATCAGGTGTCCACCTGGAACAAGGTAAAGTATAAAAGGGACTTGAAGGCTAAAGTAGTTTTAAAGTGAGTGTGCTTGTTTAAAAGGATCCCCGCCAACTATCTTTACATGACTTAGGAAGGAAAGACAGTCGGAAAGGGCTACAACAGATGTGGTTCAGAGGGAGGGAGCCAGGGTCGTGCACCTGTCTGGTTGTGGAGAGTTAGGACAGGACCCAGTCAATGTTGTTTGGCAAAAAGGCCTAAGTGGGCCTCCTCTTCCCCTACTTCCACGCAGGATAGACGTGGGCTGGATACGGCTTTCATTCGCAAATGACGGGAAGAAAAGAAGAAAGAAAGCTTTTTGAAATATGTATAGCTGTCGCTGATATAATCAGTTTTGTAGGGTGTTTTTTCTAAATCGTTGTTTTGTACTTTATTTTCTTTGTTTAAGATTGGATGGATGGATGGATTTGATAGATGCCTCCAACTTTTTTGTGAATAATGACAGACTGCATGGATACAGATGGATGGATAAATGGAAGGATAAATGGATAGATGGAGGAATGGATGGATTGTTGATCTTACCTATCACCTTCCAATACTCCTTTGCTTCCCCTGACACAGCTTTGACTGGACGAATTGTTGCACTGCCTATGTTGACAAATACATCCCAACGTGGAGAGAGAAAGAAAGAAAACAAATGTAATGATGAGGATGAAAAGTGGTCAAATTATGATGCACATGGGGCGGTAGATAATAGTTATGGATGCACTGAACAGGCCAAAAGTTTGGACACACCATTTCACTCCAAGTGTTTTCTTTATTTTCACAACTATATAGATTGTAGATTATCACTGAAGGTATCAAAACTATGAATGAACAACAAGGAATTATGTACTCGACCAACACATTTGAAGTAAGGGAGGGCAGAAATGTGGGCATTATTTTATGAGGAGAATCTATGTTTTCATGAAAGTATGAGTGTAAAAAAGGTGGTGTTTCCAGAGATGTGCCCTCTAGGTCTAGGATGGACAAAATGTAATTCCACTTCCAAAATACAAGAAAGCATGAATATGAGGTGCCTTTGACAGTGAGATGCATGGAGGACAATACATTGAGGGAAACACGGGGGGCACTAAAAGATTGTCGGTTATCGCTGACCTAAAAACAAACCTATATGTGTAGGTTATTCCTGAGTGATGACAGGGACTTTCTCCTGGCGCTAGGTAAAATATATATTTAATCATCAATTCATTTTTGAATGGAAGTAATGCAGGTATAATTTTATTATATGTTTTGTCTTTTTGTATTTATTTTACAAGGCCCTCAACTCTACTGCTCTCTTGACAGGTTAATGACAAAGGTTAATGGAAACAATCAGCAATTAGCGCCTCTGCAGCTTCTTCCTAAGCTTCCTAGTTCCAGTCCGTGGTGTCAGATCATACTTATTCCTTTACTTGAAAAGTTGACCTCTTAATTGTTCCTTAACTCTTGCATCATCTCCCAGGTGCCTTTAAGGTTTTCTAGTTTCTTAAGTGAGTGTGGTTTTGTCGTCTGCATGCTCTTAATTTCTCCCCCAGTGGTTTCTTTACTGTTGAAAGTTATTTATATTTTAATTTCTTCCCCTTGTCTGTTTAAGATAATTTCCTTGTTTTTGTTTGGTGAATTTCCTATATGTGCAGGAATGCACAGTTATCCTGATGTATCACAAAATAATAATAGTGAAAACTGCAAAGACTTAAATCGTTGGTTGTTAGTAAATAAAACTGCAAATAAAAAGTAACGCTAAGGGTGTACATTTTATCATCCATACCTTTCTCTGTCAGGAGAGTAAAAATTGCCAGGCCTCAGACAAGTGGTGCTGGCACTCCTCACTCTGTCCAGCACAGGTTGCAGGTCGCTGCATCGCCACAGGGTGACAGCAGAGAGCATGAAAAGGAGGGGGATGGGGAGATGGGAGGGGGTAACAAGAAATGTCAAGAAGATAACGTGAGAAAGGGAACAGTTACGAGTAGGAGGGGATTTGACAGAGAGAAAAGACAGAGACAAAAAGACAGAAGGAGAAAGAGGCTTAGACCTTGCAGAACGTGTTACAGCTCTCGTCAATTTTGCAGCTCTACAAATGGAGACCACTCAAATGCAAGGTTGCCATGGAAATCAGATCCTTGTTTTAACACGATGTGTTCATGTGAGAGAGAGAGAATGGATGAAAAGTGACTTGAACTACATTAACTCTGAAGTGCCGGCTTGTCATGTAAGTTAAAGTCACATGTGACAGATGGTTGGTTCAGGGCTCTTGCTTGACGAAGCATACAGCATTATAAAAGGGCTAAAGGGCTCACATGGATGAAGCTTTGACAATTTTTAGTGTTTGTTTAATGTTCTGTGTCAACCAGTAGATTAACAGAGCAACAAAGAATACCCTTTATATAGTCATATATTCAGGATATATTACAGATTGCCGTGTCTGTGTTTTATGTAACCCGGGGTACAAAACATAAATGTATTAAATAAAAATTTAAAAAAATGACAACAACTGTATTGTTCCGTCTGCACACCTGAAACACCTAAACTGTCTTTCTTTTTAAATAAAAAAATAGATTTTCTTAATCACAACTTTGAGAAGCCTCTGCTGGTCCGTTGCCAGACAAAGCATGTTGTCTAAACAAACAGTAAAAACTCAGTATTGGGCTGATGAAGCAGTCTACTCTTTCAAGCTCTGTAGATGCCACTGTTGGTTGTGAAAATAGATATATTTTTTAAATTGATAAGATAGAAAAATTGAGTTAAATAGTGTTTCAATATCAAATTAAAAAAATATTATTTGGCAAAAGGAATATAATTTTAAAGCACTCATTACAATATAATACATCATTGTAATAGTTAAATGACTGTTGCAGTTAACCTTGACCAATAATATCACAACATGGGTTTTACTGGCTGATCTCATGGTGGTATATTGGGGGTTAGGATGGGGGGGTCTTACCTATCTGTGACCTCATCTGTGAATCTGAGCACGCGGTGTGTGAGGATGCTACGAGGCATGTGATTGTCCCGCTCTTTGCTGGGGGATGAGTTGTTCTTTAGACATGCAGGAAGGGTGGAGCTGAACACCACAGATGTTGTGTGAGAAAAAACAAAGGAAAAGAAAAGAAAAACAAAATGACACAAACAAAAAAATTAAGGAAAAATCATGTGTTTGTTTGGTCCAGTTCACTAGCTGTTATTATTTTTTGGTCCCATTAAGAAAAAAGGTAGATTTTGCTTAAAGATTAATGTGATACGATTGGTCAATCACCAATAGGGTTGGGTTGTTATAAAGGGTTATGTGATGTGACCAGATTAATTAATTCAGAAACTAGGTGTGGCAAAGAACAAGCTGCTGTTCCAAACCAAAAAAAATTAAAAAGTAATGACGGCCTGATGAAGCTTCATGAAGCAGTGTCCTTTTTCACAGGTCTTTATATAACACGGTTTATTTTTAAATGGACAGAGGTTTCTAAAAAATGTTTCCCAAAACCATCTAGTGGGCTAAAATGAGGACAATGTTTTGTGATGTTTCATCGGCACATCAACGGAAAACTGGTTATAAATGTGTTTTCAGGAAAATTCTAGAAAATATCAGAAAGCAAATTGGCTAGCTTGTGAAATCAGTTCAGATTGTTGTCATCGATAATCTAAGACTTTAAAGAGACCATTCAGGACTCTAGAGACCAAGAAGATTTCGTTACGTTCACAGGGCTGTATCAGGGATGAAGAAAGAAGGAAAACTTAAAGGAAAGAAACATTATGACTGAGCAAATAAGCACGTCACCCAAATAAAACTGGACAAAGCATTCTGGGACACATTTGGAGCGGTTACAAGTCTTAACCAGCCTGGGGGAGCTGAGTACGGTCAGGAAAGGAACACAATACTTGTTTTTCCAAAACATGATTCTTACCTGTAAAGGTCTTTATGGATACCGTTAACTAACAGAGGCATTTTAGGGGGAAGTATGTTGTTGACTCTACATATGCCTCTGACCATGCAAAAAAATAAAAATAGAGAGGGAGTGACATCATAACATGAAAAGAAAGGCAATAAAACATTTTGATTTATATAATTTCCTAATTTTTTTTCTCTACGCACAAATAATTACACAGTTCCTTTTACAGCAAAGCAACATGACAGGCCTTTGTGTCGTGAAGATGTAGGTGAATGTAACTCAAGTTGAATAATGCTTTTCTTTCTATTTCATTTTCAGTTTACCTGTTTGTGTGCAGACACTCTGCACTCCCACCTCGGATGGACCGGTGCATCTCCAAGACCTCACTGCCAGTGCCATGACGATAGGTGAATGGATGGCGGGAGGGGGGGGAAAGAAAGAAGAGAATGGACACAAAAAACAATGGATTCATGAATGAGACAAACCGAGAAATCACAATTTGGACTCTTACAGAAGATCTTCAATTAGCACTAATTAGCAGAATTAGTTGTTCATGATACACATTGGTTTTTCTAAATATAAAAACATCTGTCAACCAAACTAACATAATGTTTATCTTTAGGTGTTTTTTGGCTCGCACCAGAGCCGTGGATTTTTTATTTTTTTATTTGACTTATCGTCCATAAACAAGGTTACCTGTCCTCAGAGTATTCATAATCCGAGTCGGCGGAGCGCTGGTGCTCCAAATGGCGGTCGTGGTAGTTGGAGGGTGAGGGCTGTCGATTGTGATGGATCTCATCAAGACTCCTGTGTAAAAAAAAACATGTTCATCAAGCTCAATAATTAGGGGCCCAATACATGTACCCTGTGGCACGCCAAATCTTAATTTAATCTACATATTTCTGTCTTGATGAGTCTCACCTCTGCATGGGCACATGTGCTGGCCTTGAGCGCGCCCGACAAGTATCCTCGCGATGAGGCGACACTGATCGGGATCTGTGCTGGATCCCTCGCTGCTCGGGCACGGCCAGAGTACTACCCCGTTCCCTCTCTCTGGAGTTACGCTCTGCATCTGAATATATGATAACACTTGCTAATAAACAACATTATAAACATTCAAACAATCTACTCCAATCCACTACAGTTGCCAGCTGTGGAACATTTCCAAGACACTTTAAAGAGAGTGTAACATGAGCTAGCTCAGTAGTGACTGTTTCTACAATGTCATCTGGACATCAAGAACATATGTTCAAGATGTTTTAGGGCACAGGGGTAGTCAAACTTAAAGTTGCTTATAAAGAAAATCATCAAAGAAGCGTGGTTTACTTCTAATAACTGTAATAACTCATGTCTATTCCATGTGACTAGTGCCCCTTTTCTACTGGTTAGGTGTTAGCCCTATTCTATTCAACTTGACACTATCTAATATGTGTTGTGTTGATCTGCGATCTGGTTCGAGTCGGCACCGCAAATGTGAGGTCGACCGACTGCCGGCGTCTGATTGGTCAGAGAGTGACGTCACTGTACCAGCCATTTAAAAAAAAACATTGTGAGAAAGATTAGTGTATGTCAATCCGAAAAAAAGGGATCTTGGGTCCGAGGACAAGGTCCCAAACCTTTTTGTCTGGTAAGTAAAGTTTCTATGTAAGTGCTATGTAAGGATGCCCTTCGTAGATAGCATGGTCGGTAGAAACACTAAAGAGTTTGGTGAGCCGAGTCGAGTAGGGCTTGAACTATGTAGTAGAAAGGGGCTCTAATAAAAACATGGAATGCCTAGAAGTCAGGTTTTTTTTCCAGTACAGAATGAAAAGGTACACGCCCTACCTGGCACCCTATCATTCTGGACGGTTTTGTTTTGTTTTAAAGAGAAGCCTGAACTTCCTGCTCACGTCACTCTAATGGGTAATTGACTGCAGGTTGTAAATGAAGCCAAAGCAGAAACAGTCAGAAAACCCAGTGGTTGTTCATCTACTCTCCCACATAATGTTGGTGAAGACTTCAGTGAGGAAAGCAAGACTAGAAACACATGCATGGAAGGGGAATGGTGATGTGGTGGATGAGCTTGTGTGTCGTCTACAATTTCACATGCACTCGGTGCACTTGTGTTTCTAAGGCCAGCAGAGGAAAGGAAAGACTGACTCAAGACTTGTCTCTTACTGATACATTATATAAATAATAAAATAAACACAGGTCGTTTGAGCTGAACAAAGTAGAGAGTCTGGCTGCAGTTGACCTTTTTGTACGAAGACAAGTATTGTAAATCTTTGTAGATTGTGAAACTTATTTTCATTTGTTATATTAATTTTAAAATACAATGCAAAGAATAGACCAAATAATTGATTAATATTCTCTCAACATAACATAGTAACAAGGATGTAATAACAAAAGTATGTATAAGTTGTTTTTTAAATCTAATACAGAATGACCGAGACCTAGGAAGGGTATGCTTTTTCATCTGGAGCCAGTTGAATTTTTATGGTGGTATTGTTTGAGGTGGCACCTAGGCGACTAGCATCAGCGTCATTAGCTCCACTAGCATTGTGCTAGTGTTTCGATTACATCATGTTTTACAGCGACTACTCAGGAGCTATCGATATTTATAAACACTGGTATGTGTTTGACACAATAGCAACCCACTTGTGGAGGTCTTCTCATACTATCAAACTTCACGGCTAACAAAGTGTTACAGGAATAAGTAATGACATGTTTTTAAAACAAAGCCAGACTTCAGTAAAGTAGTTTGACTATTATATAGGCAGAAAGATAAAATAATTGATCCAGTGCTGGACGCCTAATTGGCGACTACAAGATAATGCTTAGCAACCATGCCCCCCACCCACCTTTAGTCACTACCATCAAACCATCATCAAACTCTGCATCAATGATGCGATGAGATCCTGCGCTCACAGAAACACACACATACACACGAGGTTTAGGCGCTCAGAGAGACAAAGAGGAGAAAGTTAGCAAGCACACACTCAAACATCCTATTAACCAAAATAATAATATATCGTCTCCAAACGCCCAGAGGAACATACTCTGTAGTTTCTTGCTGGGACTGTCTCCGTGGACGTGTCTGCGAGGGAGGTACGGTGACGGCTGGGGAAGAGGGATGGAGGACGCATCATGTGTCTGGAGTTTATACCAGTGAGGGACGTCGTCCAGCAGAGCGGTCTCCAGCTCGATGAGGATCTAGAAATCAAGAAAGAAGTTACGGTCTTGCGCTCATCGAGTGGGTGAATCTAACTTTATAAATGCAAATCTCTTTGTTTTTCCATCAATGAAAGAAAGAATGAAGCTCATTCAAGAGCACACGTACATACAGTATAAACATGAATAAAAATCCACCATTATTTAAGATTATTGAATCCAACAGGGATATTTATATAAACATATCATAAAATATGAATCAGATCAGTTGTAAACACAACATTTTCTTATTTTTTGTGTAGGCAGTATAGAATAGAATAATGAAATAACAAAGCTGCAGAAAAACCTCAACTACGGAGTTAGTAATAATTTATAATATAATAATTTGGTAAAACTGATTTCCACATGTCAGTTAATCTGGTGTGATACGATCTTAGTTACAGCATTACGTACATTAAAATACTGGCTGCCATCTACCACACTTTCTAAGCTTTCTTGTGTTTCGTCATTTGTTTTATCTTAAACTATGATAGAAAACAATTTGATGTTTACAATTAAACATTTCCATTCAATGCAGGTAAAAATGTTTAAGTACACACAATTTATATGTTAATTATAAACAAAAGAATTGTATTGTAATGTTTATTGATGGACTAATGAAGCTTCATGAAGCATTGCTGTCATTCTCCATCTACCATTAGTCTATTTCTATACTGGGAGCCTGCCCAATATTTAACATGTCTGTGTAACATGTAAGCCTTTCTGGTACGAATGACATTGAAATATAGACATTGTTAAAAAAGTTTTCAAACAATTTGAGGCTTCGATACAAGATGAAGATGAAAACTTGAGCTCCGGTCGCTACATTAAAATGAACACACATGTTTGTCTATAACTCTAAAAAGGAACTTGAAGGAAATTCGAATTTTAAGAATCACTCGATTGATATGAGTGGAAAAGGAATTTGTTTGGTGAAGAAGAATGAACACAATTATTGAGATAAATTTAGCCTCACATTTCGAAGCATTTTAAAAATTTTGAAGCCAACAGCGCCATCTACTGAGCTCTGAAAATGATGACAATGCTTCATGAAGCTTCATAAGCCCATCAATACCAACAGGATTGAGTTGACGTGTCTTTTACCTCGCCCATGAATTCACTTTCCTCCTCCTGGACTCTGGGCTGGTCCCACACTGTGATCTCCAGCATACGTTCTCGGAAGTCCCGGCGGTGAACGTGTGAATAGATAAAGGTCTGGTTCCACTTGGGCTCAGCACTCTTCTTCACTGTTTTTGTCCGTCGTTTGCTCTTGTCACTAGAGAAGGGAACATAAAGCACCCGAGTCATGTGTGTCCTACGAAATGTATCTTCAATATGACGTAGACAATATCAACAAACCTTCTGTCAGGGAGAAAGTACATTTTGACGTAAGGGTTCCGAGGTCGTCCATCAGGTCGGGTTGGCAGATCTATGGCTTGAAGGACGTTGACGATCAACTGATGACCTACTTTGTCGTACCACAGCTTCACCTGGACCAGTTGAATAAGCATTAGATACAGAAAGACCATCTCGATGAGTTCCTCCACCACGTGTACTCACAGAGAGCTGACCAGGAAGTATAAGAGGCATCTCTCTTATTGTCCCTGGGCTTGTTGGGGACATCACAGAAATGGATGGACGGTCCATTTTTTGTGACTCGAACGAGCTTGAGCCAGCTACATGACAAAGAACTGACTAAGTAACAGTTCACTTCTTCAGCGATGATTAACATGACAATAATGATACTAACTTGATTCCAAGGGAGGGTGGGAGGACTCAGGAATCCTTGGTATGTCTCTGGATATAAAAACAAGATATATTTTATATCTCAGTAGGTAAAGAAACTTACTTCGTACTTGACTAATTATCGCATTGCAGAATAAACATATTACATTTCAGAGATTCTTCTTTTTTTTCCATTCGTGTTCGTTTTGTTGTCAATGTGTCAGTATTTTATTTATTTGAGATTGTATGAAATAAAGTCTCTAAATAAAAACATTTTCAGTATGATATTGGTCCTGGGCCTTTTTCAGGCACATCATTCAGTGATGACAACGTTGATCTTACCCAATAGGCCTTGAAACAATGAGCTCCACTTGAGGTGCAGCCTTAGATTCCAGAATTATATTGTACACTTCTTTCTTTGTGGCTCCAGGTAACGACTTGCCATTCCACTGAAGCACCTCATCACCTTGAGCAGAGATTGTTACGTTAATATCTAGCTAAAGAACAAACAAATCACAGGCTGTTTTTATTCATTACATGCTTATTTTGTTTTTTTCAGTCAATAAAATATGTCCTACACCTTTGAATGCACCATAGCAATTCCTATGTTGTTGAGTGCAACAGACTCACAATGTCTCTGTTTTAATTGAGGTAAATCATTTTGTTAAAAGGCAACTAATATGTTGATTTAAGTGTGTCTAAAATAGATGTTGGACTCTATTTTATCATCAGTTTGTGTTTGTACAAAATTATCTTAAGCCAAGCCCACTTAACACACTTTGTTTTCCTAGAGATTAAATTGTGTTTACTATAACCATGCCCACTAGGCTATGATTGTTAAAGCATTGAGGTTTTTCACCTCGTGTCATCAATCCCAGAAGTCTCCTCCTCCAAGGGACTCCTTGTATAAACAAAGCGGGGCGTGATTACAGCTGGCTGGAGGAGGAGTGAAGCCGTTATTACGTCATAATGGACTCGTAACCCCTTGTTCGCCCACATTTTGGACAGGGGTAAAGCCAAGCTTTGTCATGAGAATATTTTGTCACATTATTGTTCACAACTGGGGCTTGCGGGAGAGTTATTATGGCACCGGATCACTGGACCTTTACCTGCACGTAGATGTCCAACCACATCCGCCAGGCTTCCTTTCTTCACTTTGGTAATGAAGGCTCCAAGTCTCCCTGTTTGTGTCATCTTTCCTCCGACAACCTGACGAAAATCACAAAAGAACACATTTCTTTTGCTGATAGTTCATTGCGCTTTCCTTTACCTGGAATCCCCCAAAACTGACCTAAGCATGTCCTTTACAAAAACAAGTTGCCATTGTTTTTTTAACCTTTGTGTCATATCAGGGTCAAACTGACCAAATGCCCACAAACAAATGTGTTTGTGGTATCCCTTCTGTTTCTTCTGGGTGACCTCCACCACTGTATATGTATTTACGAAAGCCAGGGGGGTCGTTCTTCTTGACCCCGAGATAACAAAAGGGATACCTGAAAGATATTCACATTGGTTTGTTTTTTTAAATATTGTGAATTTGTGTTGCTTAAAGTTGACTTTCCACTGTGTCCTCACTTCGATTTTATCCCCATTTAATTGTGTATTAAAGTTAGATCTGTCACAAAATACAAGTATAACAGGATTAGTCAGATTTTCGGCTTATATTTACTTTCGAAAGGCAAATTGATCAACCAGAACCAGAATTAACATTGAATTAATTTGGCTAATGTCAAATTAGGGTACAGTGGCCAGACAGACAGACAGACAGACAGACAACTTACTTTAAGTCCAAGAAGGGAGCCGGCTTCACGAGGCATTGCCGACCTCTTGCTCAATGTTATCCGGCCAATAAGGTGATCGCCCTCCTTAGACGGCTGCCACGTAACAGGATGCTGCACACATCAAAGATGATTTAGAGGACCATCTAAGGTTTGGAACAACAATTACGTAGCAGGAAAGAAAGGGACTTACATGCCAAAGTGCAGGATCTAAGGGATGACATTCCCAGTCGCCTAGAGGGAGCGAGAAACCAATCAATCAGAACCACTTTCTCAAGAGAAACAAAAGATACAATTTAAAGGAACCTACTGTTCAGTGCAAACTCAATAATAATTGATTTGCGTGTGAGATGGGTTAAATCAGGTCGAAATTAGATACTAAAACTAGATGAACTGATTTGACTTGAGGGCTCATCTGAAAGTCCCTCAAGAATATATATGTGTGGAGGAATTCTGACTGTGCAGCTGAATAGGTTGTTTTTTTTATATTAGAGGGCTGAACATGTGAGGCAGATTTAAGAGCAACTAATGTGTTGATTTGAGAATTGAAGTTTGTCACCGTTCATCGTCAATCTTGTTGATATACGACCCTTTATACAGACAAAGCATCTGGATAGCAGCTGGCTGGAGAAGAAGCTCTTGTAAACTCTCATTCATCGAGATTTCAGAAAAGGGAGAACTTTATGCAATGCATTGTTGAGATTTTTCATTGACAAAATTAAATTGATCAAAGAGAAAATCTCTCCCCTTTTGTTTGTAACCCCTACAGTCTCTGAGCCCCTCTACTCCTCTTGGTCTTCCTTCACTGCTGTATCTTTGGGTGATATTTTGGCACTAGTGAACAAGATGAAACCATCCTCTTGCTCAGATGACGTCCTTCCTTGTAGGCTTTTTATCAAAGTATTTGATGTAATTGGCCCCTGGGTTACCAATATGGTGAACCTCTCCCTTTCCACAGGGGTTTTTCCCAATAATAATAATAATAATAATCTCTATTTATATAGCGCCTTTCTAGACCAGGGTCACAAAGCGCTTTGACAGCCATTCACACGACAGTTTTCCCAATGCATTTAAACATGCCATTGTGGAGCCTCTGCTCAAAAAACCAGGCTTAGACCCAACTGACCTCAGTCATTTCAGGCCTATTTCTAAGCTCCCTTTCTTGTCCAAGATCTTGGAGAAGGTGGTGTCTGAACAGCTGTCTTTGTTCCTGGATCAGAGCGACATCCATGAGAAGTTTCAGTCTGGCTTCCGTAAACATCACTCTACGGAGACAGCTTTATTGAAAGTGTCCAGTGACATCATGATGTCGGCTGACTCGGGTAAATTCACTGCTCTGGTTCTCTTGGATCTGTCCTCAGCCTTTGACACAGTTGATCACCAGATCCTGCTAAGAAGACTGATGGATGAAGTGGGACTGTCTGGGTATGTGTTAGAATGGTTCTCATTTTACCTTTCTGGGCGCAGTTGTAGTGAATCTGCCAATCAAATGAGGTCTGAATCGGCAGATCTGTTGTGTGGACTCCCTCGAGGTTCTGTTCTGGGCCCTTTATTGTTTTTGCTGTACTTGATTCCCCTCGGTAAAATCATTCAGAGATTTCCTGATGTTTCTTATCACATTTTTGCTGATGACATCCAGCTCTACTGCTCTTTTGTTCCAACTGAGCCCCAGAGGCTGAACAGCTTAGTCAATTGTTTGCTAGAAATCAAACAATGGCTGAGTGAAAACACTCTGCAGCTAAATGTGGACAAAACTGAAACTCTGGTGATTGCTCCTGATGATAAGGTTCCAGGGTTGAGTCAGTACTTGGGTGACTAAGTCAGTCTGTCAAACTGAGCCTGAGAAACCTGGGTGTTGTATTTGATAAAGACATGTCTCTTGTTCAACACTGCAGAAAACTGACCAGAAACTGTTTCCTTCAACTGAGAAAAATCTCTAAACTTTGGAAAATGTTGTCACAACATGATCTGGAGCTTGTAATCCATGCGTTTGTGTCTTCTCGCCTGGACTATTGCAACAGTTTATTTTTATGTCTTAACAAGAAGGAGCTGACTCGCCTGCAGTTGATTCAGAACTCTGCAGCGAGAATTCTGACCCGCTCCAATAGAAGAACTCACATTACTCCGATCCTTAAAACTCTTCACTGGCTTCCAGTTTCTTTCAGAATCAACTTTAAAATTCTGGTTCTTACTTTCAGAGCTATTCATGGTCAGGCTCCTCCTTACATCAGTGATCTGATCCAGCCTTACACCCCAGCTCGGGCTCTGAAGTCTGAGGATCAGAATCTACTGATGGTTCCTCGCACACGGTTTAGGACCAGAGGAGAGAAACCTTCCAGGCTGTTGCTCCTAGGCTTTGGAACGATCTTCCTCTCTCTTTGTGCTTGATGGAGTCTACTGACTCCTTCAAGAAACATCTTAAGACGTTTTTATTTGTTCAGGCTTTTCCCTGATTTTCTGGAACTCCTTTTGTATTATCAGTTTTATCTTGACCTTTAAAGTATATACTTTATTGAGTATTGTTTTGATTGTTTAAACGCTTTGTGACCCTGTCTGGAAAAGCGCTATACAATGAAAAAATGACACCTGTATTGGTTGATTGTGGAGATGCATGTATCGTTTTCTTTTTTTGTCCTTGACTTCTGAGTTCAATGCAAGGGGCGAAGAAGCTAATGGGAATTATAGCTAACTGATATTTTCTTATGTTTATATTTATAAACTTTGAGTTTTAGATTAGATACGATTTGATTAGACTGACTTTAATAAACCCTATGGAGATCTTGTTTGGGGAATTAGACTTCCAGTTCACAGCAGACAAAAGAAGGTACAGCAAGTTTCATAAAAGCAACAACAAAGTGAAAAGAAAAAAAGAAAAATGCAAAGAGATGCCAAAGGGCAAATATAAAGAGATAGATCAAATGAAATAACAAAAGACCTAAAAGAGAACAAGCATAGAATAACATCACCCTCCACTCTGCTCCTGCCCCCAAACTCAGAGTTAGAGTGTCTGAGTTCTGGTGAAGCTAACCTACCACAACAGCCAACTAATTAAATCTATGTATATCTATATAAAACAAGATAGTCCCACATAGTTTTTTTTCTCCAGTAATCATAAATGTACAGTATATATAATGTAATGTATGTAGAGCATGACATCCCTTTGTTGGATTTTCAGTTTACTTCTAAACCTTTTAGTTATCTCAGGGTCACTCGAAGGCCTGAAAACAAACGTGTTTTATGGTGGCAACACAGGATTCCTTGACCCGAGATCAAACAAGGGTTAAAAGGCTAAACATGTTAATTTAAATTAGATTATCAACATATTTCATTTGGATTCTGTATTTTGAATATTAATACATAAGTAGTGGTAAGGAGGGAGCTAGAATTTCTGCTAATAAGCAGCACAGAGGTGGCAGACAGCAGACTAAAGGTAATTCCTTTTTGATGTTGTGCGTTACATAGCAGGAGCGCTACTGACCTAATTCCTAGAATCCGCTGGCCTAAATGATTAGGAATTTCTGAGAGCTGTAGTGGAAGCAGCAGGGTGTTACAGGTGTTGGTGTACAGTTTCATTAAGTCTTAATTTGGTTTACCTTAGTAAAGTGACACAAAGGGGTCAAAATGTTTCATCTTGATTTAGCTTTGCAACCAAGTATCGGTTCACACATGGAACCATATCCAGTTGTTAAATTAATAAATGGCAGTTGACTATTTAAATGTGAGTTCCCAAGCTATACAATATCCTGTAAAACACCAACTATACAGGATGTGACTGACCTTTCTCACTGACACTTTCCATGTCGACGTCCTCGCAGCTGGTGTACTCCGGCGTGGAGCCGCCCTCCTCTTCGGAGCTGCTGATGGACATCTGCCTTTTGTTGCCTCCACGTTTGTTCTTGTAGGACCGGGCCGAGAGTGGCCGCATAGACTCAGACTGGTCTGAACTCTGAGAGTCTTTTCTGAATAGGATCTCCCCACCTATGTCCCTTGGTGTCCTTATTGCACCAGACTCAGGGTGGCCTTTGTGAACGCCCCAATCTTTGGGTTCTGTTCCCCCTCTCACACCACCTGAAGTAGATAGTAGTCCCTCTCCACCCTCCAGCGTCCTGTCTGAGGAATAGGCTCTATAGTTATCCAAAAGAGCATTGCGGTCCCCATCTCCTCCCTTTCTAGACAGACGGTTACCACGTCCCTCGCTGGCCCGGCAGCCACCCACTCCTCCATCTCCAGGCCCTAGTCCAACCTCGTTGATGGCAAGATCACTATGCCGTCGCTCATGACGAACCTTAGAGACCTTGGCGTGCATACGCATCTCCTGCTCCTCTTTCTGTGGTTTCACCGGGTATCTAGCCAAGTTGGGATCGCTCCGGTATCGGTTTTGAAATTCCTCTTCCCGCTGTTTCCGCTCCCTTTGCTCTTCATCCTCTGGACGTCTCCTGTGCATTTCTGAGTGTACGGAATTCTCCACATTATCGTAGGCTTGCGAGTGGATCTTTTCTAATTTACGTCCACCCATTGCCGGCTTGTCCCGATCTCCTGGGGTCATACGTTCATCGAGTGATGACTGAGAGGAGAGTTGCCCGGCAGGCCTACGGCCGCTTCCACGCCCCATTCCTCCTTTCCCGTTTTGTTCATGGAGGGAAACTGGCCTTTTCCTGAATTAGATGGGAAACACTTGTGTAAATATAACACATTTACAAGTATCGGAGTTCAGCAACACTACTGTCACTGTCTGGTAGGTTTCTGTTGTTCCATATGCAGTGTCCCAACAATTTACTGCGGATTTAACCTCATTGTAATCCGTACCTTGCAATGATGCAGTCTCCTAACAGAATCATGGAAGCCCCTCTAAGCTAAATAAAAAACATTTTTTTTTTTTTTTAAGTATAGGGATTAAAAGAACTGAAGCTTAAGCTGATAAGAAAAACAAGGCTTTTCCGATTCAAATCCCTATCTTCAATCTTGAATTTAGATACCATGCATGCAAAGTTGCTGACTTACTTTTCTCTTGGCGGTTCACTCTGGGAGCGGGAGCCGGACATGGTGTCAGCACCTTTCAGAGCAGGCGCTTGACTATCGTACAGCTGCACCGCGTTGCTGTTGGAGCTTGGCGGCGGCGCTTGTGACCTGGAGCGTAGTAGCTTCTTGTCTTGTTGGTTATCACCTCCTATATTTGTGTCGTTCAAGCCGCTGCCCAGGCTTCCGGGCCGCACCCCAGTCCCTGAAAACCATTCTCCTGACTTGGTGAGGATTTCTTGTTGCTTACGGCACAAGTTGCATACCCACATAACCTGGAGGTAAAAGTCAAAATTAGTTATGCAACATTGTGTTATTAAAATATGCAATCATATCACACCCTTTGTTATCAAAATATGTAATTGTTTGTTCGTCAACTATGGTATAACTACTTTCAGAACCAGCAACTCATTTCAAACGACGCTGAGTATGTACCTTTAAAATCTGTTGGAGCTGAAAGTCTCTATAATTCATTAAAAAGTTAAAAAACTGGCACCATTTTTTGGTGGTGCGTGAAGGTAAATCGGCTCTCCTGTCAGTCTCATGTAATCAATAGTGCATGGACGGGCTAATGACTGGCTTCTGAGGGAGCATTAGATGTATTTAAGGCTGTGGTCAATAAATATTTTTCAGCACAAGATCCAGGATCAGCACATGTGTTCATCTATAAATAAATGATATTACAGTATTATTAAATGATATAACAGTATTATAGTACCGGTCCAAGAGTCATTTGTCATCAGGACGCACACAAAGAAAAATGTATGTCATTTCCGTTCTATTCATTACTACTTTTGATTACATTAGCTTGGGGCTCATCACACGTCAAGATGCGTGGTTCAGTCTAGTTTACTAAACAAAATAAACATGAAAACTTGGTTGTGGTCTGTGTTGCAAATCTCTTCTATGAGAATGAGAAACGTCTAGTTAAAATGTTTAATAAAACCATGTAAACTAATACATAGCAATCCTAGGTTGAGTTTGCAGTTACACAATGAAGTTCATTGGAGAAGTTCAGAGACCATTAACAATGCCTTGTGTCTGTGCAAAATGTTATTTAAAACCTGCATGAAATGAAATATCAGCCAAAATACACAGAAAAGTAAATAACTTTAGATACTCTTAGATGAAGCAGAATTTGAAAGGGATCATTTGTTAACACTTTGAAAATGTCAATAGAAACAGGAACAGCAAACAAATCGTGTGGCACTTGATTACTTTCTTATACATGTATGCTTTTATCTAGAGAGGGGCGTCAAAGAGCTGGGCTGCAAAATTCCCAGCTTTTTTTATTGTATAAGAATTTGAATATGTCAACAATTAAATGCGTTGTTACGCTGAGTACAAACTCAAAAAACAGTTCAATCTTTCAACCAGTGCTATTATATAGTATTATAATACATTAGGTTCCAAAATCAAGACAAATATTGATCATCTCACACTCTTATAGTCTTAATCTACATTATATTATAGGTATATTATAATATTTCATGCTGTGGGTCCATGTGACAGCAGCAAACTAATCTTAATATAACCCTGATCTTGATTTCAATAGTTCTGTTCATGTGGACAAACAACGGCCTCGGTCCATTTCATCATATTTTTCTACATTCAAGGGATGACATTTGACCTTATCTTCAGGGATTACACGGAAGGCAATGCTCTATCTCGCCCGGCATTAACATTGATCATGCCGAGTGTCACACAGTTTGCATGAAATTAAGCTCCCAGGAAATAAGAGATAAATATAAGGGTCGACCTCTGTGCGTCTTTATGTGTATGTTTATTAATCTCTTCTTTGCATTTTTTGATGCTCAAAATGTTACTTTTTAAATGTAGTATTTTTTTCTATAGTGTTTCAGTTTCTGCTGTTAATGGAATTTTCCACTCACAGAACTGATAATATAATATTAAGTCAAAAATAGACCTTTGTTTCATAAAGTTTCCTTTTTTTTCCATACAGTTTCAAAAAAATAAATATTACACTTCCACGTGTAAATCAAGTTTTCTTCCGTCCCTCCCTAGAGCAGAATTCCAGATGTTGACTCAGCAAATATCTACAATATTGGATTCTGCTTCAATCTACATTATCTTGTACTGATGATGAGTTCCTTACCTCTATTTTTTTTTTGCATGGAACTGTTTATTGATTTTAGTTCACAGTACATTTTATTTAATTGTTTATTCTGTGATAATATCTGATAGTGATGCAGCAAGGAATTCCCAAGACAATAATGAAAAGTATTACGTATGGTTTAGACCTCTTATTTTGAAAGTATTTTCTTCTTCATTCCTCCAACATCACTTTTAACATCTGTTCTGTGTTGCAGCAAAAAAATCAAAACATTTTTGCTGATTTTTATGATAAAGACCAGAGCAAATACTCACATTCATCCATGGCTACAGAATATCACCTCACATCTACTGCAGAAAAACAGGATTTATCTCCGTGCGTTTTTATAATCCCAGCGGTTTATTTGGCGCATATTAAATCCAACACGGCAAACTCATATGGGAATCCTTGGCGGCGGATGCAAACGCAGCACCTCCGGAGAACAAAAAAAAAAAAAACCTTATTGTAACTCCTTGTCAGTCAGTGGGTCAGACGAATGGCGGGCTCTTTAGCATTTAGCAGTTAGCCTTCACCTCGCGCCAAAGAACGTTCATCGTGGCCTGATTGAGAGCTGGTTGGCGCATGTCCAGACTAATCTAAGATAAATCAGCTGTCCACATGGCTCACAGCTGTCTCTCCTCCCACTCTCTGTCTTTCTCTTTACCTCAGCTGAAGGGGCGGCAGATTATCAGTGGTCCTTAATCCCTTCAGCTCTGTATCGTTATTCAACTCATCATCATCGGTAGCGGGGAAATCACAAATCGTTTCACCGAGCACTTCCATGAGTCAACTTAACTGACCCCTAAAAAAGGTGACGGGACATGTGCCCTTAATATACTCTTGATATAAAGGTGAATATTTCATTCTTCTTTTTGCCCCTTTTTTTTGTATCATTGTTTGAGTGTGTGTGTCCTTCCTAATTCAGCGTACAGCTGCCATATTTAATTGAATATTAATCCACACTGGATCTCTTGTGTGTCTCCTAAGACGCTCCGACAACACTTTTACCTGGCGGTGCAGTGTGCGGGGGCGACGGCCCGTGGCTGAGACGTGTGCGTCTGTGCTGAGAATACAGAGTGCCATCGTTGTCACATATGAATGTCAGACTACTCTCTAAAAATGGACTTCTCCATGGTAACATAATCCCTGTATGTGTGTGTGTGTGAGAGAGAAAATGTTTTCTTCTGCTATCTATTCTAATGTCTTGGAAGGATTTTTTAGAAGTTTTTTTCTAATGTCATTGAGGTCATGCTTACAGCCTCATCGGTACACAACATCTCGCTACCATGGCAACGATATGATATGTTGGGATTCATTGCGATACTGAAGGAACAGTGATTTTGTTGTGGTATTGTAAGTACTTTCTCTTGACTCTCGTCGACTCTTTTTATTTGATTTGTAAACCACACTAGTCCAAACATCAGCTTTAAAAGCTGTGGGGGACAACTGTATCCTTTCGTCCCCAGCCCTCACAAGTATCCTGCATGATTTAATTTATTTAATTCATTCAATTTTTTGGATGTGAAATTGTAAATTTAAAGTGCATTTGAATCACAATATAGTATGAGGAACAAAATATCACAATATTAAAGTTTCATCGAGGGTAACTTATTCACTTTTTTTCTTAAAAAATACAATTCTATTTTAATCTAAATTCTGCTCATTCCTCTTATATTTCTAGCTTTTATCTTTACACATTTAAATCTGAAGGCATCCAAACTCTTTTATACCGTTTAATAATTATAGAGGTAGTTATTCATCTCTTTTTGTATCCTAACAATTGTCTTTTTTTCTTAGTAATTGTCTTCCTTGCTTGTTCTGTCTTCCTTGTGTTTCTGGTCTGAGGACCCAGCTAGATTTCACGTTTGTGTTTTTTGATTTATGAAAGACAAGGATATGTTGGACAATCCTTTGGTTTATGACTATGTGGCTATACGTTTTTTCAACTCTTCACACCTTGGAGAGCAAAATTAAATTCCATTTACTTTTAGTTTAACAAAACTGCTCAGTAAATAACTTTAAATAAGTTTTATTTTACCGATGATTTATTATCATTCCTTATTAGATCTATTTTGTACAGTGGCCTAAAAGTTCAAATCCAATTTTACAATTTCCTGAGACAAAATGATAATTCTCAAAATGGTTAATTTGTTTCCAACTTTGTAAATTCATGTTTGCACTTGTGGGTCATGCTTAATGCATAATTCCTTGAAACATTAATAAACGAATAACACTGAGAAATTAGATCCATAATAAGTTGTTCATAAACTTAAAACATAAACATAAACATAAAAAAGCTTTTGTGTGTCTCTTTTGAGTTATTTTAAAGCAGAAGAACTATGCGTGATAATGTGCGTTAAAATATAAATTAAAAAATGATCACGATATTAAAGCGGCCACAATGCGATCAAGATTTTGTGAGCATGTGTGTTACTTGTCCACTTGGAGGCAGTGTTCCTCCATGTAGCGAACAGATGGCGTTAATCTACTAGAAAAATCTGACCCAAAGATATGCACGACTTTAGAAGGAATATCTCTTGGCCACTTTTATAAATAGCGTTTATACAAATGTATATATAATAACATTAAAACAGATTGCACACTGCTTGCAAACCTGTTTTCATTTACTCGATTTAAGGGAGGAAGAAACTGTGCGTTTGACACTGAGGATTCTGAAGGATCACATTTAACAACTGTCTCTTTTGCTGTGTCGCATACTTCTCTTAGTGCACTGGTGGTTAGTATGCATCAGGATAGTGTACGTACTAACTAGTAACATATTCTCGAGAGATAGTATGTCTCGAATCAATAATAATAATCATGATTGCAACCAGCTGTTGGAACACTATCGACACCTGCTGGCAGCACGTTTTGTTTGCATCAAGAATTAAGAGAAACGACATATTTTTGCCGGTATCAGCACCAAAGAATATATATATATATATATATATATATAATGCGATTTGAGACACAGCTCTTGAGTTGACCCACTCAGCATATTAAACCACGCAAACTCGTTGTTAGTCGACAGTGACGTGAATGTGAAATGTTACTCATATTTCAAGGTTTCCTATTAATAAAACATCACACCTGATGAAAACACAGCTGTGTGTGAGACAGTAAACCCTTGAGGTGCTAGGACCACACAAAAAAACAACACTTCAAGGCTCATTTATTAAGATCCATGTTTGCGTGCACTAAATAGCTTGTGTGGTCCTCAGAGGATAACACATCTGCCATGAGAATTAAAGAACGTATTGTTGCTTTTGTGCAAATAAAAAAATGCATATGTTTTAGTGTATGCAAACATTTAATAAAACTGCCCTCATTCATAAATTATTTATGATTATTTATAATTCAGACAAACAAAGTGGTGGACATTGTACGCACATAGCTTCTAATTAACAGAAAGCGCAACAATTTTTAAATATTAAACGGTGACCAAGCATCGCACATGTCTTGATATGAGACGCACATATATATCCAGGCTGCATTTTGTCCTCTCCACAGCGAGAAAATAACAGACACACATAAGGGAAGCATGCACAGGCATGAAGGCACATATCATTTTTATATATATCATTATAATTGATTGTCTAAATTGTACTAATCCACTCCCACCAGTTAGGATTCCCCAGCACACCCATGCCTGCTGCTGCTGCTCGAAGAAGGGTTGGAATGGGTTGGAACGTTTCAAGTGCCTCCTAAAGACAGACCGGAAAATGTGACTCATGCATTTTATGTGTCGGATCATTTTTCAGGGTCTGCAATCATTCTCAGAATAAGCAGTAATGGATGGCTAGACAAAATGTTAGGACCAATTTAAGAAACATTTGAACAAAGAGACGTCCATTGAGCTGCATTACTTTTGTACCCTCTTTTTTTTATTTTACGAAAACTAATCTTTGTTGGATTTATTGACATGTGCTGCAGGAAGGAAAGATTCCGGCGCTCCTTCCTGTCCACTGCACTCAGGATATAAAACAGAAATGTATAATGTTTGAGTGTTTATAATTCCTTACCCCACTTCTGTTGCAACTCTACAGCTTTTTATTCTTGTTGTTCCATTTGTCATTTTATTTCTGCTGGACAACTAACATTTCCAAGGAATATCTTATCTTACCTTTTCTTAACCCTTGTGTTATTTCAAGGTCAAGTTGACCCGAAAGGCCTGAAAACAATTGTGTTACTAGTATCCCTTGTGTTGTCTCAGGGTCAAGGTAAACTTTTGTTTTCGGGTCTTCGGGTCACCCTGACTCAGAGACAACACAAGGGTTAAAATCGGTAACCCGCAACTGACGTCTGTTGCATATACACTGAAATGGTAAAAAAAAATAAAAAATAAGAAGGGCTATAAAATAGCTCACATTTTAATCATGATCACGGTTTTGAACTCAATTAATATTTAAATTTGTATAACTCAACCACTAGGAGGCACTAATGCGCATTTACCTGTAAACTGTCCTATAAGCGTGAACAACATCAAATAATGAATAAAACAACAGATGTAAGTTGCATTTTGTACTTTTTTTGGATTTTTTGGGGGGTTATTATATTATGTATTTAATTTGATTTAATGGTATTTAAAATTGTATCTTGTTTTGTTATGATAGAACTTGAGATGTTTTCCTTAACATCATCTTTTCCTGTGTTAAAAATAGTAAATATTTCGTTATCATTGTAGTCGTGAAGCCCTTGTTATAAGTAATAAAATCTTGTTTCTTGTTGTGAGGAAACATTTGGACAGAAGCGAATGCTTCCCTGGTGAAAAACATGAACTGTGTTTTGGAGACCTGAAGACAAAACTAAGCGAACGTGGTTCAGAGTTGATCTAATTGCAATACTGTGAATGAGCACAGACCTGAGTGTGGACAGGAAAACAACACTTGTGACCCATGCAGCAAACCCATCACCCATCAAGTCTTACCCTCTCCTTCACAATGACACACTTGGCAGGGGTAGAGCACACATATGACACACAGTTAGTCAGAGGTTTACACTTGAGGAATCTTCAGGGGGCGCAGGAGAGACCTCGACTCCTCAGAAAACTACCGGCTGTAGTGACCCCTGAGGACACCGATCAATGTCCCACATATACTGGATATACCTCATAAAACCAACGCTAACACAGTAAAGCTCTTTTTTTTTCTTGGGCAAACAAGAAAAGATAATAGATTGACATTTTTCAGAAATAAAAACCTCACAGTCACAGCACAGAGAGAACACAGAAAAAGATGCTAACCACTTTGTCCTCCTTTGTGGCATGCAGTCCAGGAAGCAGAGAGAGGAAGTGAGGGGGTGAAGCAGGAGAGAAGAGAAAGTAAATAAAAACGATTAACAGCAACAGAAGAAAAGTGGACAAGATGGGGAAGAGAAAAATCAAAAATGGAGGAAAGGGAAAGAGAGACTGTGGTGCAACATTTGTTAATCACATCCTGACAATACTGACACACAAAACTTGATATTGACAGTCTAAGGTTGGAGGGAGGCGAGGATGGATGTGCTGCAGCAGCATGCACCGCCCAGCGTGGCATGATCTCCGTGTGACATCATCATCCGTGTGTCACAGTGCACTGCTGGTGACAAAACTGGGATGCGAAAAGCAACATGGCGCACATCTTCTCAGATGCTCGACTCTGCACTTGAAGAGTGAATGTACCCGCAAATACAGGCTGGGTATGAGAATATGTTTCTTTACATAAAAAATGAAGATAACAAATAATATTCAGTGCAAAAAATGAGTCAACAAGTTACAAATCAATCTGAGATGTATTTATTTGGTCCAATCTTTTTTTCTTTAAAGAGAATCCTAACTTTATACAATTTTGATGTTGCTACAGAAAGAAAAAAGGATGTTTTGAAACTTGGTACTACAGATGAATTTCGGTCGGTGCCTCCAAAGACCTGGCATTCCATACCCAGCCCTACCTGCAAATGTGTTTTATAATAGTTTTCAAAACGTACTTTATAAAGTTCTCCTCCGTCTGAAATCTGATCAAACAAGAGGTTAGGAGAGCAGAGTCCATTATGACATGATAATGTCTTCACTCGTCCTCCAGCCAGCTGTAATCACATCCTGCTTTGTTTATGCAACGAGTCCCTTTGTGGTAGAGACTTACAGGATTGAAGACTCGTGGTGATAAACCCCATTGCTTGACCAATCACAGCAGAGTGTATATACAGTATATAAATAGAATTTATATATATAGATCTATATGTCAGAGTACAGATTGGAATCCAGTAGGATCTGGAATCCTACTAGTACAGATTGGAATTCCAAAAGCAAATCTGTTCTAGTAGGATCGGAATTCCATGATACATTTCTATTCAGTCTATTATTTTAAAACATTTTGATTCATTTTTAGAATTGGAGATTGTCCTGGTAGAATTCCCATTCATCCTAGGACAGATTGGAATTCCAATATTCAGATCCCAGTTTAGTAGTAGGATTCCAGATCCTACTGGATTCCAATGTGTACTCTTCCGTTAAAGCCTGATTCCAATTAATCAAAAAAAGTCAATAAAAGTAACATTTATTTACAAGCAGGCCCGTCTCTCATTCAATAATGGATCTCAAGGTAAAGAAGGTCGAAATACTCTAATGTTCAAAACCTGTTTTGTATCTTTTCCCAAAAATGGCTGATATGCAATAGAAACTTGGCGGGAATCGAATAATCATGTTCAGCCATGTTGATATCAATTTGTTATCCCCTTATTATAAATCATTGCCTATTCATCTAAAATGAAAAGAGTCTCAGTATTTGTTATTTAATATCACCACAGGTTACCCTGTTTGAGGCTCGGCCTATGAGTTCAGATCCGGAGCAGATTGTGGATCAGCAGGCGAAGGATAAGAGGGCCGTCGTCAGGTGAGCTGTCGGCTCTCAAGGGTTTGGAGGCGAGCCCAGGAAAAGATGGAACGGAAAGTAACTTTGATCCATTTAGCTGGTGTGGTTTTTCAGTGTTCAACCTTATATATATATAGAGTTTTTTATTGTTTTGTTTTTTTACTTCTGCCTTTCATCATTTTTGTTTTTTCAAAAGCCACTCTACATGGCCAGTGCGATATATGAAGTGTAATTCATGTACACAAACACACACACACACAAGTCATGCTTGTGAACTCAAAACTGCTTTCATCAACAAAACCACTTGAGGTTCACTCGCTATTTATCAAAATAATAATACAAATTGTTAAAAATATGTAGAAATCATGTAAACATTTTGACGAGAAAAATAAATCTATCTAGCATTTTGTTTGTAGTTTTAGTAGTAGTCTATCCCAGTTTCTTTGGGCGAGAGGCGGGGGACACCCTGGATAGGCCAGTCTGTCACAGGACACACAAAGATATACAACCATTCACACAAATACTAATACCTACGTACTTATAACGGCTAACACTCAATGGACTTCCTTCAAAAATAGTAATCAACCAGGTCACAGGTGTATTTTCCACATGAAGTCAGCACTTATTTTAATGCTAATGTGACGAAAACGTGTTAAACTTACATGCATGCAGTGGAGTTTCCTAAACCCCAGACTGTATCAAATATGGACGTCGTATCTGTAATATCACCATCTGTCACTGAACCCCCATTTTGGAGGCAATTCCCTGTCACAGCCATCTCGGAAATGTGGTCTTCCTGTTCAGCCAGACTTTGGTCAAGAGGTGGAGTTTGGAGCGGCAGAGCTTAATGGAGTAATACTATGGAGCGTTGTGGAGTTATACTACGGTGCTTTGCAAGGTCTTATTACAGAGCCTTGTAGAGCAATAATACGCAGCAGAGCCTTGTAATTATAGGGAGCTTTGGAAAGTAATTAAACAGAGTCTTGTGAAGTAATACTAGGGAGCTTTGGAAAGTAATTATACAGTGTCTTGTGAAGTAATACTAGGGAGCTTTGGAAAGTAATTATACAGAGTCTTGTGAAGTAATACTAGGGAGCTTTGCAAAGTAATAATACAGAGTCTTGTGAAGTAATACCAGGGAGCTTTGGAAAGTAATAATACAGAGTCTTGTGAAGGAATACTAGGGAGCTTTGCAAAGTAATAATACAGAGTCTTGTAAAGTAATATTAGGGAGCTTTGCAAAGTAGTAATACACAGTCTTGTGAAGTAATACTAGGGAGCTTTGGAAAGTAATAATACGGAGTCTTGTGAAGTAATACTAGGGAGCTTTGCAAAGTAATAATACAGAGTCTTCTGAATTTATACTAGGGAGCTTTGCAAAGTAATAATACAGAGTATTGTGAAGTAATACTAGGGAGCTTTGCAAAGTAGTAATACAGAGTCTTGTAAAGTAATACTAGGGAGCTTTGCAAAGTAATAATACGGAGTCTTGTGAAGTAATCCTAGGGAGCTTTGCAAAGTAATAATACAGAGTCTTGTGAAGTAATACTAGGGAGCTTTGCAAAGTAATAATATGGAGTCTTGTGAAGTAATACTAGGGAGCTTTGCAAAGTAGTAATACAGAGTCTTGTGAAGGAATACTAGGGAGCTTTGCAAAGTAATAATATGGAGTCTTGTGAAGTAATACTAGGGAGCTTTGCAAAGTAGTAATACAGAGTCTTGTGAAGTAAGAGTAATACAGTCTTGCAGTGCAGCGGAGGCTCATGGAGTAAAACTATGCAACCTTGAGGAGTAATAATTTTGAGCCTTATGGAATAATAAAATTATACTACAGACATTTTTGTTGAGGCAAAGCCTTGTGGAGTAATACTACGGAGTCTTGTGAACTAATAGTACAGAGCCTTGCAAAGTAAAAATACTGAGCCTTGTGAAATAATACTTCTGAGATTTGTGGTGCGCCATACCCTTATGCAGTAATACTAAGTGCCTTGTGGAGTAATACTATGAAGCCTCACAGAGCAATAAAAGGCTTGCAGTGCGGCTCAGCCTAAAACTAAAGGCCTGGGGAGCAATACTTTGGACTGGAGCTTCCTGAAGTAATGTTACAGAGCCGTGTGGAGTAATACTACAGAGCATCTTGCTGTGTCGCTTCGTTGCTTATCAATTTCCTACTTAAAGTACCACATCAAACTAGTTTGAGGTCACTAAGTACAATCATTAATATGGCACAATGTTGATTTTTAATAGAAAGAAAGTATTCTAAGTTTACCTTACAGTTCTGAAAATATTGTATTAAAAGGGAAAAATGTATCCACGTACAGTTTGTGCCAAAAGTGCAACAGTGTTCAGGGTGTAAATATGTTTCTTTCTTTTTTTTTAAAGTATTTCTGTCTTTCTGCAGGGGTAACAATATGAACTGCTGTTTTTTTACCTTTCCTTCTTTTAAAAAACTGCATGTTGTCCATTGAATTCAACCTATTTTCAATGGTCTTTCCAGAAAACTACATAAATAAAGACCGGTCAATGTGGGTTTATCAGGGTTTTTTTAACAGAGAGTTCAGCTTAATTAGGCCATTTCTCCTTCATCACCTGATTGCGATACAACATTGTTTAAAGTTTTTGCATCATCATGCATTCTCTCTAATTTAACTATAGCTAGGTTAATATAAAATAATATATATATATATATATATATATATATATATATATATATATATATATATATAACAGGAACATATTATTGTGAAAATATTGTATGAAATATGATGATTAAATGTTATAGTATTACATTTTTAACCTTAAATAGTACATTTGGGATACAGTTAAATGTTCATGTTGCTTTTGTAGATCAGTGCAGTTGCAGGACACACACACACCAACACAGATGCTCTAACTGGTCAACAGTAAGATTCAGCCAAGCGTTCAAGTGTAGTTCAAGCACAGCCGTCACCAAACGATCAAACCTGGATGTGTTGCAATTAGAGCCAAAATAATAGTTAAAAAATACACTTTGTGTGTCAACAAAGTGTGAGGCAGAATAAAGCAGACGTTGACAAACACAGAAGCAAACCCTTCATGAGCAGAGATGGTGTGTGACAGAGGAAATTGGTAGGGCAAATGTCAGGTGCTTACATTGTTGGAGCGCAGGGAGACTCGGCCTCCGCATCGGGCACAGAATTTGGTCTGACAGTAGGAGCAGAGATGACCACAGCCGTCTGCGAACTTGGTCTTGCGGCAGATGCCACAGGTGGGAGCGTCGTCCTTTTGCAGCGTCTGCTGGCGGTGGGTGTCCGCCCCGATGCGACGCACTTCCTGCTTGTAGCTCTCAAACTGCTGGTGCAGTGTTCTGAGGAAGAAAAAGTTTCATTAAAGTCACATTGTGAACCTCTTTATCTATCTAGCGATCTTAAAGCAGGTGTGTCCATTATCGACCTTTAAAGTCGATAAAAATTCAAACTTCACTCATTTTCTACTCACCCTCATGTCGACTAACAGTTGGGATTATTTTCAGAGTAATCTGTTCCTTTTAAGAGTAATAGACAACATTGTTTGTTCATTTTAATGTAGCAACTGATGCTCAGTTGCCTTTGTCTTCCTCTTCGTCCAAAAAGACACTTAAAAAACATCCAAATACCTGCATGCTGCTCGTCTGTAAGGTCTTATTACACTTTCGAGAAATAATGGGCCAACTCAAGTCTCAAGTGACATACTCATTAAAGGAAACTGTCAAGGACAACAGAGAGCCGTGTTAATCTCAGCGTAGCTTCAGTGTGTTACTTAACAATCAAACTGATAGGCTTCTTCTACAGCATCAGCCTCTGATGTGTAAGGCACTGATGCCTCCTGCTGGTCAAACTGACAAACTAATTAAATGGACAAGTGATATTTAAAATGAAAGGATCAACTAATGTAAAAAAAAAAAAGAAGCTCTACTGACTCACTCACATGTTTCGAATGTTGAAGTCTTCCTCTCCAAGATGCAGTAAGTCCCTCATCATGAACATGTTTTCAACTTATTACTTTATAAAGTTCTACCTGTGTGAGTTCTGAGCGAACGAGAGGTTACGAGAGCGGAGTCCATTATGATGTAATAATGGCTTCACTCCTCCTCCAGCCAGCTGTAAGCACGTTTTCTTTATACAACCACGACTTCCTGGATTGATGACGTGCGGTGACAGACCTAAATGTTGACCAATTACAGCAGAGTGGGCGTGGTTAGGGTAAACAAGATTTAATCTCCAGGAAAACAGAGCGTTTTCAGTGGACTGAGCTTAAGATCATTTTCTAATGTAAATATCTCGATGAAAAGAGACAAACAGACACACTGATCCAAAATCTATTTAAGAGACACCTACATCAACACATAGTTGCCCTTCAAGAATGAGGTGGGTCTGGAATTAAATGCAAACGATTGCCAAAGTCGCATCAGTTTTTGGGACTGATGAGATGAAGATGAAGATATCTGTGACTGTGATACTGAGGCATCCAAGTGCTGTATCATTCAAACCAATGATAGGAACCAGTGCCCATCCTAAGATCTGTGTATCAGTGTTATATTAGTGACGACTCTTATCGACACACAAACATAGAAGCTTAAAGTAAAGTCATTCTGTCAACAGACCAGATCGTTCTGCATTTTTTGGGGGGGAGAATGTTAATGTTGTAGTGCCGAGGTGATCCTTGACAGAGATAAGAGCCGTCTCATGTCAAGCGATCGGCGTCTTGGAGAAGTGTCTAAAGAGTCTGAAGCAGGAAAGAGCAGCAGATGGCTGATTAAGCAAACAGTCCAGTGTTTAATTTGAAGAAGACTTTGACATATCTGTCTGAAGAATCCAACATGTTGACAGAAATAAAGTCAACAGATGGCCAGTGTGTGTATTCCTGTTGCCCAGATATTCCTCAAACAATCTGCTCGATCCTTCATGGCTTGATGCTTGAGTCGTATGACACAAACAGTCGATGTGTATGTGCCGAATCTAATATGAGAAGACCATAAGTCAACTGTAGATTTGATGTATACACAACAACAAGGTAAGTTAGTGGACTTTTGGGTAGTCGTGACAACCGTAATCCCGACATCAGGACGTAGATAAATATGTTCTGGTGTTTGTGTGTTTTGAATCTGTGTCCTCTATATCTAAATCCTCCGCCTTTTGTTTCTTGTCTGGGAGCCTTTCTCTCTCTCACACACACACACACACACACACACACACACACGCACGCACACGCACGGACACACACACACACACACACACACACACACACACACACACACACACACACACACACACACACAAGCAGACATTTATAAGTGACATGTAGTGCAGTGAGCCTCTGACCTAACACAGCCGGATGGGTGACGTATAAGCTATGACTCTGGTTGGTGGAATAATCATGGGCAACCTCTAATCCCCTCACTCAAGCCAAACTCCAGCACCCATCCAACCCCTCCCTCACTCCTGCTCTTTCCACTCAGTTTGTATCACACGGCTCTAAACACATCTTAACAGAAGCATAACTCTAATAGGAATATCACTCTTAACGATATGATAGCCCAACGTTTTTTGCAGGTGTGAGGTGTTGGCATAATTTTATTTTAGATTAAAAAAAAGACATACTAGGAGTGGCATATAAAGAAAGAATAAAGAATTTAGTTAATTTAATGTAAGTAAGTAAGTCAGTAATATTTGTAGAGCGCTTTTCTAGACCAGGGTCACAAAGCGCTTAAACAATCAAATCAATACTCAATAAACGATATACTTAAAAGATCAAGACACCATTGAGACAAACACAGGAGTCTCAGAGAATCAAGGAAAATCCTGCACGAATAAAAGTGTCTTAAGATGTTTCTTGAAGGAGTCAGTAGATCATCAAACTCAGAGGGAGAGGAAGATTGTTCCAAAGCTTAGAAGCAACAGCCTGGAAGGATTTCTCTCCTCTGGTCCTGAACCGTGTTCAGGAACCATCAGTAGATTCTGATCCACAGACCTCAGAGCCCGAGCTGTGGTGTAAGGCTGAATCAGATCACTGATAGAAGGTCTGACCATCAATAACTCTGAAAGCAGAATTTTAAAGTTGATCCTGAAAGAAACTGGAAGCCAGTGAAGAGATTTAAGGATCGGAGAAATGTGAGTTCTTCTACTAGAGCGTCTCAGAAAATTATTGCTGCAGAGTTTTCTATCAACTGCAGGCGAGACAGCGGGATTACAAGCTCCAGGCAAGCTTGAGATAATGGATTTTTCTCAATTACAATCCAATAAAAATATTTTTTTATATAAATTATTGCTTATATTATATAATAAATTGTTGCTTTCTGTCAGTAATCTGAGCCTCAGCTCATTTGTCAGGGACCACTGTGCAAGAAATGATTCACAATCAGATTAAAATATGCACTGAAACATACTGTAGCATTGTTAAACAGCAGCCATGAGTCATATGAGACTGACCACCAAATGAAAAAGCAGATGATGATGCTGGGTATTAGAAGAAAAAAGGCACTGTCAGATACCTCAATCACTATCCTCGGATCCAATTCACAATAACGATTTAATTATTATATAATCTTTCTAAGCGTTCGATATGAAAACAAGGCAGACATGCCAGAGTGTCTGATAAATATCAAACAAATGACATGAATCAAGACAATCACAAGTCCTTCTTTCCACACTTCAACTACTTAAGGCAGGTGCTGTAGACACACACCACTAACTTTAACTTCATTTAATTAAGAAGAACGTATTACACACACACACACACACACGCAAACACTAAGTGCTGTGAAAACTACAGTGTATAACCATACGCTTTTCAATTTTTTTCTTAGAGTCCGACCATCTGTGTTGTGAGTAAGGAGACGGAACAGAGCTGTGAGAATACAGACACATGCCGTCTGCAGTGGCGGCTGGTGAAAAATAGTTTAGGTGGGGCTCTTTTCCAGTACATTTCCCCCCCTATCCTATATATTAAATGTACAAATCAAAAAATGAATAGTAAGTAAGTAAAGGTTATTTGTAAAGTGCACTTAATGTCACACTTTAAGTTCATGATGGATAATAATGTACATAATGCTCCTTGTTACATTCCAAATGAGAACATTTTTTAATTATACTCTTAAATACATCATACAGAATAAACTAAATCCTTAAAAAAAACAAAAAAAACATGTCGTCTGTCGTCAGAATTGGAGGGGAAAAATAACCACGTCGATTATTCATGCAATGAAAACTTTTTTTGCACAAAATAAGAAAGAATGCGAAAAAACATCACACCTTCTCTGTTGCCAAAAGTAAAACGTCTCTTTCCAAAGTAACTGCAAGTAGTTCCAGTAATACAAAATCTGCAGTTTTTTGTTTATTTGTTCTGCCATTGTTTGCCCATTAATCAATAAATTATTTTGAATAATTAAAAGCTACCATATGGTTTGAGATTAAAAGGCAACATATGATCTTATGTGTTCACGTATTTCGAATGTGGATTTTTTTTTCTTTTTCAGAAATTTAAAACACATATAAGAAGGTTTAATTTCTTTTAAGACTTTTTAAGGATCTGAGTAAAACCTGTAGCAGATTTACAAACTTTACAATTGAATGAGAGAAATGAAGGAAATTGTATAAGTAAGACAAAAGAAAACCTTTAAATGCCACACCATAAAACAACAAAGTAAAGCAAAGCAATGTCAATGCTATTTCTAAAATATTTTTTTCTGTCTGTAAAAATAAATATAAAATGTGTGATGTATAGGTTTATGATACAGGAGCTTTAGTTAGATGTCTTGGTTCATGGCCCCTGCTTTTTTCACTCAAATATGTCCCTCCTCTAAAACAGTTCAGACAACCCGGATGCTGTATTTAGTGGAAGTGGGCTGATGGAACCTCATGATGCATCCTCAGAAAATTATGCTTCATGAAGCTTCGCCAGCCCAGCTCTAATTCAGAGCATTCATTGTCCTCAAGCATAAATAGTGGCCGGTCTTCTTAATTGTAAATAGTGGTTGGTATTAGTCACAACAGTGATATTGGAAAATGTTTACTGTACAAGAAAGGCAATTATTTGACAAACAAGGGTAAACGCCTCAAGTGGAGATTTTAACATTTAAAAAAAAAAAGAGTAAACAAAGAGGAATAAAGCTTTGGAACGTCGGCGACAGCGAGGAAATTGAATATTTAAATATTTCAGCAGCTGCTTCCAAGTGTGTGCTATTTTTATGACCCAATCCATAATTCAACATTAACATTTTTCCTGTGGAAACGTGAAAAATCTACACGCTTGAAAAATGTCTTATCATATGTAACTTAAGCAAAAAGATTCGGGTTTCTTATTTTAGCCTCAGGAGACGTGATTTAGGAACACGTCTAGACTGTCTTCTAGCAAGGAAGCTGGAACGGAAATAGATGCAGAGACAGATGTGAGGTGGGTCAGAGGGTGTGTGTGGCGGGAGTAGCCATCAAATCTTCATGAAATGTAGCTAAGGAGGTCAGACATTTTTATACTGATAGGAAAAGCTTTACATTAAAAATGTGGGCTTCCTTCTGGCTTTGACAGAACCTCTATGTCAGGTCCCCAAACACGGGTCCGGATCCAGCCCTCCTCCAGATGTGGCCCAGAGACGCATTTATATTTTTTATTTTTTCATATACACTATGTGACAAAAAATACACCACCACCCATTTGTGCTGTTTTGAAACATATACATATTGTATTGCCAGCTGAACTTTAACCTGGTAAGATTGTGAACATTGGCGTATGGCCCTTAGAGGGCGCTGGGGCGCCGCCCTCCCACAGATTTATTTTCTTTATCTTTTTTTTATATTTAATTTAATTCAAAATGTTTATAATAATTTATCTTTTTTTAAGTTTGAAAATAATCATCCTCATGATTGTTTTGTGTGTTTGAGGAAGTCGTCGTCTCTGAATTTGATTTCGAGCCGCTGGAAAAAGCGACCGTGGTAGTTGCAATATTTTAATTTAAAACATTTTAATTTTACTAGTTTTACCAAATCATGATTTGTTATTTGCAGTGTCTTTCCTTAATGGTGTTATTATTTTTTTGAGAAACGTTTAGGGGGGGTTATTTAAGTAGTATTTATTTCATATTATTATAGTATTATTTTCATATTGTTGTTTATTTCCTGATATTTTTTCTTTTCTTTGTTAAGAACCCACAGACATTTATTTGTCCCTGAGATCGTCCAACTTTTTCTTTACAAACGAACCCTGTGGTAGAATCATTACTCGTCTTTCTTGGACATGCATGTTTACTGAAGCCACTGTGAGGAATTGGACCATGATCGTGATGAAATGCTTCAGTGGATCAGGAAGCGGAAAAAAAAAAGATTGATTCCAGCGAATACAGTGTCACTGCAGCTCTGGAGCATTTGGGCGTCCTAAATGCAAAAGTCAAGAAGCTCGGACTGAAATTCTTCAAACCCTGGTCAGCGACCTATATGTGTGCAGTGTTTTGTATTTCCTTTTTCTCACTCCCCTCCCCTCTTTCTTGATCACTCTAATCTTTAAACCCCTAAATCCCTCCTTCCTTTTGTGCCTCAGGTCCATCCCCTCCCTGTCCATCTGGTGTTAAGAAACAAAACTTGTACGAAAATCCCTGGCGATCAGCAAACAACAAATCAGCACTCAAGTTTGTGTCGTCGGGTCACAACCTTGACAGCTTTACAATAACAAATGAATGATAGGATTTTTATACTCAGGTGAAAACCTACCATTGTCCCATAGACAATTAATTTATTGGAATTTCTTTGGTTACTTTTCAATTATTTTAACAAGATATAAAAAGCTCAAAACCAGGCAGCACAGGATTGATATGCTATCTATATGATATGAGCGAGGGTTGTCAAAAATCTCATTACTCAAACACCTTATTCGCATGATAATTTGAAATAGTTTATCACGGAACATGGTCTCGTACATGGTTTGTGTCTTCTCATCTGGACTATTGCAACAGTTTGTTTTCATGTCTTAACAAGAAGGAGATGTCTCGCCTACAGTTGATACAGAATTCTGAGCCGCTCTAGTAGAAGAACTCACATTTCTCCAATCTTTTAAACTCTTCACTGGCTTAGGTCTGTGGATCAGAATCTACTGATGGTTCCTGAACACGGTTCAGGACCAGAGGAGAGAAATCCTTTCAGGCTGTTGCTCCTAAGCTTTGGAATGATCTTCATCTCTCTCTGTGTTTGATGATCTACTGACTCCTTCAAGAAACATCTGAAGACACTTTTATTTATCCTTTACCCTGATTTTCTGAGACTCCTGTGTTTGTCTCGGTGGACCATTTTAGCATATCTTTTTTTGAGTATTGTTTTACTTGTTTAAACGCTTTGTGACCCTGATTTTACAAATAGTACTTACTTACTTACTTACTTACTTACACCTGGACCTTCATGACAGGTTCTAGTGAGGTGCTAATACATCATTTACGGTACCTATGTAAGTCCAGCCAGTTATTTTAATAACCTTTAACTTGTTCCAAATGTATCTTTTCAGTATTCTTTTATTGTTAGCTGTGAATAGCACGAATATTGTATACTGCAATAGCTGCGGTAGGCTCGCATTATCCTTGGCTGGCAGACTTTAGCTCGTGAAATCGACTCTAATGTTTTTCTCTTCAATGCAAGTGGCTTGATTGAAATGTCCACCTGCAACTTGACCTACGTAATAACTGCCAATTCAAGACTGTTGTTTTTAATAAAACAGCGTAAATAAGCTTTATCAATCTTTATTTTTCAAAGTTTAATACTTGTTTTTTCTTTAATACAACACTATATTGTTCAAATACTTTTAAATTGTGTAATAACATATATTTGGGATTCAAATTTAACTTATGGAAATTGCCGTTTTGTATTTTATTTTAGTTTTGTAGTTTTGTTTTTATGTTGAGTTTTGGATGGTGAAACACCCAAGTTTGAACAAAACTCCAACGTTATCTCTGTGTTGGTTTGATCATCTCTTATCCCTCCTTGTCTTATTATAAAAAAAAGTCTCAATTTCCTTTTGATGAATAAGAAAAACAGGGTTCAAAAAAGGATCACGTTGTCAGCTGACATGAAGGAGATTCTGAAAATTACAACTATTTAAAAATGTATATTTTTTAACCTTGATAAAAACAATAGTCTATTGATGCTGGCACTAAACAGTCCTCACCAGACATTATTTAAGTTAAACCTGGGGCCTGTTATACTTTTCATATCAACGCTTTTAAGAACACTGGAGTATAAATAAAAAATTAAAATAATTTGTAATTGTATTGAGTTTGAAGGCTCATTACTGTGTCTTTTCTATTTAAAAATGCACTTTTGTCAAACTGTGAATCATGTGCACGTACAGCATATTAATGATTAATAATTGTCTGGAATCCAAGTCTCAGAAAAATGCAATGCTTTCATGTTTTTTGCTTGTTTTCAGAAGAAAGCTTTGATGAAGAGCACTTGTTTCTCGGCTGCTGTGGTCAGCGTTTCCCGCCTCCCAGACTTCTCCTTTAGAGATGTAGACATAGAATTAGAAAAGTTTGTGAATCAACACAGGTGTCCAGCAGTGACGAGAGTAAATAATTAACCATTAAGGAGAAAAAACACATCTGCTTATACCGAGGTGAACGTCGTATCAGTAAACCCTGTCAAGACCAGCTGTCCTCGTCCCGCGCCTGGTAAAACTGTGGAGATCCGGAACATCAGACGAAAGATAACAAATAGCAACACAGAGCAAGTATTACCTCCCTAAGGTAAACTCAAACTTGGTACTGAAGTGCTGATGAAACTTCATGAAGCTAATTCTTATACACTTGACAAGCACAAGACATTGAGAATCAATAAATGTTAACCTACTGTTCTATAGCCATTAACACTAGAAGTCCCAGCATTTTACTATCTAGACCCTTTTTACTACCTTAACCTACAATATTGACTAATTAATCACCTTATCTATGTTCCCATCCCAACACTTACCCTTACCTTAACCACTTTTTCTATCATTTCTAATATTCAGACATTACATTTATGTTGTATTGTTTATTTTTCTCTTTATCTACACATTCTTTATTATTATTTTACTGTCTGCACTGGCCTGTGACCCCCTCTAAGTTACCTTGCCGGGTTAGAATTGAACAGCCACCCCCTCCCTCTCAGCATGTTGCCTCCTGTGGTTTGACAATGATCGCTTCATTTACATAACAAAATGAGTGTCCACAGGTGATACATCGGCTGCCCTTTGGGTTTTAAAGGTAGAAACGCCAAATGGCTGCTCTTTGGGACTTCTAGTCTTAAGCAGGATCCCTAGAACTACAAGTATTTTCCCGGCATAACTTTATCAGGCAACACCCAGACCTTTGGTATCACCCGCTGATCTCTGTGTTTACAATAGTGGACACTTGATTTTGCTTTCTACAACTGTGTAAACGTGGCTCTGTAAATCAGCTTACAACAACACGTGCAGCCACATCAGTCTAATCCACAATAGAATCACAGCTGCTTTGCTTCACAACACACATGACACAAACAAGCTTGTTTGTCATCGACTCACCATTGTTGCCATTCTGCTGACGGTGTATGTTTATAGCTGAACGACACTTGAGATGTACATGAGATATACAATAGGTCTTCTATGAAACTATGACTGTGCAGTGACCAGATGGATAAATGGATGGATGGATGGATGGATGGACGGACGGACGGACGGACGGACGGACGGACGGACGGACAGACAGACAGACAGACAGACAGACAGACAGACAGACAGACAGACAGACAGACAGACAGACAGACAGACAGACAGACAGACAGACAGACAGACAGACAGACAGACAGACAGACAGACAGACAGACAGACAGACAGACAGACAGACAGACAGACAGACAGACAGACAGACAGACAGACAGACAGACAGACAGACAGACAGACAGACAGACAGACAGATAGATAGATAGATAGATAGATAGATAGATAGATAGATAGATAGATAGATAGATAGATAGATAGATAGATAGATAGATAGATAGATAGATAGATAGATAGATAGATAGATAGATAGATAGATAGACAGATAGATAGACAGATAGACAGACAGACGTAACTTTATCAGACTTATTGTATATATCTTATAAAGTGTTATTCAGAATGACACTGTGTGTAACTTTTAAACCACAAACGTCAGCTTTTATTGCATTTCTTGTCATGACAACAGTCGATGGACGCTGCTTATACCTACATTTCTAGATGGATTGCTGAGAATAATGCATATTTAAATGGATGTGTGTGTGACCGAAGCAAATTACTGAGGCTTCCCTTAATGGCTACAAAGCTCTCTGTGGATTTTCTGATGGCTTAAAGCAATAAATCATCCATCAGCGTGGCCTGTTACAGGGCGATGTAGAGAAACACACAGTAACAGCCACACAGTTGTGGACGGATCATTTTGACATTTCAGTATAAGATGAAAGTGAATCTGACTGGAGATTCACATTATTATCATTTTTCTTAATTCAGACGATAACAACACTGTTCATCTACGGCTGTGTGAGATCCTGAACACTCTTACTATAGAAGAAGAAGAACGGTGTCACCAGGAATGTGTGTGAAAGCAAAACGGATCAGTAAAGTATCTTTGTGACATTTTCCCATCATGTCGGAGGTTGCTTTGGGCCTCACGTAAAAAAGTATGTTACCATGTATTTACTATAGTGCTTCACTGGGATGCCATATAAATATAAATGAAGACAGTGATCCATTGGACATATTCCTGTGTTTTAGTATCTCAGGACACTTTTAGATCCATCACCGACGAACAGAACATCTCCTCACACGTACCAACATCTGGGCAGCAGGTGATGATCTCACTCCCCGTGACGCTCGAGTCCTACTCTTTGCTGTGACAATCCCACGAGCACATCACACTCGCACCACATGTCTTGTGTGTGTGTGTCGTGTTCAGGTCAGGCCTGCTAATATTCCTAACCACACCCCATCTTCTTCAGCAGCACAAACAGTCTAGAAAAGGGTTTTTTTTCTTTTGCCGTGTGTGTCGCTTATGTTTCCACCATGAAGGTGTGCAGGACACTTGCATGTGTGTGTGTGCGTGTGCGTGTGTGTGTGACAGAGGTAGCGTCCAGGGTGGAAGAAGGGACCCCCAACACACTTCAGTCACCAGCAGGTCCTGGCACCTTTTGTCCATCAGACCTGATCTGTGGTCAGCCCCAGAGACGTGTGTATTGAGATGACATGATGGAGGGTGTGTGTGTGTGTGTGTGTGTGTGTGTGTGTGTGTGTGTGTGTGTGTGTGTGTGTGTGTGTGTGTGTGTGTGTGTGTGTGTGTGTGTGTGTGTGTGTGTGTGTGTGTGTGTGTGTGTGTGACGCCCGGTGGAGGCAGCAGCTCTTACTTTAGCATGGCTTGTTCCTTGTCCTCCTCCTCCTTCTGCCGAGCCATCACTGCCAGGATGATCTTCCTCTCCTCCTCGGTGAGGTGGCTCAGGTCCGGCGTGTCCGGCATGGACGGCGGCGCGGCGGGTGGGCGAGGGCCGCCCTGGGGCCCCACCGAGGCGGACATCTTCTCCTCCGCCGCCGGCCCACCACCACCACCACCACCCTCCTCCTCTCCTCCTCCTCCTGCGCGTGCCTCTCTTCGGCGAGTCGTGTCGGCTGACGGTCGTCCTCCGAGCCACACCTCACGACATGCTGGCCGGGCGGAGCGGCCGCGGCGCACCGGTCAAGAACGCGTGCACCTGCCGCTGTCCTCTCTCGCGTCGACCCCCCCCTCCGCCGCCCCCCGATGCCCACCAGCACCCCCCAGCGTCCAGAGTCACCGGAAGGCCATCAATCACAGAAGGGTCTCCTAGTTTAGTGAAGGTGGGATGGGGGGGTCCACCAGCGTTTTACTGGGTGAAGATGATGAGTAGTGTGTGTGTGTGTGTGTGTGGGGCGGCGCATGCTCGCCCCCTCCCCCCCTCTCTCTCCCTCTCTCAGTCAATGGGGGCGATGCAGCCCTGCTTCCTTCCGTCTTTCGGCGGGAGCGCGCTTACTCATGTGATAATATTGCCAAGCACGCGCACTTATCTACAGCCGCGCGTCCTCTCTCACCAACACGCACTATATTTTTTTTACTCACACACACATATAAACGGGCTTCATGACTCACGCCAGGTGTAACGCTCGCTTTTAGTGACGCGACTTTCTGTGATTCTCTTTTTTGGGGGGGAAGTTATTACGACCATCATCGGGTTAAAAACATATATATAATCCCGCAAGGTTGTGGTTATAGGTACATTTCCATTGCCACACACAGATTTACCTGTCTCGATGATGTCATCAGGTGGTACAACATGTCCTACAGGTGATGAACCAGTAGAAAAAAACTATTTTTTACCTCCTAAAAACGACTTTACAAATTCGTTTTAAAGAGATTATATTTTTATTTTAAGTTAAAATAATGACATCTATTTTCATTGGACCTGTATTTATAATTTAGATGAGGATATAATATTTGGGGGAGTCTATAGACAATACAACAAATTGAATATAAATAAAGATTAAAACTACAAAGAAACAAAAAAAACAACTTCAGTACCTGATTCTGATTATGTATTACAAATGAAAATATTTTTTTTATTTATGTAAGTGGAATAAACAACCAACATGTATCTGCTTACAGAATTATATATATATAGGTGTAAAACTATTCTTAGCCCGGGACAGCCCCTTTGTCTGCTCGTTAGAATTCAGAACCCGACTTTCTCAGGGTTTACAAATCAGGGGATGGCCCCGTAGTCTTCCGGTGACGCAATGCCGCGTGCTGTCCCTCGCTTCTCCAGCAGATGTCGCACTCGACTCTTGCCGTGGCCATTGGATGACGTCACCGGGGAGATGACTGTACCTTAGTGACGTCAGCTTCCCGTGGTGCAGAATTTTGTCAGCATTTATGTCGTGACATGGACGGGAAGTCGTGATAGGGCAGCAGCAGACTGACGCGAATCAAGGAGAAAGGATGTGACGTGTTCACATAGGTGTGACTCACTTTTAGTCTTTGGATTTTGAGTTTAGATAACCACATTTTATTATGTGACTGTATACTATAGAGTAAGTAAGTAAGTGATGGGAATTTGTAAACGACTTTCTCAGACCAGGGTCAAAAAGCGCTTAAAAAATCTAAACAATACACAGTTAAAATATATACTCAATTAAATACTCAAAAGCATTCTAGAAAGAAAATACATCAAATAGAATTTCATGTAATTTCAAGAAACGCTATGAAGAGAAATATCGAATCCTCTTTAGACCACAGCAAAAACAAACTACAGCAAAAAGAAAAACTTGATTTTTGAATCCTAATTGTGGTGACAAAGTTGTGAAAGCGCGCCCTCTGCTGGAAAGATCTAGCTATGATCATGGACTATGCCAACCTTGCTCGAAGTTCGTCAGATGTTGAAATTAACCAATACGACATTATCCTCATGTTGTATATCAGCCTTCACGTCACATCTAAATTAAATAAACATTAGATCGTTTGTCAAAATAATAAACTACGAGGAAAAAAGAGAAAATATTTGGAAAGATTTTAATATCACCATCGAAATATGTGAATCATACTTAAAAAATCTCTCACAAAAATCAATAATTTGTTTTAAAATGCATCATAAATTTTAAAGCGAAACAATCACACACACACTGACGCAAATGTCAATTTTCTTGACAGGTTCATAACCAGCTCTTGTATGTTTTTGTGTGAGTCAGGCAAAGTAAATTAGCAAAAACACAGAAAGAACACACAGACAGCACACAGAAAGGCAACAGGTTGCCCTGAGCTGCAAGTGAACCAACATCAACAACATTATTGTAGATGTTGTGTATGAACAGTTTTTTTAGATGATTTTTTTTTTTTTTTTTAATTTCGATTTTTCTTTAGTGAACAAGACAACAGTCACGTTTGTCAGATCAGGCTTTGGTCTTTCTTTATTTTGTCAAAAAAACCAAGATGATAAAAGAACATTTGGGAAGAACATGAAACAAGGTCCCGGTTGATAACAATAAGTAAGTAAGTAATTTATATTGATAGAGCACTTTTAACTCACCCTTAACAGCTGTAGAGTCTTAAAGAACAAATATTAAAATCACAACGCAGACTTGCAACCATATAAGAAACCCTGTTTCACATATAACAATTAAATCCACACTCATCATTATATATATATTTTTTAAAGAATACAATTCAATTTTTTTTATTATTTTTGCTTGATTTTTCAGAGCTTTGTAACTGGCTTCAGTCTGTCACAGAGCACACAAAGACAGACTCATACCTCATACCGTACAATTTTCCCAAAGTTCTCAATGAACCTCTGTATGTTTTTGGGCTGTGGGAGGAAACTGGAGTGTCTGTAGTAAACTGACACAACATGGGGAGAACATACAAACTCCACACAGAAAGGTTGGTTTGGCCTGGAATTGAACCAACAACCTTCTTGCTTTGAGGTGACGTGCGCCCGCTATGATTAATTATTTCCTTAAAAACTTCCATTATTTTGAAGCCAACAGAAAAAAAAAAAAATACTTCATGAAGCTTGTTTAACTGAACTAGTGAATGACTTTATTTTGTCTAAATCTTTACTTATATATCATTGTGGGTATTTATGCTTCCTTGGCTGATAAATGTTTGTCTAGATTACTCAAAACAGGTCATGTTTCTTGGCCACTTTCCTCCACGGTCATCCGATCTGCTCAGTTTTTGATGATTTCACTGTCAATGTCTTCTGTCCGTGACACCACTTTTCCATTGACAATATCCTCCACCACTATCCTTCTCCTTTGGGTGATGACTGGCTTAGCTGTGGAATTAAATCACATGCTCAATATTTGTCTTTTTTTTGTCTATTTACAAATACATTTTAAAAAAAGATCCAGGGCTGGACTTACCCGGAACTGGTGCTGGTGCTGATGCTGTCACCTGGACTTTCCTAAAAGAAGAACTGTAATTCATTTTAATAAAGGAACAAGATGTACATGCATGTGATCCTGAAACAGTAAAGCAGCACCCACCTGCCGCCATCTTCTCCGTCCAGCAGTCGCCTGTACTCAGCGATCTCCATCTCGAGTCGGGTTTTGATGTCCAGGAGCATCTGATATTCTGAGCTCTGTCTCTCGATGTCCGCTTTCATCTGGCCCAGCTCGTTCTCCAGAGAGTGGACCGTCATCTGCTGCTGGCTCAGCTGCAGACTGTAGCGGGACTCGGTCTCCGCCAGCTGTCCCTCCAGAGCACTTTTCTGGACGCGAGGAGAGAGACATGTTGGTTGTTGAGCTGTCAAAGTTAACGCGTGAATACCTCGTGAAATAATACAGTTTTCTCACTGTCTGGGGGAATTACTCGGAGAACCGATAGAATAAAAGTGTAATTAATTTGCGATTTATCTGGAGGTGAGGTGCGAATAATCGCCATTTAAATCTTTGGCCTGGTCTGAACAAATTCAATTCAAAGGGATATTTCACTCATTTTCTACTCACCCTCAAGTCGACTTAGAGTTTGGATTATTTTCCAAGTGACCTGCTACTTTTTAGAGTTATAGACAGAAATATGTTTCTATATCACAGTTGTGACCAGAGCTCTCTTTTCTTCGTCCAAAAAGACACTTAAAAAACATTCCAAACACCTCCGTGGTGTTTGTCTGCAACATCCCTCTTGTATTGAAGCCTCGACATCAGAAATTGTTCAGAAGAAAGTACAAGTTATCATTTTAATCTTGTTTATAGCAGAAGCTAATATGGTAACATATAACAGGAAACACACAGAGTGTTTCCTGTTATATGTGTAGCATGTCAGCCTTTTAGCTTTCACTACTTTTTATTATTTCCGGAACAATTTCTGATGTCAAGGCTTCAATACAAGAGAGACGTTACTGACAAGCAGTTTGGAGGTTTTTGGATGTTTTTAAGTTTGTGTTTTTGGACGAACAAAACTGAGTCGCGACTATTGTATGAACATACATTTTTGCCTGTTTTAAATTTGGGCGAATTTTCACTTAAATACATCGTTGACCACCAGGTGGTGACGGAGATTGTGCGTCTAAGACTTTTGTTAAAAGTGTGTCTTCAGGTTGCTGTGCTTACCAGGCTGAGCTGGGACTGGAGTTCGATCTGCAGACTCTGCAGAGTCCTCCTCAGGTCGTTGATCTCACTGCGGGACGTCTGGAGACTCTCGGTGCTGCTCGCCACCTGCTTGTTCAGCTCGTCAAACTGTCGACAGATGACCCCAACACCATTAGGGTCGCGACCCCACACAACATCGGACGGCAGCGTCGCACCGCACACACCTTCGTCTGGTACCAGATCTCAATCTCACGCCGGTTTTTGTCAGAGATCCCCTCGTACTGTCTCCGGATCTCGTCTATGGCGCTGTTCAGGTCCATCTGGGGTTTGGAGTCCACCTCCACGTTGACAGAGCTGGCGCTCACCTGGTTGCGCATGGCAGCCATTTCCTGAAATACACAAGCGGTTAGAAGACAGGTCTCTCCCCGAGCAAACAGGCGGAGGAGAGGTGGAAACAGCCGAAGGACGGCAAACCTGAAGGAGAACAAACAGGATGAGCCGCCCTCAATAAACAAACGATACAGTCGCTGAAGTAAGCAAACATAATTTCAATTTCGCTATTCAATTAAACTTTTTTTTGTTGACCAGTGATCTTTCCAATGGCATGGTTCTCACGTTTGCTTTTCTATTTGTCAAATTCAAATGTGAAAAAACACCTGTTTTATTCAAATCGTGTTGATGACAGATCAACATTGAATAGTAAACTGGTAGGAACAACATCTACAGGTCCTTCAATCTCACCAAAAAATGCAGTTTATAACACAACATGCAGGGACCAGACTGATCCAGACGTGTTAACATGTCGTTTGCTTATGCAAAGACGAGATGAGCAGTAGGTCAACCTCGAAGGCCCTCTCCAAAAAAAACATTAGCTGACATTTAAATATTTGCAATGACATGTCCCGCCCCCCCCCACCTCCCCCAGGGCCACTGTAACTGTCAAGAAGATTAAAAAGCTATCAATACTTTGTTAAAGTCTTTGTTTCTTTGTACTTTTGTGAATAGGTCATGCAACCCTAACTATTTGGGTAAATATTTAAATAATATTTACTTTTAGTTTTTTATGAAAGGGTTAAACCTGTATATATATTTTTCTAAATAAATACGTTTATTTTCCCTTGTTTGTGTTTCACGTAGACACTCTTCACTCTTGTCTTTTGGCTTGACGGCCCCTCACAAGAGTCACAGTAAATAATGTGGCCCCTGAGGAAATGGAATTGACCATTATCCAGAGGTCCCTCGTAGGTTCATGAGAGTGACAATCGTGGGACCCTCCAATCTCACCTCTGCATGGTTCTTTTTCAGGTAGACCAGCTCCTCCTTCAGACCCTCCACCTGCATCTCCAGGTCAGACCGGGCCATGGTCAACTCGTCCAGAACCTTCCGCAGGCCCCCGATGTCCGCCTCCACGGACATGCGCACGGCGCACTCGTTCTCAAACCTGTTTACGGAGAGAGAGCAAGAGTTTGATGTCAGCATCAACAAAGGGAACCAGTTCCACCAGTCTGAACTTCCATCTCGACTTGTGCCCCACATCACCTGAAGATGAATCATGACCCTTTCATAACTCACTTGATCCTGAAGTCCTCAGCGGCCAGCCTGGCGTTGTCGATCTGCAGCATCAACCTGGCGTTGTCCTGCGTGGCCGCATTGATCTGATGGTTTGAAGATTTAAAGATGTTTTTGTTTATTTTACTTGAACGGACGCACCAGCTGTTAAAGGAAATATGTTTGCTATTGTGTCCCAGCGCTGTTTTAACAGCTCACTTTCATTTAATGAGCACATAAAAATTCACTTAAATATTAAGTTCCCTGTCGTTATATTTGGTATGAATTCTCATAAAAAAAAAACTGTTAAATCATGTATATTTTCTTAACAGCATCATATACGGAAAACTGAATAACAGTATACTTATATAAATAACACGTTTTTTTTGTCAAGCTAATAAATATGTGATTTGACAAAAATAATATATATAATATAATAATAATATAGAGACCACAAAATGACAACTTATTGTAAAACATCTGTTAAATTCAAAACAAGTGAAGTTGTCTTTGAACGTCCAGCCATGATGGTGCTGTCATTGTTCACAATAAAATGTAACTTTTCAAGAGAGTAATGAAAGCCATGGAGGGGTGACGCTGACCTTCTGGCGCATGTCCAGGATGATGGCCTCGTACTTGCTGTAGTCTCGGACGGTGGGGGTCTGCTTGTCGTACCACTCGCGGATCTGACGTTCCAGCTGCGCGTTGGCGGACTCCAGGGACCGAACCTTCTCCAAGTAGGAGGCCAGGCGGTCGTTGAGGTTCTGCATGGTCGCCTTCTCGTTGGTGGATGAGTTGCTGCCCCCCGACATCGCCGAGGCCAGGTCGAAGCCGTAGCCGCCGTGGCCGCCGTGGCCGCCGTGGCCGCCGTGGCCGCCGGACGCGTACGAGATCTTGACGTTCCTGCCGCCGGCGCCGCCGTGGACGCTGGTCCCTCTACGGTGCGGGAAGGGCGACATCCCAAGGGAGGATAGTCCAGATGATCGGTAGGAGCCGCTCATGTTCATGATGACTGGGGAGTCAGGTGCTGCGTTCAAGGACCGGTGTGAGGAGGAGATGGAGCCTGAGCCGCCGTAGGTGCGTTTATATCCGGCCGCGGCGGGGGCGGGAACAGGTGGGGTGGTGATACAGGTGTGGGCCCTCAGGGCGTGATGCGCTCGCTGCCCACGGTTTCGAACGAAGGGTACGTTTCAGTTATTAAGGTGTGTTCCATGTTCTCCATCTCCTCCAAATTTAAAATGAAGTTCATTCATTTGTGGTTTGGTTTCAGGGTACCCACATTATTAGGCAAAATAAATATGTCAATCTCAGGCGTCACCATGGCAACTCTTTGGGTCGTCGGGATTTGGGTATAACATTTATGATCAGATGTGTCAATACACTTTTTACAAATACGAAAAATGTGGTTCAGTGAGTTTTTTGGGGCCAGAAAAAAAATCTTAAAAATCAAAATTTAAAGCGGACGGAAACACCATGATTATAGCGTTGCGATATACACACCGTCTATTTACGGTCACGTGAACAAGAATTCTTAAAATGTTATTCACACCTTTTTTCTTTTTTTAACTGTTAAAAAATAACCTAGTTTTCCTGACCATTGATTTTGACTAAATAGGACAATTTAATGTACGATTTAAACTGTCGTTAATGAAACGTTATAATTTGACTTTACTCAGACGAAATAAATCTATAAAAAATCATGTTTTAAAAAGTTTTATTGATTGGGAACTATTAAACATTGTGGTAATAAAACAATTTACTGATTCCATTATATACTATTTTGCGCAAATCAAATAATATACCTTTATGTAAAATATATATGATAATTACCAATAATCACATTAAAACAATTTCAACTATATTTGACATGAAGTTTGTCCACAATGTTCCAAAAGTAAAGTAAATTTGAACTTCCACTAAACATATCCTGGAGAGTATAGATCATCTGTTAATTTACTATTTACATAGAAAATAACTAACAGTTTTTGTTTGTATATTTTAATGGATGTTCTTTTTTAAGCGCAACAGAATATTAACATACATTATGCAGATTTCATTCAAGCAGTTAAATAGAAGTAGATATATTAATTCCTTATGACTTAAAGTGAGTATTAATTACAATTGTAATATATTGTTTTATTATTATTGTGTTAGTATGTTTAATGGTGTCCCATATATGAACCTGTTAGTGATCTGAGTGTGATCTTACTTGCCTCATTTAACCTTTGTGTTTTGTTTTTTTTATAAATGAAATAAATCATTGAAGTGACAGATGTGATCGTTTGAGCAACAACTTTGATAAATTGCTGATAAAACATGTTGCTTTACTACTGTATTCCCTCGGGACACAGCAGCTGATATTTTTCATCTTTCTCTAAAGATTGACAGCGAAATCTGCGTCATAAAACGCATCTGCCTCCTTCATGCACCAACAAGAACCAAGATTAAGGCTTTTCTTTGTCATGTGTAATAGATATGTTTTCATCTTGGGTTTCATTTATTAATGTTGTCGTTCTTGTCACACAGTTTTCAATAGTTAAAGCAAAGAAAAAAATGTTGCAGATGAAGTAACTGTTGATGTAGAAATGCGTTTTTTTTTTTAGTTTTTCTCACCAAAACCAATATATACCATTTTTTACTTTGAAGTCAAGTGATGTTCATCCACAGTACATACGTTTCTCTATTCAAAATGACGACTAAGCAAATGTAGCAAACAAAACATAGAAATCTGATCTATCAACAACTCTTGATTTGATGTCAAATCAGTCAACATACGTGACCTTGTGTACTGATATAACCCAACCAAACCAACAAATGCTTGGCACTCGATGACTTTTGTCGAGGCTGTGAGAAATGTAAAGCGCTTAATCTGTCATTGATCTACATGGAAAGCATAACACCAGCAGCCAACACTACAGGGCAAAAGTTACCGTGGATCAAACACTGCATCTGAATACAGGTGAGCAAAGTTCCTTTAGGGACATACACTCTACTGTTATCACAGAAGAACAGAGAAAGAAACACATGAGCACAATGTCAGTTTGGGGGGCCTTTTAAAATAGCTATGATTTCCGGGAATGTTCTTACCATAAACATTTTTTTAAATTAAAATACAGGTTTACCAACCAAGAACATGTAACACCATTTAAATGACATCATGAAACCAAATTCAAAGGTGCAAAAATCTGTCGCAATTTTATTTCATACATTTAAGTCTAAACTTTTATTAGTTTCAAAGCTGTGCTGCTAGAATTGTATGTTTATCTACAAGCAATAAATAATATATATTACGGATGTGTGACATTGTTTGAAATTTAATAAAAGGTAGTCTTCTTTTTCCCTTTTAATGTTGTTCTAGTTATTAAACATCTTAGATAGTAAATAAATAAAGACGCTTATGAACGAAGTGCCTTTACTTTTGTTGCCTTCCTCACAACATTTCAAATCGACATTAAAATCAAAGACAAAAAAATAAAGTTCAACACAATCCAAGGTCAGAACTGTTGTGTATGGATTTAAGGGCTAAATTGCATTTTTGGGAGTAGACCTATTGTTTAACAATTTGAAACCGCCAAACACAGATTAATCAAACATTGAGAGGAAGCAATAAAAAGGGGAAAACCTCAAACTATCCTTGTTGTACAAGAAGCCATTAAGTGTTTATATGACATTCTTTTTGTCTGCCATTGACTGCATAACCACAAAGAAAATCAGATACGATCAACTGACAACATTGCTGTCTGTTGAAGCAAAATGCATGTCATAGTCATGGTGTCTAAGATAATTAAATAAATATCCTGCAGTCGTTCAGCTTTTTATTCATTTTTTTCATTTTTATTTGTATCTGACATTTCATAACTGCTTGTCAATCAGCAGAGCATTAACACGTGAAGGAATTTAGTTTTTGTTGTGTTTAGGTCATTTTTGATTTTAAAAGGAAAAAATTACAGTATTTTGCCTTTTTTCTCAGTCAACCGGTCAAAGTCTAAGTCGGAGCTAAAGGGCAAGATTTGGATTAAAGATGGAACTGTAAGTAAGTAAGTAAGTAAGTAATATTTATTTATATAGCGCTTTTCGAGACCAGGGTCACAAAGCGCTTAAACAATCAAAACAATACTCAAAAAAAAGTAAATACTTTAAAGATCAAGATAATACTGTTTCACCAGATCTAACGAACATTTAACAGATTTAACAAGAAAAACTGACGTGACCCGAGCAAAGCGGGTCATTATTTATACATAGCTCAGGTTCTAAGCTCTGGTTTCACTGTAAACTTTTGATCTCACAGACAAAAGTCATCTTTTTCAGACGCTCCATTACATGTAGTTAAGACGAGTTACCGCTTAAATACAGAGATAAATTCCTCAAGGAAATCGGATCGGTCTGTCTTGTCATGTAACCTCAGTCCTGTTACCGCCAACATCAACCACCTTCTTCTAACAAGCATAAGCCAGTTACTCTGACCATCTGACCCTATGTCGACAGTTGCCATAAAGACCCCCCTCCACCTCCCAACTCCCAAAAAAACTCTTCCAGACTTGTAGCCACGATTGACGTGTCTGACGATCCTTGTCCCACATACTGAGGCACACCTTGTCTAATTGTTTTTTGTGATGTTTCCCTCAGGCGGTACACGTCAGATATAATAGGCATGAGCGTTTCACTGTCTGTGTCGAGGCAAAATAAACATTTACAGATAAGAATTTTCTTTCCTATTGTCAGGTTAGTCCTGTGGAATTTCAGTAAAAAAGAAGTATATGGCGTGCCCCCTTGAACCTGTGTATTGAGGTCCTTTTTCTTTCAGGGGACAGATAACCATTAGTTGACACATGAGAGACATGAAATTAAATCTCTGATAGAGGTTAATGACGAACTGTCACGTAAATTATTTACAAACCTTTCCCGTCCGCCTGGAGGAACCTGCTGCGTCCAACAGTAGGTTAAGATTTTCTTAATAGTTTCCCTCCCTGTTGATTGTTGGGCAGTTGTAAAACACCCTCAAATGGTATTTTCTGCGTGTGAAGTATCTCTCATAACTGAACAATAAAATTCATGGAATGATGCGGGGCAACTAGTAACCGAGCTATTATTTTGGCTCTTGTGCAACAGTCCAAGGCGTGGTGCTTCTGGTTGATAGAGTCAGAATGATAAGTAAAAGTAGTTGGCGTAAAATGTGCCCTATCTGGTTCTGGTATTCTTCTCAAACCAAGTCTACCAAAAGATCATTCTAATAAGCTTAGGAGTGGCTTATTGGGTTCCAGACAAAGTCTTTAAGTTAATTTGTTGGTGGGAGTTCATTATTTATCTGAGATATATTCCGTGCATAGACTCCATTAAAGGTCACAATCGTCTCAGGTACAATGAATTTGAGCTTTCTCACACAGAAATCTTTCGGTTTTTAAGTTGGAGTAACAGAATGGCTGTAGTATATTGACGCCTGAAAGCACGTAGTAACACAAAAAGCTGCAGTTCATGGAGTTTTCACTTGAGGCTGGCTGCAAAAAGACCGAAATCACCCCAAAAAAAAACCCAGAAATGTAAAACCATTTTTTTGTCTTTGCAGCCTGGGTATGTTACCGTCTAATATGCTTAACAACGGCGTGGTTGACTTGACTGACATGTGAGAGTATGTTTGCCGCCATGGTTTCATTGCTCAATCATAATTCAGCATAACTCTGGAGCACAGTTAGGCTTAACCAAAAGACTGCATTTCCAAGATGGCAGCGACTGGGGATCAGCCTCAAAACTGTGGTTCAGTAACAGACAGGTATGTCACAGATTCTACGTCCATGCTTAGAATTGCAACAAGATATGCATGATTGGTGGTCCCCAACCCCTGGGTCATGGCCTTGTACCAGTTCTCAGGCATTTGTCAAGAGGCCAAAATATTTTGCCTAACTGTATTCTGATGCTTCTATCTCTCTATCCGTTTTTCTGTAGCTTTTGTCTTCTATTTTCTCGTATTAGTGAGACTAAAAGCAATGGGGAAATTGTTTCTTCTTGCCTTTCTGGGCTAAAAAATTAACAGTACAACACTATACTGTCCCACAAAGTCTCCTTGGGATGATCTGTTTTCAGCCAAAATATCTTATCTTGATCTATGAATTGTTACTGCACAAGTATACATCTAGTTCAAACACGTTCACATTGTCTAGCTTTCCTGCGTCTGCATTCAAGCACAAGAGGACTGTTCTGGCCTCTTGACAAATACCATTCATCTTAAGATGTTTATCTGGCTGCTTTGCTCATTTGTGTGCTGCTTTTATTCCAGAAGCTATACAGCTAACAGTTTAGACTTGTTCCTAGGGCTAGTGCCAGGGGGATTAGGTTGGTAAATACATTTATAATACATAAATATTTGAAGTACACCAATAATTTCATTCCATTTTTTAAACCAGTGGTCTCAGGAAGAATAAGTCATACATCGCTCATAACATCCTAGCTAAAGAAACAATGCTCCTGGATGTTCAGAGGAAATTGTCAAATCATTATTTTTTTTCAAAACGAGATGTGTAATTGAATTAGTACCATCAGCTGCCGATGTAGGAAATAGAAAGTCCACATAGAAACCAAAGTGCCGCCCTTTATTCGTTTTCAATTTTGAATGGTTGTCAAGCTACACATAACACAACAGACAAATAGATCTGTGATAAATAGGAGTCCTGGCTATTCGTGGAGTCCCTGTTATTAAAGATAATTAAGCTTCAACCATAAAAAGAACGTTTGGAGGTAGTAGAAAGAAGATTAAAGGGTAAATAGCTCTGACTTATATATTGCTTTTCTATGCTTATTCAGCACCCAAGGCGCTTTACACTAAATTACCTATTCACACATTAAAACACACAATCACACTGATGGGAGTAGGCCGCGATGCAGCGCACCAGTTCAACAATTAGGAGCTATAAGGGTAAAGTGTCTTGCTCAAGAGTTCTCATTCCTCTTTGTCGCACTTGTTGGGATGTAGTCTACGTTACTAGCACTATTACTTCTTTAATAATAGGATAATAAAAAGATGATCTTCTTGAGTTCTTCTGTATGTAGGAGTCTTGTTTAATTTGTATGAATGCTAACTGCTTCTGCTCATGTACCCTTTAAACTCTTGAGACTTGTTCTAGATAAGTTTTAAGACCACAAACCAACTGTGTCCAAGTGGAAAGAGCTCTCTCACAATTTTCCCATTGTTGCCTGTCCCTCTATCCACTTTCTTTGCCAAGAGACAATAGAATACGTTTCATTGATTTACTCTTCAGCTAGATTTACTCTACTCGTTGGCAGAGGTATTTGCTGTCTCAGCGCTTTTTTGGTCTTCTCAACTGAGGTCCTCGATAGTCATGAATGTGCTCTCACAAATCCATATGCATGGATTTCATTTTAGGATTGGTTTTATCTGCTTGGAAGTGACTAGCCTATTAAATAGACTATACAATTAAGGTATTGATTAGATACATTTTGATTATCTTCAGACTCTGCTATTTAATCATTAAAATGGCTTAACTATGTTAAAATCTACTCTATTTTTCTGCTTTAACAATTTATTTCCACTAGTATGGACGTGAATATTTGTAAGAAGGTTGCGATGGGGTCTGTTATCCTGATAAACTGTTGTGTTTTTTACATCCTCTGGTTAAATAATACCATAGACCGCGGGCCAATTGCAAATGGTCACTGGGCTGTACTTGACAATGCCTTTGGTACAGTACATGAAATGAGCCATTTGAAGCAAACTTGGGACAATAGGCAAAGAGACCAAAGCAGGTACTTCTGTCGATGTAACGTGATTAAGAAACTGCACAATTGACACGTTTTAGTATATTTGGATGTCTTATGTGAGTCTTATATTACTATTGCCTCCAGCCACTAACAAGCTTTTGTAAAAAAATCATTAAGTTGCATTGAAGTCACGATGAAATCAAAGAACTGACATCCTTGGATCGTACATTCAAGTTGAGGCGGCTTCGACCTGACACTTGCCAAGGTCTTGTCTTATTGCCGAACAGAAGGGATGAAAGTCACGCAGCATTTTTATAACCGGTGCCGAGCACCTCCTTGGTTTGTACAGAAAACAAGGCGTCACATGACTCACGATCAAAGAACTCATGCGGAGAACCCAGGAATGTCGGGTCAGAGGCGCAAGCCTGGGTTCAGGCGTAAACCTATAATCTGGAGTTTGGTGTTTTTGTTTTCCTGCTTACCTCCCCAAACACCTGTATCACTGACGGTTCCCCTCGATAACCCAGGCGCCGACACAGAAGGCATGTGCAGCGCAGATCGTTGATATGAAAGCACGACAGCAACAATCTTGATTTGCAGAAAGCATGAAGCGACAACACCCTGTTTATATTTTGCTTCAACAGTAAGAGATTCCCAGGACCTCAGTCAACCTTTTTTTTTCTTTCCGTGCCAGCATCACTGATATCCTTGTGCTAAGGCAAAGCCACGGGGTGTGGGAGTGTGATTATGGTAAGTAACCTGGAAGAGCTGGTTGTTGTTTGATTAGTAAGCTGTCTGTTTGCTTACATGTCATTCTAATTATCTTTGAGAGTTTCTCACACACATTTCACATGTATTCACTTATCACTTTCTCAATGACTTCTCCTCTATGACACCAGTGAAGCCACTTCTTGACTTTAAACAGTCAAAGCTCCATGTAAGAATTTACTTGTTTAAACATTTGACTCTGGGATCAATGATCCGGGTTAATTGCATGTCAATGAGAACAGTAAAAACTATTTAATTTAGCATCTGCAAATTCATTTTTTTACAAAACAGTCTATTTTAGGGGTAACAGACGTGTTGCCATGTCATTTGTTTCCAAAAGTTTGAGTTTGTTGCTTTGGTACAACAAGACTGAGGAAACATTGTCATCAATGAGTACTTTGGGTTTTTTTTTTATTGGAACTATAGACAAAACATATTCATATTGGCTTTGGGGAGACAAAAAAAATTAAAAATAAGCCAGAGTCCTAAAACTATGAATGTTTATGAGTTACTCAATACTCAATATATTCCGTGCTTGTAAACCGTATTAACTGACTTATTACAATGCTACTAGCTAACTATAACTGCATCATGTCAATAGAAGAATTACTCACTCCTTCAACACCCAATTCATGAAGAGTCGTTTCAAGCTCACTGAACAACAAAGGAAATATCTTCCTGATTTGTTTTTTGTTTTTTACTGGCCCCAAGTTCAAGGAAATAATAGAAAGTGTAAAATGTATTATTGAGAGAAATATTGTTAGAAATGTACTGTAGTCATTTTCAGTCCGTCAAATTAGAATTTTTCAACTGAAACAATATTCTTTCCTAACATTTATTTTAATCTATTTTAATCTGAATTTAAAAATACATTATTTGAATTGGAAATGCAATTTAAGAACATTTCAAAAACATCCCTAAAATAAAAGAAATATAACAGAACCAAACCAATTCAATCATCAGTTACTCATCACATTATGTCTTAAAAATATCAAACTCTTGTGTTATCTGAGGGTCAAAGTGACCCTGAGCCCCTTACACAAATGTGTTTGTGGTATCCCTTGTGTTGACTCTGGGTAAAGAAGAACAACCTCCACCACTGCATATGTATTTATGGAAGCCAGGGACAACACAGGGGTTAAATATTTGAGTTTTGAGACAGGTGGTATTAAATTGCTAAAAAAAATACATAACATTCTTGATGGAGTTAATAGAATTAAAATGCCATATTTACCTACATGGAATATGACATTTTTGCATGAATTTAAAGGAAATATAATTGCTAATACTGGCCCCTTTTAGGCTTAAAATGGGCCATACCCATTTTTGCATATATTTAAATAGCATATTCACAATTAAGCATGAAATTTGGAAAAGGAAATAAATACAAAAAAAACAAAGCAATTAAAATAACATAAAAAATAGATTTGGCAAAATGGGAATGTCATAATATTTGACATGAAAATTAGGATTTATTCCCTTCATGTAAAATGTGAAATAAACAAAGCTACAAAATATGTGTCATTAAGCGTTTTCGGCTTTAGCGATCATGTGACCTCGCGTCAACATTCACATGATTGAACTTTGACCCACAAAGTCGCAATTTTCCCGGGCACTCGCGCTGAAGTGTTACAGGGAACGATGATGACGACAACATTAACAACCTGTCACTGCACAGATGCACAAAAGACGCTCACATAGAGACTGTTGCTCTCCCTGAATATTCGCTTGTGTTACTGCGTTTTTGAAAGCACATCAGTAATCCTGGATCAGAGGGGACAAAGGGCCCCCGAGTGCCGGTGATGTAATCCCCCACTGACCCTCCTACCTGTCCCAAACGCTGCTCGCTGGGTGAAGTCAGTCACTGTAAGCAACGAAGTGATGACTTAAGCAGCTAATGACTAGTGTCTGTGCTGTGTCTTGTGCGGGCGAGCAGCAGAAAGACTGACAGAATGTCCCTGACAAGTAAACAGAGGTGGACCGGCCTTGTGTGATCTGCTGAGCCGAGGGACTCTCGCCTCCTTGACACTCCATTCGCAGTTATCCTTTCAAGGTGAGGTGAGGTGGGTAAACATTTACCTAGTTAACGCCTCTGACTACGTGTGAGCTCTTAAAATCTCGATATGTCTCCTTCAGTAGGCTTCTGTAAGCGTGCGGGTCAATGTCGAGCACATGACCGGCAAGACCAGTTTTCATGTTTATGGAAATGTGAGTCTCTTTCGATTCAGGTCACGATGGATTCCGGTCAAGAGTTGCGCCGTCTGAACGTCCGGTTACAGAGCTTCATGGAGCAGGTGACCCGGCTGCAGGAGGCTAACCGGAGGCTGGAAACACAAATAGCGGACTGGGGGGTCAGGGCCGGCTGTCGCTCTCAGGATTGGTCCCACCAGGAGCGGACCGTCAGTGAGCTCCGCGCTAAGGTAGGCCTTCACTGTTCTCACTGTGATGGGATGTGGACGGGGTTCTTTTGAACGTCATTTGGGCGAGCGGCGATGTGAGGGAGTCTCAACAGTGTCAGATGAGGTCTTACATCCTCTGATTACACATAACGTGATCAATGACTAACATGTTGACATTGCTAAAAAGTCTTTCATAGCTAGAACCTTTTAAGCCAGGAAGCCAGGAGCAGAAAAACTCTCCATCCAATCACGGTCAAGCGTTTGGATTTCAGCTTTCCAAAATAAAACGTTTTTTTATTCATGTTATAAATTCCCCAAACGCCATTTAATAGGAGGAAATAAACTTTCAAATTAAGAGCATTGAATCAGTTGCGTCTTCCTTGTAATCCTTTACTATGACGGTCGTTCTCTATACTGTTTGAATCCACGTTTGCTAATCCTTTTTTAAATGATTTCTTAGTTCATTTATTGTTTCTATATTCATTGATTGTTTAAAACAAACTTCGATTTTAAGCCAATTGAAAGACTCAGATCAATAAATATATGAGTTAAAGATTTTAAATTTAGAATTTTAAATAAATTTATAATTAAAACATAATATTTTAGCTCTGGCTCTTATGTCAATGTCAAAAATGACAGGTTTATGAAGCTATAAATCAATATTTATCCACAATCAATGACTGCCATAGATCTAGAGGATGTAGACTAACATCCCACAAAATATCACAACAATTAAAAATAGATTTGTTGTGAATTTATCAATTAAATAATGTTTATTTTTTATCTTAATATGTGTGTAAGGAATGCTGATGAGATATGAAATAACCAGTAGCCAATTGAATAAGCTTCTCTTTTGTGTTTATATACTTGTAAATCTGACACTAGAGGAGTCAGTGCCTCACCAACCATGAACCTCACCATACGTCACTGATTTGTATATTATAGATTAGCAATTATTTTATATATGTGCGGCTTTATGAGATGATATTCTGAAATGCTCCATTTAATCGATTTAAAATGAAACAGTTCACAGTGACACGAAACATTAAATAAATAAATACGCATTGGATTATGATCAAAGAAGTTTTAAAATCACAATAAAAATGCATGCATAGGCAAGGAAATGGGATAAGAAAATATTTTATAAATAAATTGGGTAACTTGAGAAAAAGGTGAATCAGAGCTAGTTTTCTTTATTTTTCTATTTTAAATTGGGGGTCTCAATGGTTTTGGTTTTTGTTCTACTCGTTTTCATTCGTTGACAGTCTTGTTTTTCATTGTCAATAGTCACAGGCTCATAACAAAATTTAACCAAAAATAGTAAAACTTTAGAATGGGGAACACATATTAACTATTAAATAGTAAGTAAGTAAGTAAGTAAGTAATTTTTATTTGTATAGCACAAAGCGCTTAAACAATCAAAACAATATTCAATAAAGTATATATTTTAAAGATCAAGATAAAACTGATAACACAATACGAGTTCCAGAAAATCAAGGAAAAGCCTGAATAAATAAAAACGTCTTAAGATGTTTCTTAAAGGAGTCAGTAGATCCATCAAGCGCAAAGAGAGAGAAGATCGTTCCAAAGCTTAGGAGCAACAGCCTGAAAAGATTTCTCTCCTCTGGTCCTGAACCGTGTGCGAGGAACCATCAGTAGATTCTGATATTTGTTTTATTTTATCTGATTTTTAAATAGCTACTTATTCAAATGTGTATTAACAGCAAATTAGCCTATTATTCACAATTATAATGTACTAACTTAAACCTTGTTCATTTGATTGTATTCTACCCTTAATATCATATTTACACCTTAATTACTGATGTGGTTATGGTAAACAGGAAATATAGTAATTAAAGATGAACCTTACCACAAGAGAAGTCATTCATTATTAATAATACTCTCTAAAGTCTCTTTTAAAGGAAATAAAACAACAAAATATATGAGTATTAAGTGTCTTTGTGTGTCCCAAAAAAGCACTATATAAATATGATGTTTATTATCATCATTATTATTATTTTAGTATGAATATCACCATTATAATTAAAAAATCTGATGTGAATATGTAGTTTCGACATGACAATGTATAAACATTTTTGTAACTGTTAAATACTTACTAATAATAATTAATTTGACTTAAATATGAATATGCCGCCATGTTAGAATAGGGATCATGTTCTCAATTACGGAGACTTATTTTTGAGAAATTAGGATGTTTTTCTACTAGTATATTTTGGCTTTTTTTCCTTTAAAAGAGACAGTATTGTTAATATTGAATAACTTCTCTCGTGGTACATAAATCTAGTAAGGGATAAATATAGATAAATAAGTTTTAAACAAAGTTAATTATTAACTTTTCATATGTGGCTAATTTGTTCCTAATACACATACAAATAAGTATCTTATTACTAGTTAATATGTGTTCCCCATTCAAAAGTGTAACCAAAACAACTTTGAACTTGAACAGTAATAATCAATAAAACAACAAAATGTTGGTTGAATCATTAAGAACAGAAGAATTTTGGTAAACTTTGGTATTTAGTTAGAGTAGACGGACAGTGGGATAGTTAACATAACCTGATGCTTGAACTACAACCAGCAATTACATACGAGCCGTGTCAACGGGAAAATACCATACGTCTCTCAGATATGGTTACGATGCGGAACTATGTGTTCTTCAAAAGAGGAACGAGACGGTGACTCACACTGACGTCAACACGTCGCCTCGACAATTTCTTTCTTCAATAGTCTGAGTAAATCATTACGGGTTAATCCCAGGAATTGTTCGGCGCAATTTATTAGGGATTACTCTGCCATGTTCGTTTGATTTTAACACCTTGTAATGCGAAGAAAGCTTTTAAGAGATCTTCTGCTCAACTGTATATAAAAAAAACAAGAAAAGAGTCAACACTACATGTTTCCATGTTTATTCAACAAATGTTCTGGAATATTTTGTTTTTCTTTGGCTTTACTTCAACAAGGGTGTGTCTGCTCGTGGAAATGATGCACTCATCAGAAAACAAAGGAATACAAGGGTGTGTATGTGTTTTTAGTACATGGAGACAAATACCTGTATTTACTTTAAAGTTTTCCCATTGAAGGTTAATCATCACCGTCTATCAACTTGTGATTAAAATACTAGACCCATGGTTAATAGCAGATATGGTTTTTCAAGCTCATCTGTCAACAGTCGTAAGGTGACGTAGCTACTAGACTTAAGTTGCCAGGAATTTAATAAGAGGAGATTTTGTTTTAATCCTTTGATTTGGTTACTTTGAATACCAGTGCTTCATGCTAGTTAGCCACATGGCTAACACTTGGCCCGACTGGCTAACACTTGCCCCGACTGACTGTTTTAATGTAATATCCTTAAACTAGTAAATGACTGGTATTACTTGAACTTAATAACGTTAACAAGTTGTTAGATATCAATGCAGCTTGTTTACCACGTGTGGTGATATTGGTTCTATCGTCAGTTGGGTTCTTTATTTCTGCCGATGTATGAGCTTGTAGTTATCGGTTGATGAAGCATCGTGAAACAGTGTCATCATCAGCTCTATAGATGTCACGGTCTGCTTTAAAATGATGGGAGGTTTCATTGAAATAGCCAAAGATTATACAGCCAAGAGTGCCATCTAGTGGACTCTGAGTATGAGGACGATGCTTCACGAAGCCTCACAGCCTATCGCAAGTTAATTGAGCTGATGGCTCCATTTGTTCTTAATTGAAATATAAGATTGATTATTTAGGTATCTAAGTTGTCAGAAATCTGTCATTAAACAAAGTTTAAGTCAATATCTCAATAATGTTAAAGCAACACTGGGTAGTTTTGTGTACCTTAATATATTTGTACTAAAATAACTTGTGATGACACACCAACTTAAATCTAGTTGAATGACTCATATACAGTGACTTGAGGTGTTTTGTGTGATTTTTATTTTCATTGTAAAACTTCTTGATGGTGTGAACATGCTACATATAACGCTGGTTGTGGTTGGGGGTGAATTACGGTACAAACAAAGTCAAAGTTATTTTATTTACAAAGCCGTCATATCATATTTCATTATCCACAATCTGATTCATACCTCATCGATATCCATCCTTCATCCAGACAATAAAAGTCTGGAAACAGAAAATTCGTCCAACTGCTACAAACGGGGACATGGAAACTTTTGCCACGTTTAGCGTGTGCTCATGGGAAATGTGGTCTCCCGTCAAATCGCATAGAGTTGCTTTAATAATGTGAGTTAACAATTAATGACATTATTTTTCGCTGCTTTGTTTTATTGGATTAAACACATTATTCTTCCATGATATACTTATATTAAAGCCGTAGTAGTTAGACGTTGAGTTAATTTATAATAGAGACACAAAATAAAGCAAAGTTTTAGCTCATTTGAGTAAATCATAGCACGGAGCAAACCTTGTGACTTTGTTTTGCCAGTTAAAAGGATTTCAAATGCAATTCAACGGTTCACAAGCATGAAGTTTTGCAGAAGAGCACAAATGACATGACAAAGTTATGCATGATAACGTCTAAAAACTAAGAGACACAGAATTTCACTTCTTACTAGAAAGTAATTTAAACCATCAACCTGTTTAGTTAACAGATGTGTTTTTATCAGGTCGGGAAACTCCTGCTTGAGAATGCTCAGTTGGCGCTACAGTCGGACAGCATGAAGTACAGAGCTGCTGCCATCCAGGCCAGGTCAGAACCGTGTGTGTACGTGTGCGTGTGTGTGTGTGAGACACTAAACCCTTTCCAGAAACACGTTTGACTGTTCGTCCAATAAACAGGTCCGTCATTCATAATCGTCCAGAGAACTCCTGCACGGCCACAAAGAGCAAGCTAGTTGCAGAGACTGCGGCCGAAGTTCACGCAGAGTCATGCTGAGCGTTGTGCCGCATCAGCACTGTCAGAATGGATTCAGCGTGACACCAACTGTGCACACACACACACACGTGTCTAGATACACACACTTACACACTGCTCTGTGTGCGACTGCAGGAGAACAGTTTGATTCATGATTGTAGTGTTTTAGGAGCTGCATGTAACTTGATAATATTAATGTTATTTTATTGAGAAAGCACCTTCTTTAAACCTTTTCTGTTTGTGACAAAAGAAAATGGCTTCAAGAACTCCATTCGCCAGCAAAAAATGTAATAAAAAAGAGGCCTAGTTGTCTTCAGAGCATTTTATTTGACTATTTTACAATGGAAAAATAATTGACATTACTACTTAAGTAGACATATCATCAACTCCTTGATAATGTATTCTAAAAAAAAAGTTTTTTAAAATGCCAAAAATGTTCTTTTTCTACAACTGAATCAGTAAAATGTGTTTGATTATGAGAAAATTCTAGTTAACTCCTCTAAATAAATGTCACTGCATGTAAAAAGCTAATAGACTTTAAAATGTCATGTATTTTTTATTAAAAATGAATTCTATATATGCTAGGTTATGCTTATACTTTATTTTACTCATGTTTTCCTTTATATTCTTTTACTATTTAATTATTTAATGTCACCACAAAAAAAAAAAAGTTTGTTTTTCTCTCAGCTCTGGCAATAAAAGCTTCTGATTCTGAATAGCGATCTTGCACATTTAAATTCAGTTTTTGTCTCTTCTGAACGGTGCATCAAAAACAAATGTCAACATCACCCTGAAACAAAAAACACCTGTCAAACTTAATGCCAACAGAATAGCATTAGCACGATAACAGAACATGTTCTTGTTTGTGATTTATGACCGAGAAAATTGCTCCGAAGCAACTGATGTTAGATCACACTCTGAGGCCTTGAGGGGATTATTTATTGGCAGATATTCATACCTGAGCTGTGTCTCAAATCGCATACTTACGTACTTAAACTTAGAATTTTTAGTGCATAAGTGCGTCTCATTTCTTAGAGACACTTTCTTCATTAAACGGCCGCCATCTTAGTAGGAGGATGACACGTCTTCGTTGCATTTTGTTTCTCATATTTCCTGATCCAAACAAAACGTGCTGCCAGCAGGTGTCGATAGTGTTCCTACAGCTGGTTAAAATCATCGTTAAATAGTTGTAGAAGAAGAAGCTGTCGCGTCATTTCCTGTTAGTGTGTAGCAGCAGTGTTTGATTTGAGACATACTATCTGTCGAGAATTTGTTACTAGTTAGTACGTACACTATCCTGATGCATACTTACCTCCAGTGCACTAAGAGAAGTATGTTATTTGAGACACAGCTCTGGTAATGATTATGAAAAAGTCTTGTGCCACATGTCATCACGTGTGAAGTGCACGTTTTTAGTCGTTCATATTTCTTATGTACTGTAAGTGTATTTATTAATAACTTGCTTGTCTTATTTGTTATACTTGGAAGATAAGCTAGCAAAGTGTTGCCACAATCTTGGGACCAACATTCTCGAGGTCGGTTATTCAATAGCCAATGGTATCAGGGATACATTTTCGGTTTTCTGAATGTATCTGTTGGTGTGAACAGGTGTGAGACCGAGGAGGAAAACACGCTGCGTCTTGAGAAACATGTTACTTTTCTGCGAGAGTCGAAGAAGAGTGTGGAGCAGAGCAACGTGATACTGAAGGAAGAAGTTCATCACTCCTTGACTGAGCTGCAGGATGTTCACCAGGAGTTCGAGGTACCATGTTTCTCATGCATGTCACCAGAAAATTGTTGTTTTTTTCAATGCAACACATACAGACACAACAAAAAAATTAAATAATTTAGTATTGTGTGACTACAAAGAATTTACAAAGTTTACAGTTGATACTTTTTGTTTTTCTAACACTACAAAAAGCAAAAAATTTATTGGTTATTTAAACCTTGTGTTATCTCAGGGTCAAGGTGACCCAGAGGGGCAAGTTTTTGAGATAACACAAGGGTAAACACAGTTCAAATTGTCATTTGTCAAACACATTTATTTCTTGTCCAATTCTCGCAGCATTTTCAGTTCTTAGTGATGGTTTTCGTTCAAGCCACAGTGTGTCTACTTCAGTATGGTGGGAAAGATTGCTATGAAACATATTTTTGAAAGTACATGGAAAATGATATCAAAGTACGTTACCATTTCTTCAAAGTTCAACTAAAGTGTTGATGGTAATGGTCAACATCTAGTCTTACATTTTCACCAGCATGATCGGGTCATTGACAACTGATATTTCCTTAGATGAATGATGTTCGTCCATCCGTGTTCTTTTCCCACCACAGAAGAATGTATTTGTTTTCTGGGTTTAACATACATTTCTCCATTTGTCTCCATTTACTTTTATACCCATTTCCGGTTCCCAATTTTTGTTTGTTGTAGAACCATAGTATTCAATTAACTTTTGTTTTAATTCCCATTAAAATAGTCTCTATTTTTAAATATCTATTTTCTACTCGCCCTCATGCCGATTTAAAATTGGGATTATTTTAAGAGTAATCTGTTTCTTTTTGGAGTTATAGTCTACTGACTCCTTCAAGAAACATCTTAAGAAGTGTTTATTTGTTCAGGCTTTTCCTTTATTTTCTGCAACTCCTGTTGTGTTATCAGTTTTATCTTGATCTTTAAAATATATACTTTATTGAGTATTGTTTTGATTGTTTAAGCGCTTTGTGACCCTGGTCTGGAAAAGCGCTATACAAATAAAAATGACTTACTTACTTACTTACATAAGTGATCCTAGTCCATAGACTGTGACCTATTTCTTGGTCAAAAAAAGAAGAAGAATTTTAACAGGCCATGGATGTCTGTATTTCATTATATAGACATTTACAGTTAATTTTACAACAATTTGGGTACGGGGTGGGGGGCATTGGGGAAATACTTTCTGTAAGTTTAGGGGTTGATTTGTATCTAGTTAAGAAAAAATATTCTTCTTTTATGTTTCGTTGATGATCCTCTTTTGTCCAATTTTGACCTCATCATTTTTTGCTGACTAATCGTTGGATCGGGCTGTAAATGCCGTAGTTCCTGATTCACAGTTTAAATGAAACTCAAATAAAAAGTGACCTATCCATATATCTTCTCCATCCTGGACCTATTTTTAGTCCCTTGCTCCAACTCCCCCGATATGTTCATGTGTATCCGAGTGTTGTTACCTCTTCCTCCCTCTCCCCCCGCCCTCCCTTCCTCGGCCCACTCTGGTTGGCTGCTGGCAGACAGCTCGGGCTCTGCAGCTGCAGCGAGCCACCTCCTGCGATGCCCTGATAGCCACAGCAGCAGGAGGAGAGAAGGATGGCACAGGGATGGAGCTCACCCATCTTCTTGAGCGCATGCGAGCGCAGTGCGACCTAAGCAGACTCCCCGACTCGGGTGATGGACGCCGCAGCCTGGTCGGTGGATCACATCCGCCGGGAGGCTCCGCAGGGGCCTGCAGCTCCGGAGCCTCAGCCAGGGTACCGGGTGCAGCTTTTGCTGAGGTAAACATTCTATTTCATTATCCTTTTTTTTTTTTTTACTCTTGGTCCGTAGCAGCGCCGACACACCCTCTAGCCCTGCTTCAGAAATCCTGGCATGGAGGTCAAAAGTCTCTTTTATGGTACATGACAAATGACACATGAAGATGAAAAAATGATATCTTTCCTTTATTGTCACTTTTAAACTTTGTTTTCTTAATCCACACTATAAAAGGTGTCTAACAGTGAGACCTTATACATTACTTACAGTATATGGACAGAAACCTTGAAAGAACCAGACTTACGGTCAGGCTCACTTAAGTGAAAGTTGTGGATGCAAAATTAACGTAAAAAAAACTCGGAGCTTTCTTTAAAAACAATATAGAAAATAAAGAGTTGTTGAATTTTTGCCCAAAAATTCCTTATGTCGAGGAAAAAGTGGAAAAAGTGATTACCAGTTGCTAACATGATATGGTCATACAGTTCTGGCAGTAAAAATGAGTCACAAAAGCTCTGAAAATCTCTAAAGAACCAGATTTAGGATCAGACTTACTAACGTAAGTACTGTTTGTGCACACTTAGTTGCAAGATTATTTTTATTATGTCCTATTTATCAACCTTTTGCGTCTTTATTTTGGACACTCTAATGTAATGTAATGTATTCTAATCGCATTTTTATAAAACCATTTTATAAAATATGGTTCTTTATTTTTGAAAAATATGAAAAAAAAAAAGTTTTATCTCTTATTTAACTGTTCCTTTAGCACAGACCCCTCCAGAATTTTAAATGCCCACCAGCCCTTAAAAACATTTTTTGTAAACTCAATTCTCCCTGTGTTTGAGTTGTTGATGTTAAAACGACCAGCCCTGCTGGTGTAAACCAAAGGTTGCAGGCATAAAAAATCTATCTTCATCTATTTCAATAAGGACCATTTTATATAAGAATAGACCACGTATTTTTATATTAAATACAATTGAAAAGTACTTACATACTGTGGAAGCTGCTTCCTTTTTTCTCCCTCCTAGAGCTATTCTGTCACGTAACCTGAATGTCAGTTAATACAGATACAACTACTCTCTCTCTTCTGTAGTCAATACAAAACTCTGCAGCCAGAATTCTGACCCGCTCTAGTTGGAAAACTCACATTTCTCTGATCCTTAAATCTCTTCACTGGCTGCCAGTTTCTTTCAGGATCAACTTTAAAATTCTGGTTCTTACTTTCAGATCTATTCATGGTCAGGCTCCTCCTTACATCACTGATCTGATCCAGCCTTACACCCCAGCTCGGGCTCTGAGGTCTGTGGATCAGAATCTACTGATGGTTCCTGAACACAGTTCAGGACCAGAGGAGAGAAATCCTTCCAGGTTTTAAAGCCCTTCTGACCCTGGTCTAGAAAGGCGCTTTACAAATAACATTAACTTACTTACTTACATTTTTTTTAACTTTGATATCTTTCAATGCCTTCATTAAAAAACACATAATTTTGGTGAATAAAGTTTTTTTTACAGAGAGTTATTTTAAATTTAAAAAGTGGTGGTTGAAACATTTTTTCTGATAGATGTAGTGGAAGTGGTGATGAGAAGAAGTATATAAAAAAAACATCTTATTATCGTATAATAAATATAAACTATTGAGAGAAATGAGGTGATTTTTTTATCGTCCCTACAGTATATATTTTCATTTCATCCATCTCTACAGTAAACACCCGAATGAAAAACCTCCAGGATTGTCTTTTTAAAACAATAAATGACTTTATAAAGACTTTTTTTTTGCATGTTAGTTAAGGACTTTACCAGCTTTATTAAGCTAAGATTTAATAAAGCTGAATTAAATTTATTAATTGATATTAAAAATAAATAAAAATGTTTAATCTCTTCATGACACTAACGCATCGTATTTTATTTTTAGCTGCAAATACTTTAGGTTGGCATGAAAGCTGCTACTTAAGAACACTGTAGTGAAGGTAAAATAGTTGAGCAGAAGAATGTTGTCAGGTCAACATTCAGGTATGACGCTACATTCACAGCAGCATGTGCGCGAATACCAGGCATCTCTGAGATACAGAAAGTGTGCAAGAGCTTTGACAATAACAGATCAAACTTGTGAACAAGCATATATTTACGGGCTTAACATATTAACCGCACACCAGTTTTGCAAAGCAATTAAAAAGACTGTAATGCTGGGATCTTGAGATTTGAAAATGTTTTCTTTATTTATTGTGATCAAGTCATGTTAATCTGTCCATTCAAATGTAATTAACGATAATGACATTATTATGTGGTTATAAGAATGTGTTGATATCAAATCACAGGTTTTATCTGTGCTAAGGGTCAACAAATGTTTTCATATTTAAAACCGTATAAATGAATGTTTTTTTTAATGCCAAACATAATTCCCCAAATCAAGTCAAAAGTATGACATGAGGTTGAGTGTATGGGACGAAGGAAACTTCTAGAATCATTTTAGAAAATGTACGTATGCGATGTAATGCATAATGTAATGTAATATTCTTAGAACATTGAATATTTTGTTAAAAGAGATTTTTAGGGATTAAAAATGCTTATATAACGGCTTCTTCATTTTATAGCTAATGCCATTCCTTTTTTATTTTAAACAGAAACAGTGCATGGGGGCGGGCTAGGCAATGGTAACCTTTTTATTGCCTTTGGGAACCTTAAGTGGCCAAACATTTCATAAACAGCTGGTGCCACGAAATGGTGTAAGATGTGCCAAGGGGGAAAAACAAGCGCAGCCGCAATTGACGATGTTGTCTCAGCGATCAATAATAAAGAAGCTGCTGATTTGTGGAAAGGTTTTTGGCTTCAACCCACATTCCTCCGGCTCGACTGTCTTCAAATCTCTTGGATTCTAAGACTGTTGGATTTTTGGAGTTTAATGCCAGTCATTTGCCAGCGACAGGAAGTAAAGCCACTGATTTTCTATCCAAGATTTCTTCATCTCAATCTTAATCACTTCTGTGTACTCTTGTTAGTTTTTCATCATCCGTCCCTGGTCAATGTCTATGTTGAAATGTTGAGACATTTATGTGATCCTTGTAAGACAACTCTGCATAAAAAAAATTGAGTTAAAAAATGAAATAATAATAAAATAAATAAAAATATTAAAAACGACGAACACCTTGTCAATCACGCTGTACCTGCTTTTGAAAATAAAGTTTCAAATATAAAAAGTGAGCAACAGGACCAAAAAATAATTGGACAATAATTCAAGCAAATTTGATAAAACAAATTATTAAATCATGGGGCCATATATATACAGTATATATATATATATATATATATATATATATATATATATATATATATATATATATATGAAAAAATAAATAAAAAAATAAAAAAAACACTTTGGTAAGTAGGTAAATCTACCACAGTAACCCAGACTGAACTGGATGAACCCGACAAATATAGAGACTTGTCTTCAGAAATAACTGAAAAATTAAATTCAATGAATGTTGAAAATTAAAATTAAAATAAGATTGAATTTTGGAGGGGTTTATTAACTACCATCTGGATCCAGAAATCATTTGAAGAGCTCATTTGTTGGTTTAGATTCTTCCTTAGTTTTTTGTGACATAAATTTACAGAAAACTTCCACCACCTTTTACCAGTGATCGTCTGGGAAGCGGATGCGTGGAACAGCTGAACACACATCTGTTGTGACTGCTTGACTTGACGACTGATGTCCCGCCTCCTCTTGCTCAGCGTTTAATAACCGGTGTTTGCCAGAGTTGATGAAAGTGTGTTATTTCTCCTCTGGATTCGTTCCAGGAGGAGGCGGCGTGGGCTCAGGTGAGCCTGGGGGGCGAGGCTCTGAGGGAGGCCCGGACGGAACTGGCCGAGGCCAGGAAACAGTGGCACACCCTTCAGGTGGAGATCCAAACACTCCACGCTTTGGTAATAAATCACACTCACCTCTCTTGTATCCATGGAAACAAAAAGTTTATGGTTTATGTTTGATAATAAATCAGTTGGAGTCCATAAATATAAGTTAGACGATTTTTCAAAGGCGAACACTCCCAGTCGTTTCTTCATTTAATCACATCGTGGAACATTATTTAAACAATTTAAGACAAGCAAACTTGTCTGTTTGTTCTGAGAGCAGTTATTAATTCTAGATTTGTGGAAGAACGAGTCTGAGATGATGATGAAAGACTATCTGAGAGTTTCTGCTGTACTGATAATTATATTTACGTAATTGATGGTAATTCAATTAAGAAGAGGGAACTTAGAATGACCAGATTTGTTTATTTTTCATGACGTAAGAAGGCTCTTAAGAAGTGCTTGGCTAAGAAGGAGAGACAAGAAACGACTGTTTCCAAGATTCAGTCGTACTTGAGGATGTAACAAGTCTCTTAATAAGGGTTCGGCTAGGAGTACTAAGATACAAGTGTTTCCCAGATTGAATAGTTCTTGAGGGCGTAAGAAGGGTATTAATAAGGGTTCGGCTAAGAAGGAGTGCTAAAATACAAGTGATTCCCAGATTTAATAGTATTGAAGGACGTAAGAAGGTTCTTAATCAGGGTTCGGCTAAGAAGGAGTGCTAAGATACAAGTGTTTCCCAGATTTAATATTTCTGAAGGACGTAAGAAGGTTCTTAATCAGGGTTCAGCTAAGAAGGAGTGCTAAGAGACAAGTGGTTCCCAGATTTAATAGTTCTGAAGGACGTAAGAAGGTTCTTAATAAGGGTTCGGCTAAGAAGGAGTGCCAAGATACAAGTGTTTCACAGATTTAATAGTACTTGAGGACGTAAAAAGAATCTTAAGAAGGGTTTGGCTAAGAAGAAGTGGTTAGAAACAAGCATTTCCCAGATTTAATAGTTCTGGAGGACGTGAGAAGGGTCTTAATAAGGGTTCGGCTAAGAAGGAGTGCTAAGATACAAGTGTTAACCCCGGTTTAAAAGTTTTTTAGGAACCAAGAAGGCTCTTAAGAAGTGTTCAGCTAAGAAGGAGTGCTAAAAAGCATTCTTTACTGCCATCTTAGAACCTCAAGGTCAAGCCAAAGAAGCACCGTAAGCAGCTCTCAGTGGGTTTGGGCAACACATTTATAAGGTGGACCCTCGCTGAGTTCAACAACATATTTCCTTGAAATCTGTTTTTATGTGTAGTTGTCAAATTCCTAAACCCTTTTGTTTTGTTTTCCTCATTAATCATTGTTTCAATATTTGTAAAAGAGAGGTGTTATTGGCATAGTTGCAAAATGGCACCAAAGTATTAAAGGTGTAACTAAGTGATGGAACTGGTCTCACGTCCAGGAACAAGGTCTGGAGAACTCCCTGCAACAGACCCAGCTCCTCTACTCCAGCCAGCTCCACGACCTCTCGCAGGTGATCGCGGGGCTGGAGACGGAGCTGGAGCAGGTGAGGAGCGGCCTGTCCACCCAGCGTCAGCGCCACAGTCTGCTGCTCAACACCAAGATGCGTCTGGAGCAAGAGATCGCCACCTACAGGCGACTGCTGGAGCGCGAGGAGGGCAGGTGAGTTCATGTGAGGTTCAGGTCCCAGCGTGTCCATTTCCACAGAACCACCATGATCGTAAGGGGGGAAATTGAGGCGGTGCGTTCAGGTCCTGGCAGAACCTGGCAGAGTTTGAGATACATCGTATTTTCGTAGCAGCCGCCACGTTATCATCATTACATTTTATTCGCTTTGCAGGAGACGCAGACAGCTTTGGAATTCCCACTTTCCACAATCATATTTAATTTAAGTTCAGGTTTGAGTGTCCTTTGTGTGTGAACAAAATACATAAATATAAAATATTGAGTAACAAGAATAGAGCTGTTTTAAAACAGTGTACTTGATAGTTAATGTTCTATACAGACTAATGTTTAAACTACATAATAATAGCTATAATGAACTGATTGTAATTTGTTCAAAAATTGAAGGAATTGGGGAAAACAAAAAAGCTATCGGAATTATTTTTTATTTAAATAAAATATTGATAAAAGTGAAAAAAATGTAAAATGTTTAGTATATTGTATTTGTTAACCAAGTAAAAAAGAGTAAAAAAAAGGCAACATATAAGAATGGTACATGTTTCTATGATCGAAATTATTAATTAAATAATTAAAGTTGAAGTTTCATTGTTTGTGTGTAAAGCAAAATACATAAATATAATATATTGAGTACCATGAAGAGAGTTGCTTTGAAAAGTGTAAATTGATAGCTCATGTTCTATACTATACAATTAGTATTTCTTATATTTTATTTGTTAATAAAGTAAGAAATAGTGAAGCAGACGACCATCGACCACAGTCGATTGCTGAGCCAAGAGATGGTTAAATGTAGAGGCTGAACGAAAACACACCTTCAAAGACAGCGGACAGACAAAAAGCAGGCGAGAGGGTGTGTGTTCTTCAGATACGCCCTGAATATAAATTATGTGTGTGAGGATCGTTCATAACCCTTTATTCTGCTAACAAAAGGCCGAGGATTCAGTCACGCACATCAGCCGGGCCAAAGGTTGCGGACCTTCTGGCAAGGGAGATGTGAGGTTCCTGTAGCGGAGTGTGTGGGTGGTCCTGTGTTACACAAACATTTCACTCTGTGGTTTCTGCTGCAGACGATTGCGTCATTGTTTCCTTTGCTCAACAGTCATTATTATCTTTGGAAATGCAACAGGTTTTACGACCGGGATCCAACATAAGTTCTGGAAATATTTTTTAAAGATTGAGGTTCATAGATAGAGACCATGTAAAACATAATGTGAATGTCTAGAGATTGAGTCGCATGATCCAAACCCTTGTTGGGACTGATTTGTTTTTTTACACCTTGTTATGATTCACATATTGTTGTGTACTATTTTGTGTACTTTTGTGTTGCAACGAAAAAAAATAATGGATATTTCCAAATTATGCACACAGTTAGAAAACAGAGCATTATTTTTGGTTTATTTAGTGTTTACTTAACCCTTGTTTTATCTCAGGGGACAAAGGTGACCCAAAGGCCCGAAAACAAATGTGTTTGAGGTATCCCTTATGTTGTCTCTGGGTGAAGGTGAACGACCTCCCCGACTTCCAGAAATACATATGCGGTGGTGGAGGTCATTCAACTTGACCCTGAGACAACACAAGGGATAAAACAAATACATTTGCGTTCGGGTCACCTTGACCCTGAAACAACACAAGGGATAAAACAAATAAATTTGCGTTCGGGTCGCCTTGACCACGAGACAACACAAAGGATAAAACAAATACATTTGGGTTCGGGTCACCTTGACCCTGAGAAAACACAAGGGATAAAACAAACACATTTGCATCCGGGTCACCTTGACCCTGAGATAACACAAGGGGTAAGAATGATCTCATTCCAAAGAATCAAAGGTATATAAAAAGAAAGTGATGTTTACTCACAGACCATCTGTACAAAGATATACTAACTTATACTAAACTTCTGTCATTACTTCTTCACACCTTCAGACACTTGGACCAGAGTGGCCCACCATTGAGTCTGCGGCCCTGGAGATTCCCTTTGGTTGAGTCGAGCGCAAGCGTCCAGGAAAACGGTTTCAGTGACCTGGCAGTGACTCCGGACGAGCCCAAGTCGGAACCCCTGCCAGAGATAACGTCGGTTGACTTGGACCTCAAGAGAAAGTCCCGACTGTACCGACACCAGAGTCTCGTGATACTCACAGGTGAGATCTGACCAACGCACAGAAAACGCCTCGACCTGAAAGTGACTGGTCACATCCCCACAGAACCCGAGCAGGACAAGGACTTGCCCATCGCCACGGTGAAGACTCAGGAGATCCTCCAGGGTAACGTGGTCCGGGAGAGTGCGGAGGGTCACGGAACTATTGAGTAGGTGTTAACGTCTCTTGACGTCTCTTGAGCTTCATGAAGCTTCACAAAGCCTCATCATCCCATCGCTACCAGTGAGTGTGGTGCATTCAGTAATGTTTGGACAGCGATGATGCATTCAACAGCATGGGACAAATTATATTATACAAAAACAAACATTTACTCAGTGTAACTCAATCAACAAGTTAATAGTGGAAGCCATTTGTTTGGGATTTAAACCTTCAACCATCAGGAGCTTTAATAATTATTAAACTGAATTCACAACCAAAATGAGAGTTGAAAAGTAAATCTTTTTTTGTTGTGCTGCTGAGTGTGATGTTAAACCTGGTCAACTCTCAGAGCAACTCTGGATGATTCACTTTTTAATGACTCACGAGTCAAAATATAAATTAATCAATGTTGGGATTTAATCATTATTGAGATCTTGTGAGTCAGATTAGCTGTTTCTTCTGCAAAGCGACATTAAAAAGTGTTAGTAGTTTTCTGACTCTCTGATTAACCTGTGAGTCATGAATCATTATCAGATCTACACTTATTACATAAAGAGCTTTCTGAGTGACTCGGTACCCGTTCATGATTCACTACGGATCATTCACGTTGGGCAACATCATCAAATGATGATGGAATTAAGATTATTCATGACCCCTCAGGCCACAGACTGGGTTCGATTCATTGCATGTGGTTTGCTCAACATCAACAAAGACTCATGTTCTCGATGGTGAGTGTTTAAGATAAGACTGAGTTGATCAACGTCAACTGGACCAGTAAAACTGGAATTTCTTCAGGGTCGAACAAACACAAAGATAATTACAGTGAATTGAGCCTCAAGGAATGAAAATATAATTTCTCTAATATCTCGTTTTAAATAGTTGACATTAAAAATGAAAGTCTCTTTCATGTGCAGAATGGATGCATGAGTAACAATGTAACAGTGTAAGGTAACAATAACACAACAATAAGATAACCTTTTTTGGGAAATGGTCTAAATGTTTTTTCTAGCTGTAAAAAGAAAAGCAAAAAGAGACTAAAATAGGGTAAAACCACCCACGTGTGTCTCTTAACTTAGGGAAATGTTTTCACAACACGATCTGAAGCTTGTAATCCATGTTTTTGTGTCTTCTTGTCTGGACTATTGTTACAGTTTATTTAAGTGTCTTAACAAGAAGGAGCTGCCTGCAGTTAATACAGAACTCTGCAGCGAGAATTCTGACCTGCTGTAGTAGAAGAACTCACATTTCTCCGATCCTTAAAACTCTTCACTGGCTTACAATTTCTTTCAGGATCAACTTTAAAATTATGGTTCTTACTTTCAGATCTATTCATGTTCAGACCTTCCATCAGTGATCTGATCCAGCCTTACACCCCAGCTTGGGGTTTAAGGTCTGTGGATCAGAATCTACTGATGGTTCCTGAACACGCTTCCGGACCAGAGGAGAGAAATCCTTCCAGGTTTTTGGAACGATCTTCCTCTCCCTCTGTGTTTGATGGATCTACTGACTCCTTCAAGAAACATCTGAAGACATTTTTTTTCATGCAGCCTTTTCCTTGATTCTCTGAGACTTCTGTGTTGTTCTCGGTGTTATCTTGATCTTTTAAGTATATATTTTATCGGGTATTGTTTTGATTGTTTAAGCGCTTTATGACCCTGGTCTGGAAAAGCGCTATACAAATAAAAATTACTTACTTACTTACTTACTTAATACTATGAGACTAAAATACCAAAATATTTACTTGATATTCGATAATAGTATTTGCTAGTTTCCTCGGGAACGGTGAGCTCACAATCTTCAACAAGTTATGACCGTCTGACGATGCGTTTAAGAGTCTGTTTAGCTGTTACGTGATGACATGTTTCAAGGCTCATTAGACCTCTGTGACACTAAAGAGCGCCACCTCTCAGACGCGACGCCAATGAATTTCTACGGCTTTATTAGTTCATACTGATGTCTGTGAGTCACAGAAGGTCGCCACGGCGACGTCTGCTCTAACAGACACGACGCTTTAATACTTAGAGAAAGCAAGAGAATCCTGCGGTGTCAGGTTCCCATGGGCGACTCTTCATGGGAACGCGACTCGCTAACAACTGACGTTTGATGCTGCCGCCCGTCGTCTAGCTCGTCGGGGTGTGGCCGCCGTAATTGTAGGACAAGACTCGGGTGGAATCTTTGTTCTGGCTTCAGGTGCTCAAACAAAAGCACTCACATGGTTCTCTCCCACTAAACAACTTGTGTTTATGATCCAAACAAGTCCACCGCACACAGCTGCTGATTTTCTATTGTGTCAACAGCATGAACTTTCACATCCCTTTTTCAAAATTCAAAATGGCCCAAGAAGGTGCAAGATGACACAGTCTAAAGATAAAGAACATACTGTAGATCAAAGGAAATGAACAATTAAAGGATACAAAGATTAACATAGAATAGAATCATCTTTTCACTCCTGCCCCCAAACTCAAAATTAAAGAATCTAATAGCACAAGGAACGAATGAGTCCCTGAGTCTATTAGTGTTGCATCATGGGATGAGCATTCGTGCTCCATCTACTTCTCTGCTCACTGATGACAGTGTTCAGAGGATGATGTCATCAGTGTTGGGCTAACAAGCTTCATGAAGCATCACTTTCTGAGTAGGATTAGAAATGATCAGGCTATATGGTTGCCAAAAATGTAACTGCAAGTATCGCCATCTGGTGGGCTCAGGAAATTCAAAAAGCTTAATCGACCCTTCACTGGTGTTGGGATTTAGTCAGTTGTTTCTATGGAGGTAGAATGTTTCTTTATTATGCAATAGAAAAAGTTGCTTTAATCAAATGAGACGTTACTGTGATCCAAAAATATTTTTTTAATCAAAAGAAAAGTTGATTCAATCAAAAAATGTGACTTTAATAAAAAATGAATAAAGTCTTAAATCCATAAAATACGTTTTCAATTTTAATTTTTTTTTTTATTTAAGCAAATTTTGAAGTAACTTTTATTAAAGCCACCTTTTTCTGTTAAAATATAAGTAACTTTTTATTAGATTATAGCAAATGTTTTTAAATGTTTTTTGTTTTTATTGAAGTAACTTTGTTTTTAATAATAAAGAAAATAAATTTACCTCCATACTTTTCTCGACATGTGTATGAACGCTAAAGAAAACTTGTGTCAGTGTCACAAATATTTACATAGAATTCAAGTTTGTTTTTTTCTTTTTCTAAATATACTTGAGCTTCTTAACCAAAATAAGTCATGTGTTCCACTGGACGACGATATCAGTAGAAAAGACCTTCACATGAGACCATAATGCTCCAGGAAAGAAACTTGATTCTTCATATTTGTCATTCAAATATTTCCATAACCTTTGACGCTTGGCTAAATGGCTAAATGGGATTAAAGGTATAATCTACTTTAACATTATCATGATGTCATCTCTTGCTCCTCCACCAGAACGGAGAACATCGACAAGGTGATCAAGCAGTGGGAAGGCTCCTTCTTCAGAGGGAATCCCAAACTCCGGAAGAAGTCCGTATCCCTGCGTTTCGACCTGCACATGGCGGCGGCGGACGAGGGCTGCGCCCAGACTCGACAGGACAGCCTTCCCGACGTGGAAGTGCGTCTCATCATGAAAAGATCTAGAAGCATCTCAGCGATGACGCCATAAGAGTCTCAACATATCCTTCCTTCAAGACGGGATTTCTCTGATATTATAGGTTGAAGAAACATCTAAAATGTTCTTGTGATTTGTTTGATGCTTGTAGAAGAATTCTAGATTTGTAGTGGAGACCGTTTTGCCACGAAAGGTGTAAGTCTGTCTAAAGCAAACAACAACCCATAATACTGTTAGCTGAAGATGCAGTTAGTACTCCAACAAGAATTTGAACTATTTGACTAATCGTTTCTGTAACAGGTTCACATGGTTCAACATCCTTTGACCCGAACACGTTTTCTGAAAGACTCCAAGCACTTTTGACCGAGCTATTGGTGATTAAATGTGTCCCATCAAGTTTGCACACACAGTTAAAATACTTTTCTGTTGCCAAATTTAATTTTTATGCAGATAGATAGAACTTTTTTCGTATCTTTCTGCTGTAAGAAAAGTGTTCATTGCATTGTCGTGAAAACGGAAGCGTCCCCAGCCCTGCTACCACAATCCGCATGTGCATTTGTTTACAAAAAAAAAAAACTCTTGTGTGGTTTTTCTCTCCCTGGATAGTACTCAGTACTTCCGCCGCGATAGAAATGAATGGAACTGCCGCTCCAACCTACTGCCGTGGAGCAAACCAGGAGACTTGTTCAACTCACTTATATGATTATGAGTTTTTTCTGTTTGCATATATAAATGTCTGACTTATACAGTCAGCGCTTATAAAAGGTATTTCGTCCAATTATGTTTATTTAATTTAATTTATTTTTGTCTTAAGGTCCCTCCACTCATTCACTGTCTAACTATTTTACTTTTGAAAACACGTGTTTTTAATTATACACTTACATTAGACCCCAGCATTCGCTTCTTTACTAGTGATTCTATAAGTTGTAGTGTTCAGATGTGCCAGCAGAGGGGAGTGTTGTAAGTAAAAGTTACCTCTCGCCTTTTTTTAACAGGGCCAGGCTTTTAGATGTTGCGATTTTTGTTTTTGTTTTTTCAGTCCCACAACTCTTTAGACGTTTCATAAATCACGTCAGACAATCCTAGATTTAAATGACTGTGTTGACGTGTAGACTCAGCGACCATCTTTCTTTCATCACCCTTTACTCAGTGTTCCTGGAGCGAATGACAGTTGATGTTGCAACACGTTTCATTTGTGCTGCAGGAAAACTAACACTTTAAAGCTAAATCAATAGAGTTAGCACTATAGTTCTCATCTTGAACTCCTCTACAACCTGCAACGAGAATAAATGCCAAAGATCTGGGACTTCCTAGAGGAGAAAGATTCCCAGACAAAAACACTCTCTCTATGTGCATATGTCAGTAACTGGTATATTTACATGTCAACATTTAACATCAAGGATTTCATACCCATTACACACTATCTAATCAGGTTTAGATTATGTTGAATAACGATAGATTTTTATAGTTACATTAGTTTTATTTCATTTTTAATGATCATGTTTTGTTTAATTTACCTCATGTATTGTTACTTGAAGCTCTGTCATACTATATATTCAGGATATAAAAGATGCTCTTCCGGATCCCGAGGTCATATCCAGCATTGACAGTTTTGTGGATGATTTTGTCGCAGTGTTCGTCATCAGCTCATTGAACACGTGATCACTGTGGTTTTAAGAGTGACAGCTGTAGTGACGTCAGAGCAGAATATCCTGTAAAGAAATGTTGTCTATGCAGTTCTGGGCTTGATATCATGTTATTTGTTCAGAAAACTTCAGACTGAAGATGAAGAAATGTTGCTTTTTACCTTAAGATTGTTCATTCAAATAAAAAAATAATAATTGCCATATAAATCCCGGATACGTTTTTTTTCCTGCGATTAAAAAGAAAATAAATATCCTGCATATGTTAGCCAATCACGGCGCGTCAGACCAGGAAGTGGAGAACAGACTGAAGCTTGGGGTTTAAAACGATCGTCTTTTTTCATTTAAACATTGAGTTTGCGACAGAAAGAGACTCTAAATGCTTCATTTTAAGTTTTATTATCTCGTAAAAAAAAATAGAAGTTGTTGTTTTTAAGGGTGTGACGTCATCATCATTACAAAGGTGGACTCGCCCGAATTCTCAATACAATAATAAAATATATTTAGTTTGATGCATGGCTTTTAAAACATACACATTTTAAAATGAAGTTGATGCCATTCAAAAATTATTCATAACATTTATTTCACTAATACTTAAACGTCATAACTCTTTTGAAATAAACACTAAATATCCAAATAAAGGACATGTCAGAATCTGCGACTTTAACTGCCAGTGTTATAAACACAACACACGATTATTATTTTCTTTGTGTGTGTGTGTGTGATGACATAAGAATGAACGATTAAAAACGAAATCGAGACTAACTAAAAATAGTTGCATTATCAACACATGGATCCAATCTTTTTGTTTGTCGGCAAATGTCAACAACACAAAACGAAATTGAAATAATATAAATGATACTCTTTAAATTTTAAAAGTGTATTGAAAGTATTAAAATGAATTTATAATCCTGCATTGCTTTGAGTTTTCTGCGTTTTAATTTGATTTGATTAAAGTCTCTTATTATTACCATTTATTTTACATTTATTTTTTATTATTTAATTATCTTTTATTGTGTGGCTTTGTTTTTCATCCCTTGTGTGTGCATATCTTTCATTTTGTATAGGAACAATGTATGCATGTCTTGTATTAATCTTTAATTAAAAATAATTAAAAAACGCTCTCACAAACAATTTGTATCCTCGACTTTAAAATAGCAACAAATCACACACGTACAAAGTGAACGTTTAACATGTTTATTGAGAAACTTATAGATAATAGATAAAAACATTCTGGTCAAATAAATACATTTTAAAACAATGATTATAGTTTACAATTGTTGGTGGCAAAAACTTGCAGTGCTATTCTGTCTGTTCCGTCTGTTCCGTCTGTTCCGTCTGTTCTGTCTGTTCTGACTGTTTGCACAGGAATTTTCCCCAACATATTTCTTTTATTTTGAATTCCTCCTAAATAATCGTATACATCTTGGTGCATTAGTTCTATGACTGACAGGGATTTACAGAGCATAAGTGAAACATTAAACAATAAAAACATTACATTTTCAACAATATACATTTACAGTAAATGATTCAGTCTTGAGCGTTCATGTGTTCAGTGTATTCTGACGTGGCAGTACAAATTTTAATCTACAACTCGATTACAGCGTCTTGAAATGTTTGAGGACAGAGTCGAGCGGCTGCAGTGGGTCGTACTCGGCGAAGACGTGGCACACGTTCTCCATGTTGGCCTCGACGCCTTTCGCCACGAATCCAAACAACCTTAAACAACAGATTCAATTGTGTTGATGTTAGCATTTTAATACAAGATGTTTCTAGGTGATGCAGAGTGAATTCACATGTGTGACTGATTTGTATTGTGATTTTGCCTTTTTTACAATTACATCATGGAAAATAGTTTGCCGGACGTGTCGGATGAATAATGGTGTGACGGTGACGTGAGAAAGAGCTGACAACGTAAAATGTGCAAGACACTATGGAAGGACGTCCTTGTGTACTTTAAAAGGCCTTATAATTAAAATGAATGATTATTATTTTATTATTTTTAGCAATTAAAAAGTTGAAACTTTTTTTTTAATGAAAATGTGTTGTTTTTTAAGCATCACATTATTTTTGAAAAGGGAGTTCTAAAGTTTCTATATCAAATGGTCTAATTATTATTGATTAGTCAGGGACGTGCGGTCAAGGAAGTCAGGTGAGTCAGTGCCTCTCAATGTGCAATTCATCACACACTGAGTTGAAACATGCAACTTACTAAGAAAAATATGATAGATTATTTAAAAACTAAATTTTTGCCTTGAATGAAATATTCTTTGTTTTTCTCACGCTTACATTGACCCATTTAATAATTTTATCCAATTAATTAAATTAAATTTTATTTAAAGTGTCTTATGATAACAAGGTTATCTCATTAAAGAAATTGTTTTTTTCCAATAGCCACAGCAAATACAGCAATTTTTCATAAAAAAATAAAAATAAAAATAAAAATAAGAACAAGAATAATTTATTAGTTCATTCTTCTTTTTCTACATCCATTGATTGTTAAACGAATTAAGATTTTCAGCCAATTTAAAGGTGTAATAAAATATTGCAAATATGGCAGATTTTGAATATATAACTTAAAATAAATTGATAATTAAAACGTAATATTTCAGCTGTGATTATTATTTTAATGTCAAAGATGACAGGTTTACGAAGCTATAAATCAATATTTATCCACAATTGTTGACTGCCATAGATCTAGAGGATGTAAACTAATACCTGACAAGCTATAATAACAATTCAATATAGACTTGTTGAGAAATTATTAATTAAATCATATATTTTTTAAACTTCATATGTGTGTGAAGAATGCTGTTGAGACCGGAAATAACAATAGTGTTAAATTTCTAATTTTTGTAAATAATTGTATATTCTTAAGATCGTTTTTATTTTATTTTGTATTATCTCTTTTATTATTTATTTTTCCTTGCACTTTATTTTTTAAATTGCGCTGTTGTGAAAGTGTGTTTCGTCTCTGGGAATGAATAAAGCTTTTCTATTCTATTCTATTCTAATAACCAGTAGTCAATTGAATAAGTTTATATACTTGTGGGTGGTAAATCTGACACTAAAGGAGTCATTGCTTCACCAACCATGAACCCTACAGCACGTCACTGTGAATAATTAAATTCAACAATTTGTATATTGAAAGTTAAAATGTATAAAAGTAAAACAAAAAAAATTGAATCAGAACTAAACAAATATTTAGATGTTTTATTTTTACACGATAAGCGTGGTGTTGGAATTTCACTCAATACTCTGATGACCATTGATTTATTTTTTAAACATCATAAAATATATTATTTCTTATTTGTTTATTAGAAAGATAGTTCTTTATTTAATGTTTCTTTGGGAACTTACAAACGCCACACAGCAGCTGACACAGGAAAAAAGAGCAAGAATAAAAGTATAAATAAGAATATAAGTGCAGATTATACTAGATTCTGGATTGTCAACTGGAAACACTTCATAAGTTATATAATTTATTAAACCATCATCTTAAAAAGGAAATCTAAAAATGGTTAAACTCACCTGGCGTCAAAGGTTGTGCCTTTTCTCCACCTTTAAAAAGAAAAGAAAATGTCAACAAAAGCAGTTTGTTATCAAACTTTAAACAGTTTTCTTCTCTTTTCTTTTGGTTTATTTTAAAATATTTACACTGAGCGCCTGAACACACTATAAGCAACTTAAAGCATTTTTAATAGACCTCTGTCAACACGCATAACAAGATTTTGTTCAACATTTTAATAACCAATAATAGTATGTCGTTTTTTTGTTAATGTCATATTATGTTTTTAGTTGTGTGATGTATTGAGCTCCACAGGACAGCAGATGGCAGTAACGGTCCAGACGGGTCATTTAAACGTTTCATTGTCAGAACCGGACACTTTTGGCGGGAGGCCATCTTTTTAATGCTTGTGGTTGAACTAAGCGGCCAGTAGATGGCGCTTGTGGTTTTGTAGCGTTGACTCACAGTCGTTTGCGCTGATCTTGTCCACCGTAGCTGAGCAGGTGAGCAGGATAGTGGCGCCTGAAGAAGAGTCTGCGGGACAACAATGCATTCGCTAGTTTTGAGCAAAGAAACAATTTAATCTTCCTCAAACTATCAGAAACAAAGAGGCTTTCTGAAAAAGTGTATTGTGGTTAAGTCATAACAATGTGTTAAAGTCATTTTCTTTTTTTTTAAACGGTGCACAGAGGTTGACAGGATGTGTGTTCTTACTTCCTGTTGACGTCTGTCAGAGTAACACCTTTCTGCGACGCCTTCATGTTGACGATGGTTGGCGTGAAGGTGCCGGACGGCTTCAAGAGCGTGGCGGTCACTGCCTTCTCCACGGCGCACGGTCCGGTCAGCGTCTCAGTGGGGACAGCGTTCAGGTAGATGAAGTTGGAGGCTGAGACCACAAACATCGAAAACATATGAAGCGAAACCACGTAGGACAGAAGTTATGGATGTTCAGATGAGTGGCCACAATATGCAGTCGCAGGTCGTCTGATAAGGGCTCCTTTGTTTGAGCAATGGTTGTCTCCAAAACCAACTGTGGAGAGCTTCTGTGACAGCTTTATATAAACTATATACAACTAGTATACGTTTTTTTTTATACACTATGTTAATCCGACTGTGTTACTACTGTGTAATATGTCAATAAGACGTTTAGAGCTTTACCAAATGAGCCACGTCGCAATAAGAGTCGCGATCATATTAATGACAATAATGCAGTGTTTGCCAGCAGCCTCTTTGACTCCCAGGAATGAGAACCGTGTGGTGTCAATCTTCCTTTCAGAGTTACATGTTGACAATTTAAAGAAACCATTATGCAGAAATGCAGTAGAAAGAGCTGTTGCATCATGGACAGAACACTTGTGTGACCAGAATAGCCTTTAGTGAGGAAACAAAATCCGAGTGCACAAGTGTCTTTTCACTACAGCTACAGTTGCGACACACACAGAAACATCACTCATAACCTCATAGAAGTGCAACATTATTCATATCAAATTGCATCTACTCACTTAGTTCATGACCTAAAAATGGCAGACAAGTCCTTTGACCGCTTGTCTACTAAGTTTAACAAGAATAAAACTGTAAATCAGTAACTTAAATAAATGAGTAGTGATGACGATGTGAAGATGGTCTGATCGTCTTGGTTTCATATGAATGTGTGACGCAACTGTGCAACACGCGCACATTTTTGTTACATTTATCAAACAAGGTGTTTTGTTTCCAAATGACAAATGACCAAATCATGTGACGGTGTATTTATATAAGTGTGTTTTTCAAGGAGATCGCTCCGATCACGTGATCACATGAGGTAAACCGGCTTTAGCTGCTTTCATTCTGCAGCTTTACTTTGATCTATCTGACGTGATGTTATTCACAAGAACGTCTGTGACGCTCGTAGAGGAAGACCTTAAGCGATCCAACGCTTTGTTCGTTATATTATAAAAACAAGCTCATAATTCCTTTACATTCTTTTCTAAATTAGCATGAAATAGCGGATTAAAATATACAGTATAGATCATCAGTTTGGTGAGTGAGAAAATAGTTAGTAATAAAGTTTGTGAAAAATTCAATATCCACTCGTACGCAACCTACAAACTTGTTTATAATTCATTATTGATACATATGAACGTTGACATGGAAAAGTATTTCCGCACGTTTTTTGTGTGTACGACCTCTTAGTACATGAGGCCCTAGTTAATTTTTTTTAAATGGCTTCAATAGCAAATCTGCAACCAAGTTATTTCTTCTCTTCCTTCAGCCATTGTAGGTTTTGTAAATAAACACATGTATGCTATATTTCTTTTCATCCAGCAAGCAACAGTTATTTTTTTCGCTATGGTTAGCACGCTCTATGATTAGCCAATCAAAGGACGGGAATACTCTGACGACACCATACGCCTGCAAAGAAGGCCTTGGAAAATATAAAAGTACACTTGTAAATATTATAATCAAAATAAGTCTGTAATGCGTATATTTCTTAGGCCAGCGGAGACGCCTTTGCAGGCCCTGATATATAAATACATATACTTTGAATTCACACATTGCTTCTCATCTCACCTGTTGCTGTGTTTTCCGTTGCTTTATGGTTTGAACCTGGTCTTCCTGTGGTCTCATCTGTGAGTGTGAAAAAGAAAACGGGTTTCGATCTCTACCAACACAACTATCACACACACGCACAGACATACCATGCGACTGCAGAAGTAACTTGCAGGGGAGTGTGAACGCAGAGACGGTGTGTTGGTACACAAGAGCTGAAAGACTTCCTGTAGTGAAGAAATCACATGGAAAAAAATGTTTGTGAGCTTGTCTTTTTTAATGTAAAAATAAAACTATTTTCCTGATTTTATTTTTGGAAAATTGTTTTTAAAGGTTAGTTTTCTTTTGATTTTACACATAGTTCTGAAGTAGCCTAGTATCTTCACTTCTGCAAGACACAGTCCAAATCTAGCCCAGCTTGATATCAGGAGAGGTCAAACTTCATGGTGAATCACCGCCATGTGGCCCACTGGATGGTTTGTTAAGAAGTGTTTTAAAGTTCATTTTGATATGGTGGTGTTGAGTATGCCAGTGTTAAGATAAGATAATGGACAGAGATTATGGATGTCAATGATACGAGTGAAGGGGGAATTTATTTGAATGAGGAAAACAAATGGATATAAATAAGATCAAAGAAGGAAAAGGAATATCAAAATCCTAATTTCTGTTGACGTTTTGTTCGACCTACAACTTGCACGGCTAAAAGATGTTGGTTGCTTGTGTGAGTTCGCCCTCACTGCAGTGGACTTACCAAAATATGGTTCTCTGGAAGAGCCTTTGATACGGACACCTTTAGCCGACGACTCAATCAGAAAGTGGCGTACCAAGTAAGAGCCATTCTCTCCTGTTTCATTGGACATGGGAAGAAAAGAAAAATATATTCTGTTATTTTAAACTCTTAAAATCAGTCTTAGTTTCTCCTTCAACACTGTAAGTTGGTACTTGAGTCATATGCATTTAAACACAACTGATGTTCAAGAGTGATAACTGTGGGAGGTAATTGTTTTTTACTTTAATTTCACGCTGCACCACATTTGTTAATCATTCAACCCACATTTGAGCTGCGGTTGGAACCCTGGAGTGACATCTCGATCTCACAACAAAGATGTATGACCTCAGATCAATATCAGTGGTGGGTCTGTTGTCGTATACCTGGGTAGGCAGTCGGACAGGAAGCTGACGGTATCTGTTCCACCTTCATGGCCAAACCGAAACTTCCCTTGTATGAACTGCTCTCTCTGACCACAAAAGTTCCTGCTTCCTTGTCCTTCACGATGGCCTCCGCTAAAACATCCAAACACAAACTGTTAGGTGTGCGTTTACCATTTTGAAAAAAAGCCAAACATGAAATCAAAGTGAAAAAATCCTGTTTAGCCTTTTAAGTTGCTGAAGCATTGTTTCATTTCATTTTCAAAGCGAACTAGATGGCACTCTTAGCGTAGCAACGTTCAATGACACACCCTTCATTTTAAAGCCAACAGTTTCATCTAGTGAGCTCCAAACATGATGATCACTACTTTTGGGATTTTTTATGGTAGCTACAATTATTTTCTTTAATGCTACTTTTGTCATATTACTTTTATCAGAGTACAGTTTCATCTTTTTCAGCTTTAAAAAAGCAATTTAAAACCTTTGATTAAGGAGTTTATCTTAGATTTTATAGAAAAAAAAAAACTTTTACCATCTGCACGACTGAAATTTGGACGAAACCAATATTTTGAGGAGTCCATGACGAATTTCATTGATGGCTGGCTGCCATCGAATCGACAATTTTGACCTGTTAAAAAGAAAAAGAAGAAAAGAAAAAGGTTTTATTGTTTGACATCACAATGGATACACTGGAGACGCACTGTGAAGTCTTGTCTCTGATTGTTCCCATTCTGGTCCAGGCGATGTGTTGAAGGACAGGTCCAGTTGAGGCGCTCCATTGACCAGCAGCACTGGAATGTCGGTCAGAGAGCCAGCCAGAGATGCCGGACTGCTCTGTGCACCCAAGCCAGGGAGTACCTTTAGATGCTCCTGCTTGGTCAGTGAGGGTTTTTCCGGGATGAACCCAGAGTGCCTCTGTCTGGCACCATCGCTGAAGGACCCAGACAGGCAGGGCATGAGTGATTCTGGAGAGTCTGCATCCTCACTGGCTAGAGACAAGTTGCTGTGTGGACATGAAAATAATACATGTCAAATTAATTCCTCAATGGCGCAGCTTAAAGACCTGAGGAGTAGATGTACCTTCCAAGGATGTAGCTGGTGTCCGAGCATGTGGACGTGGAGAGAAGAGACACGGTGCTGTTTCTGTTGGAGTGCGAAGATAGGAGGGATCCTTGAGAGTAGCGGACGTCGTTCTTAGATGAACGACGTGGTGAAATCCCACATGGCAACGGTGGGAGCGTGGACGATGGAGACCCGGAAAAAACAAGGGACCCATGAGGACTACAGCTTTGTGTTGGAATAGGGATACTGGGTGAGGAGCCAGGGGAAGGACCTCTCGGGACCAGTCTGCCTCGAGACTGAGTATCTAACTCATCTGTAGAGCAAAGGAAAAAGTAAAGTTTTTTTTTTTTTTATTAATGTCAAATTCCCACTCCATGAGTCTTGACTTGTTGACTTATTTAAGAGTTTTCCTTTGTTAGTGAGGTGTGTTTTCTGCCCCTGAAAAGTACACCATACCTGTGTTATTACTGGAAAGATACACACCAAGTGTGACCCTTTCCACTCAACAATGTTCGTATCGTAAGTAATATTGACACATTCCGGGCAGTTCAGGGTGTCTGTGCTCATCTTTCAAGTCTGATATTTCACGAGTTTCAAGTAGAGTACAGGGTGTGGACGCGCTGTCTGAGCCATAATCCCCTAACAGCTGCAGGGGAGCCATTTCTTAATGCCAGAAAAAAAAATTATTACATAATTTTGGGCAGGTATCTTCCTGCTGCCTCGGGCGAAGTTTTGTTGGTTACACAACAGTGTTTGTTTTCAATGTGGATGTTCAGTCTTGTGGCAGCACCACAATCTTTTATAACATTGAAACTATATATGTACAACAACAAATAGCTAATGGCTACAATCATAACCCCCAAAATGTTGAATGCTAGCAGTCATCAAGCATATTTGTATGATGTTTTCTCTTCGAAAAAAAACCTCCGTCAACATTAAAAAAGTGGAAATCAAAGTAAGTCCAGCAGTGGGTCATGATCAGTGCATCGACACATACCTGTGGGCGAGTCGCTGTCTGAGGGGGTTTTGTGGATGGGTTCAAATGTTGGATCCAATTCCAAGATAAGTTTGTTGAGATTGTCCAGGGAGATGTTGAGGTCGATGTCCTCGTGGTGACTTCTGTCGTCCTTAGCCATAGTCTGCTGTGCCTGGTCCAGACGGACCGTTTGACCCACTCGCAGAACATGGTTGGATAGTGTGTGCGACATGACTTCGGTTGCAGGCATAACGGTCCACCTTTATCCTTTGGAGAACACCAAAACACAATAGAGGGGGTTCAATTACATGGTCCTCACTGAAATTACAATCTTTTGTCCGTATCAGAGAACACAACATACTTCCCAGACTCTCGATTTCAGACCCAGAACAGTGAATTGTGTGAAGGTGAGTAGCTGGAGGCTTCGTGCATAGGATTGTGTCACACATTAATCACACAGCCTTAGTAAATCTATTACTTTTGTGATATCAGAATGAATAGGTCTGGAAAAGAAGGTGTGGAGGGATGATTTGTGCGTTATATGCCGTCTCACGCCAGGCGTGGTGCTCCATGAGTCATGAGGTGGACACTAGTCGCTGTGGCAACGCTAGTGTTTTCTGCACAACATCTAGCGCTATTCTATTCTATAAGTACGGCAGAAAAAAAAACTTTCTATTTCAAAATATTTAAAGTTTTTTTTTTTCAATAACAAATAAATATGTTTTTAAGTTCTGAAAAAATACATTTAGGATACAGTTACATTTTGTGTAAAACAGTTTTCAATGAGGTTTTTCTTTCGCTGAAAAGTGAAAATCTTTTTTACCTTGAGTTCTTCTGATCAGGCCTGTTCCAAAGCTTCCTCAGCTTCATGCAGGAGACGTTCTAACTTTGATGTGTGCTGCAAGCTTTCTTTTCCTAAATCCCAACCCCTTTTTCCAGCCCCACACAGGAGGAGAAATTACCAATCCCAGGGAGTCCTATTGATGATGTCATCGAATGGAAAAAAAAAAGGAGAAATGCCTCTCCTTTCTTTGCTAAACTCCTACTAGTTTAGTCATTTTCCCAGAAAGGTTAAATCACAAATGCATTTACTTTATTTGAAATGGGTTTTTATGTTTATTTTTTTTTGGGAGAAAAAAAGAGGATTCTATGAAAATGTATCCCTTATTATTTTTTAATATTTTAAATTCAAAGTATATATATTTATTATTTTTTAATTGGCAGAATTGATTGGAATCAGATCCACGAATGCAACACGAGGACAAATGTCAAACATCTGGTGTAAATTTGTGTTAACCCTTGTGTTATCCCAGGGCCAAGATATAGTACCTTCGGGTCACCTTGACCCCGATATAACACAAGTAAGTAAGTAAGTAAGTCATTTTTATTTATATAGCGCTTTTCCAGACCAGGGTCACAAAGTGCTTAAACAATTAAAACAATATTCAATAATGTATATACTTTAAAGGTCAAGATAAAACTGATAACACAACAGGAGTTCCAGAAAATCAAGGAAAAGCCTGAACAAATAGAAACGTCTTAAGATGTTTCTTAAAGGAGTCAGTAGACTCTATCAAGCAGCACTCTCAAAACAAAGAGGGAATACAGATGTATAGCATGTCCCTTTGGATTTATGCATTTTATGTAGTAAGTATAATCATTAAGTATAATTAAGTTGGATTATTAAGTATAAACGATTCTCACCAATTTTTGCCACAATGTGATGTTTATCTTACAAATCACGTGATTGAGGACATTTGATTAAGTCACATTAAAAGGAAAATACAAGTTTATTTATGAGCATATTTACACATTATAGTTTCATACAGATACATTCAAAGGAAATAAGCATCGTTTTCAATATCCAAGCAAGTTTTGTGTCTTTGGCAATGCTATGTTCATGGACTGAAAGTGGTGGTGGTGTCAGTTTCATTGGCACCGGAGCTGCGTCTCCTGCTACCTGTGTACTTGAAGAACGTTTCCTGGCTCAGACATCCCAGTTTCTTCAGGAGTTTAAGGAGGTCATGGCGAAACTTTACACCAATGAAGGCGTAAAGGAAGGGGTTGAGGCAGCACCTGAGAAAGGCAAGGCACTGGGTGACATCACTAGCATAGAGTAAGTTGTTTTCATACCCACAGTCTGTCAGGTTGTCTGTCACGATCACTATAGTGGACCAGAAAAGGACTATGTTATAGGGCACCTGACATACAAGGAAGACAACCACCACTGCAATGATGACTTTGATAGCCTTGTTCCGCTCAAAGCTGCGTGCCTGGTAGAGAGTTTGGATGATGTTGCTGTAGCAAACCATCATGATCAACAGAGGGATAAGAAACGCCACAACAACTTGGCTGGTTTGGATGCTTACACGGAGTGAGTCGCTTCTGCTTGAGAACGGTGTGCAAGTCTTGTTGTTGACGGTGGTGTATGTCATCTCCGGTACCGAAAACATGAACGCTACCAGCCAGGCTACGGCTGAGGACACTTTGCTGAATAGCACGACCCGAGAACGGTGACGATGTGCCGACACGGCTTTGGCGATGGCAAAGTAGCGGTCAACGCTGATTAAAGACAGCAGGAACATGCTGCAATAGGAGGTGACTTTGTAGACAGTGTGCATGACTTTGCAAAGAAACAGACCGAGCATCCATTCTGCTATTAAGCTGGTGGCCCAAAAGGGCAAGGTCAGGGCAAAGAGCCAGTCCGCAATCGCCAGGTTTAGCAGGTAAACGTCAGTCATGGTCTTAAGCCGGTTGAAGTAAGAGAAGGTGAGTATGACCAGCAGGTTTCCTGTTAGCCCCACCAAGCAGATGAGTGAGTAAAAGACGGGCATGAACCAGGAGCGGAACTGTCGGTTGTCTTTTTTCTCGCACATTTCGGGGATGTCGTCGTAATCAAAGGTGGTGGCGCTGTAATCTGTGTCATTCGCCAAAGTAACATTCTCTGAATTCTGACACATGCCAACCTGCAAACAAATAGATTTGTATTTGATTGTTAAATTTGACCATTTCTATGTCCTACCACACACAAATACTTAATGTATTAACATCCTATAATACAAATTACATTAATTCATTATATTAATACGATTTAGCTGTCCGTTACTCTTTATCAACTCATACAGTTCTAAGACTATTGACCACAGCATAGGGCAGACCTTTGACTGTATTTATGCGGCCCCTGTAATGTCAAAGTTTGATCATGTATAAATGGTTCTAATGCATTAACAAATGTTTTTTGCATTTATTATTCAATTTCATTACATTAATTCCTCCCCCTCCTTTCTTGTGTGTAATTTTTTGAGTATATATTAATCACTTAAAACATAGTTAGTTGAAGAAATGTTTTGAAAAAAAATCATATTCAAGAATAAAATTGCAGCTTATTTAGCTTAATAAATGTCAAGGCCTACTGACGAATTTCCTTTTCTTTAGGTATTTTTTCATCTTCCTTTTAGCTTGACCGCCCCTAACAACATTCACAGAATTTAATGTGGCCCTTGAAGAATTATAATTGCCCGACCCTGGCATAGGGGGTTTTCTACGCACTCAAAGGAAGGACAATCAGCAGAGTGGTTAGAGGGGGAGATTTAAATTGCAGTGAAAAAAGTTCACATTGTTCTTTAATGCAGCCTTTCGCCAAAGAACCACAAATAATACAAAGGGAAGAACAATTCCTAATCCATTGATGATTGACTGGATGGATACTTTATGTTTTCTGAAGTTGATGTATGCTTCTTTTTGCGAAAAGTTTTATTCATATTTGTTTTGGGGAGAATTGGCTGAGGTGAAAGCTCGGCTGTGGAAACTGGACTAGTAGATAGTACTACTAAAAAAAAGTTATAGGGAAAAATTAACTAGACACGAGTAGCTAGGTTTATTAGACACAATGTAAAGTTTCTATTATTAAAGAATTTGATAACATAAAAATACAGCCCAATAGCATACATTTTTCTGACAAATGTAGGCATGTCTATGAGAAAAACGAATTCATTAATTATTTTTAATGAATATTTTTATCAGGCCGAGTGCACAATTCCCTCATTAATCCTGCTCATCCACTCCCAATCCCTCCATCATTATGATGTTGTGTACATTGTGTACATTACTCTTACCTTTGAAACAACAAGGCATATCATGCAAGCCCGGGAAAATCCAAGTAAGACTAAAAGAAAGAAGCGGAACTTTGAATAAAATGGCAGAAGTGTCAAAGAGACATGCAAATTCACTTTCCATTACCTCCTGATCGTGACGTGTTTGACTGTAACAAATGTGATAAAACTGGTTTCTATTCTGCAATCAAGAAGAACTACATTACGCTGACTACAACATAAGGATTAACAGTCATCGTTAGACATGGTAAAAATAAATGTTTTTTTTAAGATCGGGCTGGTTCGCTATTGAATGACAGAGGCTCAGACTAAAGAAACTCAGACTGTGAAATCCCTTTGTTTGCGAAATGAAGCTCAGTCATACTGTCTAGTTCGGAAAGTACCGTCATTTATCTCATCTGCCTGTCGTAACACACATTAAACATTTTAATGAAGCAAGTGAACTCACCTCTGAGTGGAGTCATGTTGGTTAGGGGAAGTCGTCTGAAGGCATGAGGTGTGTAGTGTAAAGTTTGACGCATGTTACCCCCTCCTCAAAAAAGCACCAATGTCACACGTAGGTTTGTAACCACTTCTTTTTTCCTTCTCACTGAAAGACTGCATCAAACCCCAACTTCTTTAAAATAAGTAAATGAACCAGATAAGAATAAGAAGTAGATCTAGCATAACATCCTATTTTCTGACTGTAGGCTGAAGGTGTCAAGGATGATTTGGTTTGACTCGCCATGAAGTTTCGCTGTTTTAGATGAACAGCAGTAACCAATAGAGATGGGCCGACGAAGCTTCATGAAGCATCATGTTCAGAGCTCAGTAGATGGCGCTGTTAGCTTTAAAATTATTGGGGGCCTAATTAAAATAGAGGCTCAAAGCTAGGAGTTCCATCTAGTTGGCTTTGAAAATAAGGACAATGCTTCATGAAGTGTCAAGCCAGTCATTTTCATTAGAATCTTATCTTACCATATAACAATATTTTTAAAACATAACAAGTATAGAATATTACAATTTTTAAAAGTCATTTTGTTTGTTTTACATGTTTTCCTGCACTATTGTTTTCCGACTTATACATGCCTTTTTTTTATACCCAAAATTAAAATGAAATACACAAATAAAGTAAACCATGTACTACATTTTCAGAATGTTTTTGACTTCATTCAAAAGAACATATGTACACCTGTGCCTCTGCGGTTACTTTCACATTTAACAAGTTCGACCACAACATCTGCAAATACCTACAGAAACGAGCATTTACTTTTTTTTGTTGCTTTGCATTGATGTGCTTATGAAGGTTTGTGACTTTCTTAGCTAAAAAGATGGCTGTTGGCTTTAAAATGATCATCATTAACTACCACGGCAAATGCAAACCGAACATTGAAAGAGTTCAAACGAAAGCCTGGTTAGCGTAGAAAAGTTTATTAATATAAATATGCAAAAAGGAAATTGATTTCTAAGACTAACACTGTGTTCTTAATGCTGGTAAACCACACTATATTCAATTGTAAATATTAGTAACAAGTGTACCGCTTTTGATTTGATTGACAGCTGGCAAACTTGAACACTGGTGGTTGAGAATTTTACAACATTGTGATGTTTTTTGTGAGAGGGCGGGGAGTAGGCAAAAGACAAACAATACGCATTAAAATGCAGGTAATAAATAAATAAAAACAGCTACTACTAGTGACTAAAAACTCCTGAGACATTACAGCCACTGAGATACTGATACGTAAACAGACGATCTCCTTCACAACTTATTGCATCATGCAAAAACCACAATAAAAGCAACACTCGAAGATAAATATTAACACTGAGCAAAGTTTGATTCACATGGCAGCTTTTTTTTTTCATGTAGCCAGCAACAACATGACATATGTATCGATATGTACGATTGGTCGAAAGGGCCATCGATCTTTGTAGCACGGCACTACACAGGACCTTTGCTCTGTCGGCTTCAAGTGCAGTTGTTTTGATAATCTTGATGTCAGGCTTGTTCAACGCTTTGACAGATGATCATGTGCAATTAGTGGGACCTCGCGGTGGCTTTTTTTTTCTTCACCGGAGGGTTTGTCAGTTGGATGAGCGGGCTCTGCCGGGGCTCTCGGACGGCTCGCCTGTCAGGGCATCTTCTGTCTGAGCAGAAGTGGTTTCGGAGCCCGTGTTGCTGTCACTGGTTCCCTCCTCCATGGCTCCCTCAAGGACGCTCTCCTTGTCCTCCGATCCTCCTTCTGAACTTCCTGGGTGAGCCTCCAGCTCCTCCGAGGCTTTCTGCTTCCCTGCATGGTAGGACATCAGCAGGTTTAACCACCAGAGGAACACAAAGCCTCCCCCACCCCAATATAAACTCAAAATCCAATCATTTTTGTTCCTCTATTCAATTACATATTGAAGCCTCATAATACCTCCTTGCATTCTTTATAAACCTTCCAAAACTCCCATTAATACTTTCCGCATTCTCAACCAGTTAATATTCTCTGAAAAACAACAACATTAATTCTTAATGATTTCTTACCCCATAAAATATGACAGCTCCTTTGATTCTGGTTGCTTTTTTTATATATACAGGTCCTTCTCAAAAAATTAGCATATTGTGATAAAGTTGATTATTTTCCATAATGTAATGATAATAATTGAACTTTCATATATTTTAGATTCATTGCACACCAACTGAAATATTTCAGGTCTTTTGTTGTTTTAATACTGATGATTTTGGCATACAGCTCAAGAAATTCTCCAAAAATTAGCATATCATGAAAAGATATTCCAAACAAGCTTTTAACCTAATCATCTGAATCAACTAATTAACTCTAAACACCTGCAAAAGATTCCTGAGGCTTTTAAAAACTCCCAGCCTGGTTCATTACTCAAAACTGCAATCATGGGTAAGACTGCCGACCTGACTGCTGTCCAGAAGACCATCGTTGACCCTCAAGCAAGAGGGTAAGACACAGAAAGAATAGGCTGTTCCCAGAGTGCTGTATCAAGGCACCTTAGTGGGAAATCTGTGGGAAGGAAAAAGTGTGGCAGAAAACGCTGCACAACCAGAAGAGGTGACCAGACCCTGAGGAGGATTGTGGAGAAGGGCCGATTCCAGACCTTGGGGGACCTGCGGAAGCAGTGGACTGAGTCTGGAGTAGAAACATCCAGAGCCACCGTGCACAGTAAAGACATATTCTAAATTACTTCCCTATATGTGTATCCATTGATGAGTTGAATGTATGTCATCTTTTGTGTATTCAATTGTTAAACATTGATAATGTCATCTCTTGTTCAGATCTTAAACATCATGTATTGTGTTTTACGACCGCTCCCTTCCCACAGCAGGGGTCGAATGTCCAGGGCTCAGGGGCTCTGGCCATTTGTGACTTAACTTTTATGGGCCTTGGTGCCGTTGCTTAAAAGTGCTGACTGTGAAAATAACATATGTATTGGGAAAGGAAGGATGCGGCAAAATGGAAATGCCGTCCTTATTTAGACAAGGACGTTCCCGACTCTTAAAATATCAAGACACAGAATTTATGGTCCACGAACCTGGTTTGAGATAACAGGTGTGAAGGAAGTCTGGAGATTCTTTGTTTAGGTTAGTGATCAGGTCGAACAACATCTGTTGTTCATTATGGAGTCAGATTTGGGGAACTTACTCAACAAATTCTGGGAGTGTCTTGAGTGTCTTGAGGGCTATAAAATAAGGGACGACCTAAAGATTAGTGGCCACTCTCTGGAGGGACCTGGGTGAGCCAGGATGTCTGACAGAGACTGGACCAAGCGCTGGAACTTGTGGTATTTCTGAACAATTTGAATAATTTGCATTTCTTTGTTTAACTGTTGTATTTAAGGTCTTGTAAGGCCTACTTTTTTAATCATACTTTACTAGTAATAAATTGACTGTTTTAATTCTAAAATGTTACTCTTCCTTGGATCAAACGAATGCGCAGAACTCATTAGACAGGAAAGAGATTCGAGTTCGTTTCAACAGGCGTGTGCAGAAAATGGGCTACAGGTGCCGCATTCCCCAGGTCAAGCCACTTTTGAACCAGAAACAGCGGCAGAAGCGTCTGACCTGGGCTACAGAGAAGCAGCACTGGACTGTTGCTCAGTGGTCCAAAGTATTTTTTTCGGATGAAAGCTAATTTTGCATGTCATTCGGAAATCAAGGTGCCAGAGTCTGGAGGAAGACTGGGGAGAAGGAAATGCCAAAATGCCTGAAGTCCAGTATCAAGTACCCACAGTCAGTGATGGTCTGGGGTGCCATGTCAGCTGCTGGTGTTGGTCCACTGTGTTTTATCAAAGGCAGGGTCAATGCAGCTAGCTATCAGGAGATTTTGGAGCACTTCATGCTTCCATCTGCTGAAAAGCTTTATGGAGATGAAGATTTCATTTTTCAACAAGACCTGGCACCTGCTCACAGTGCCAAAACCACTAGTAAATGGTTTACTGACCATGGTATTACTGTGCTCAATTGGCCTGCCAACTCTCCTGACCTGAACCCCATAGAGAATGTGTGGGATATTGTGAAGAGGAAGTTGAGAGACACCAGACCCAACACTGTGGATGAGCTTAAGGCCGCTACCGAAGCATCCTGGGCCTCCATAACACCTCAGCAGTGCCACAGGCTGATTGCCTCCATGCCACGCCGCATTGAAGCAGTCATTTCTGCGAAATCTAAAATATATGAAAGTTCAATTATTATCATTACATTATGGAAAATAATCAACTTTATCACAATATGCTAATTTTTTGAGAATGACCTGTATTAAACAGTTTAATGAAGCAAGTGAAATCACCTCTGAGTGGAGTCATGTTGGTTAGGGGAAGTCGTCTGAAGCCATGAGGTGTGAAGTGTTACGTTTGTAACCACTTCTTTTTTCCTTCTCACTGAAAGGACTGCATCAAACACAAACTTCTTTAAAATAATTAAATGAACCAGAAAAGAATAAGAAGTAGATCTAGCATAACATCCTATTTTCTGACTGTAGGCTGAAGGTGTCAAGGATGATTTGGTTTTAATCTACATAAAGTTTCGCTGTTTTAGATGAACAGCAGTAACCAATAGAGATGGGCCGAAGAAGCTTCATGAAGCATCATTTTCAGAGTTCAGTAGATGGCGCGGTTAGCTTTAAAATTATTGGGGGCCTTATTAAAATAGAGGCTCAAAGCTAGGAGTTCCATCTAGCTGGCTTTGAAGATAAGGACAATGCTTCATGAAGTGTCAAGCCAGTCATTTTCATTCAAATGTTGTCTTATTTAACAATATTTTTAAAACATAACAAGTATAGAATATTACAATTTTAAAAAGTCATTTTGTTTGTTTTACATCTTTTCCTGCACTATTGTTCTCCGACTTATACATGCCTTTTTTTATATCCAAAATTAAAATGAAATACACAAAATAAAGTAAACCATGTACTACCTTTTCAGAATGTTTTTGACTTCATTCAAAAGGACATATGTACACCTGTGCCTCTGCGGTTACTTTCACATTTAACAAGTTCGACCACAACATCTGCAAATACCTACAGAGAGAGCATTTACTTTTTTTTTGTTGCTTTGCTTTGACAAGATTTTCATCTACAGTCAATAGACCCCCTTTCGATGTAGAAAACAGGAAATCTGAATCGATCTTAACCACTTCCACCATAGCGGCAAACTTGTAACCTGTAGTTTTTAGATAAAATGAAGGTACAAATATCTGCCATAGAAAATGACATGTGATAGGAATTTAAAAAAAATTGACTGATATTCCGGTCACCTGATCACCCGGTTTCAAATAATACATTAGAAGACACCTCAGGTCAAAGATGCTCTGGGTTTTCCGTGGAATTATGGGACAATTGCGGCAGCTTTATGTTGACATATGATCAGATCAGCTCTAAGACTTTACATGGCCTGAATATAGAGAGGGGTCTGGGTGCACACCTGTAAACTCAAGCCCCTCCGGTTGCACCCTCAAATTAAGGACGGTTAGACCTATAAAGGAAATACGGACATTATTTCACAACAACAGATGAAAAAACATTTGAACCCTGACTGATGGAAATGGCTGGTATGTGTTCAGAAATGTTTCCAGGTCCCTTCATTTCTGCTCCAGTGCACAGCAATGAATACTCTTTTGCCGCCAAGTTACTACCACTGATGTGCTTATGAAGCTTCACCAAGCTAGGTCGTGACTTTCTTAGCTAAAAAGATGGCTGTTGGCTTTAAAATGATCATCATTAACTACCACGGCAAATGCAAACCGAACATTAAAAGAGTTCAAGCGAAAGCCTGGTTAGCGTAGAAAAGTTTATTAATATAAATATGCAAAAAGGAAATTGATTTTTAAGACTAACAATGTGTTCTTAACGCTGGTAAACCACACTATGTTCAATTGTAAATATTAGTAACAAGTGTACCGCTTTTGATTTGATTGACAGCTGGCAAACTTGAACACTGGTGGTAGAGAATTTTACAACATTGTGATGTTTTTTGTGAGAGGGCGGGGAGTAGGCAAAAGACAAACAATACGCATTAAAATGCAGGTAATAAATAAATAAAAACAGCTACTACTAGTGACTAAAAACTCCTGAGACATTACAGCCACTGAGATACTGATACGTAAACAGACGATCTCCTTCACAACTTATTGCATCATGCAAAAACCACAATAAAAGCAACACTCGAAGATAAATATTAACACTGAGCAAAGTTTGATTCACATGGCAGCTTTTTTTTTCATGTAGCCAGCAACAACATGGCAGATATGTATTGATATGTAAGATTGGTCGAAAGGGCCATCGATCTTTGTAGCAGCCCACAACACTACACAGGACCTTTGCTCTGTCGGCTTCAAGTGCAGTTGTTTTGATAATCTTGATGTCAGGCTTGTTCAACGCTTTGACAGATGATCATGTGCAATTAGTGGGACCTCGCGGTGGCTTTTTTTTTCTTCACCGGAGGGTTTGTCAGTGGGATGAGCGGGCTCTGATGGGGCCCTCGGACGGCTCGCCGGTCAGAGCATCTTCTGTCTGAGCAGAAGTGGTTTCGGAGCCCGTGTTGCTGTCACTGGTTCCCTCCTCCATGGCTCCCTCAAGGACGCTCTCCTTGTCCTCCGATCCTCCTTCTGAACTTCCTGGGTGAGCCTCCAGCTCCTCCGAGGCTTTCTGCTTCCCTGCATGGTAGGACATCAGCAGGTTTAACCACCAGAGGAACACAAAGCCTCTTCCACCCAAATATAAACTCAAAATCCAATCATTTTTGTTCCTCTATTCAATTACATATTGAAGCCTCATAATACCTCCTTGCATTCTTTATAAACCTTCCAAAACTCCCATTAATACTTTCCGCATTCTCACCCAGTTAATACTCTCTGAAAAACAACAACATTAATTCTTAATGATTTCTTACCCCATAAAATTTGACAGCTCCTTTGATTCTGGTTGCTTTTTATATATATATATATATATATATATATATATATATATATAGCGAAGCAAGGATTCAATTATTCGGCGATGGTCAAGTTCAAGGTTCAAGGGTCGAGTTGTCCAAAACTACAGACTTGTAGCCTTGTCAGTCGGTAACTTTACATTTTGTTTAAATATCCAGTACTGTATAGAGGTGTAGGAATATATAGATACGGTGATATATAGCAATATTTCTTTCCATAATACGATTGATAATTGACAGCACTAGATCGTTTTATTATTTATTGGCTTTTTTAATTTGATTTTATACCATAGTTCTTTTTTGGTTAACAGTTTAAAGAAGTTTGATGAAAATAAAACACTTCAATATTTTATTTACTGTTAAAATGCATATATTGACTTTGTGTTGTGATTAAGATGGCGGCAATCATCCTCCACAGCTAAAGAAACAATGAAATCCTTTGAGATCCCAGAGATGACTGAGGACGAGAGGATACAGTGACTCCAGCAGCTTTTAAAGCTTATGTTTGGACATATTTTGGTTTGAAAAAGAATGAAAGCAGTTAAGTAAGTACTCGACAATACTACACATACTGTATATCCTTGTTACTACACTATCACTACACCAGAGTCAAGTACTCGATAATACTACACATATATCCTTGTTACTACACTATCACAACACCAGAGTCAAGTACTCGACAATACTATACATATATCCTTGTTACTACACTATCACTACACAAGACTCAAGTACTCGACAATACTACACATATATCCTTGTTACTACACTATCACTACACCAGAGTCAAGTACTCGACAATACTACACATATGTCCTTGTTACTACACTATCACTACACAAGACTCAAGTACTCAACAATACTACACATATATCCTTGTTACTACACTATCACTACACCAGAGTCAAGTACTTGACAATACTACACATATGTCCTTGTTACTACACTATCACTACACAAGACTCAAGTACTCGACAATACTACACATATATCCTTGTTACTACACTATCACTACACCAGAGTCAAGTACTCGACAATACAACACATATATCCTTGTTACTACACTATCATTATTGGGAATCTTGCGCTTCATGGTGGTCATTGTAGACTCACTCGCTAGTCTTTACATTCCTCCAGAAGAGCAACATTGTGGCAGCGAACTGCTGCTGGCTCTAACCTGCTGTATCTGTGGGGTTGGGCTCAGAGTCCTCGCTTTCTTTGTTGTTGGCCTCAGAGCTCTGCTGGCACTTGCTGCCGTGCGTTGAACAGACATGTTTGTCTTCTTCGGCCAGGACACAAGCAGGGGCCTCTTTGCTGCTGCGCTCGCACACTTCCTTCTCGCGCTCCGCCAGACGCTTGCGAGACGCCTCCTCGGCCGCAGAGATCTCTGAAGAGATCTTCTCCATGTCCACCTCCACCTTCATGCAACACAGCTGAAATATACGAGAGAAAAGTTCCATTACTGTATCAAGTTTTAGCATGCGAGTAACCTTTAGTGTAAAAATAGCGCCACTTGCAGGACAATTTCGGTACTTATTCCAACAATAATATTTATAAAGACAACTTTAAAGTCATAGATCATCAAAAATTCAATTTATTTTCTTCTCACCCTCATGTCAACTAAGGGTTGGGATTATTAATATGTTCATTATTAGAGTAATAGACAAAAATGTAAGTTCATTTTAGTTCAGTTTAGTTTTTAATGAAGCAAATGACAGTCTTCATGCTCTTCATCTTTATCTTCCTCCAAAATGAAGCACTTAAAGACATCCAAATATCACCATACTGCTCGTATGTAAGATCCATCCTATATTGAAGCCTCGACGAGGGGAATTGTTCCGTCAAAAACTTAATCAATCTATATTTTAAGATCGTTTGTGACAGAAGTTTAAAAAATAACAAGCGATATAGACAGGAATAATCTGGATAAATATCACAAGAGCTTCCAGGGTAGACAATAGACTCTATGTTAACTCTAAAAAAGAACAGACTATTTTGAAAATAATCAACCCTTTGTCAACATGACAGTGAGTAGAAAATGAGTGAAGCATGAATTCTGGGTGAATTATCACTTTAAACAAAATGAGTTAAGAGTTTCATACCCTTTTCAGCTCGTTTGTAAATGATTCTGTGGCTTCGATGAATTTCCTTTTCTTATCCTGGTGACGATCTTCTATTTGAAGCAGCTCGGCTTCTAACTTGCGCTGTCGCACACCAGAGAGGAGTCACTTTAGTGGAAGCTCCTGGACTCATCGGTTTGCCAACGTACCTGGTGCAACATGAGAGACTGAACCTGGCGCTTCAGGACTTGCATCCGGGCCGTCGTGACGACCGAGCGCACGTCCGGGACGACGCTCTCGCTCAGGATCTCGCTGATCAGGCGGTGGTTGCGTTGGAAGCGGGCGGCAGCAGAGTGCTTGGTGGAAAACCCATCGTCATAGTCTGTGGAGAGACACCATCAAGGAACATAACTCGGTGTGCAGCGTCGTTTCATCTCCTTAATCTAGGAAGAGAAAGTGTTTGTGTGAGAATAAAAAGCCAGTGAAGTGCCCTTCAACCAGGGTTCCGTCAGCTTACGTCAAGTTAAATTCAAGACCTTTTAAGACTTTTTGAAAAAAATTAAGGGAAATATTAACCCAATTTCCTGCTTTAAAATAAAAATGACATTTGAGTCCACAGAAAAACTTTCCTTGACCCCCAACGTGTTGATTAGGGAGGTGAGGTAAAAAGAAAACGATACACCGATTTATATTGAGATTTTTTTCACCAAACTATATTGATATTGAACAGCAATGCATCGGTTATTACTTATATTAAAACCCTTTTGGTGGTTGAGGGTTTCAAATCATATTACTTTTATCATAGATATTTTTATGTTTTATTTTAATTCAATTAAAAAAATTGTAAAATCAAACAATTTGATTCCATTTTTTTTATTAGAAATAACATGCAAATATTATTAATGTTAATTTTGGTGTTGCATATAAATTGTCTGCTCGATGCAGTCATTCTGTCACTAAAGTAACTATGAAATCATGCTCAATCCAAGCGATGACTGAGGACAAGAGTCGACTCCAGCAGCTTTTAAAGGTGATGTTTGGACGCATTTTGGCTTTCAGTTCCATTTATTCAACCAAAAGAGAGTGGTACAATCCTAAGACGTCACTAAAAATAAATGTCAAATTGTTATTGTAACATGTTACGAAAATTACATAAGTGCATCAAAAAACTGTATCAAACCATATGAGCTGAATATATCGTTTTGTGTGATTAATGTATCGCTAGAGTACACACTGCTAAAAATATATATAAAACAATTATACCGATTTTCTTTTAACCAACATACACTCTTTCTTATCATGTGTTCACATTTTTAAGACTTGAAAATTGGAGTTTAATGCCAATCAAGGCCTTGTTTTAGATTTGTCTTGTGGTTTTTAAGGATCAGCTAGAATCCTGTCGACTCAGTCTTGGGTGTTTCTAAACAACAGTTTTTCCTTTGCGTCATCATCCACTGACCCTGAAAAACACAATTTCCTTGAAGTGGGTGTAACCATTCTGTCTGCTGGTCTGTCAGTTCTCCAAACAAAGGATACGATGAGAAGAATGTTAATTTGACCATTATGATGACCGAGAGTGTGTAAACATGGTCGCGCTCTGGAGGCAGATATGAGCAATCTGTGGTCGATGACTGCATGCAGGAGGGCGTGTGAGACGTTCGTGTGCTCACCATCCGGATCCTCGGCTGGTTGAATACTCATGAATGGCTCGCCCTTGTCTAGTCTGGACTGCCTCTGGCGACTCTCCTCCTCCAGAGCGGCCTCGGCGCGGCTCTTTGCATTGACATAGGCCAGGTAGGCTGGTGAGTTGTGATAGGCCTTCATGCTCTCATTGTACTCAATCTAAAGCGGAGGAGATGACAGGAATGACGAGGAAACACAGAAGGCAAGCAACATCTTTTGTTGGTTGAATATATCTAGGGTCCACATGAGGAAAGGGGGGGTGGGGGGGGGGGGGGGTACACTAAGAAAGGAGGGAATGATGACTGGAGGGACCCACAACTGTTGGGAGACAAATCTACCCACCAGACAAAAGACACCCTTATAAAACAACCAACCTTCTCTGCTTCGTAGTCATTCAAATAATCCTGTTTCTCCTCATCAGTGAGGTCCCTCCACATGCCACCGATTATCTTCCCAATTTCCCATAGCTTCAGATCAGGATTGGAGGCTTTTACTTGATCCCAAACCTGGTGATGAGAACCAGACATGGGTGTGGGGTTGGGTTGGAGGGTCTATAAGTGGTTATCTCTTCGCAGAGAGAGATCACAAACCAGAGGAGGCCGAGTGCTTTAAGCTCCATCTCAAAGTTAAAAAGGAAAAAAAAAAGAACCCAGAAGTGGACTCCAGACTATTACACCATTTAACCATGAATGCCACAGAAACAACTTTCAATTTACTCGGAACAGACAGAAGAAATTGAAACTGTCTTTTAACAGAGCACAGGATGATGTCAGATGATGGAACACAACGAACCGACTGTATACAGCAAACTTACCTTTCGGCTGTATCTCATGTACGGCATCAGCGGCTTATCTGGAGGTTTAGGTGGTTTTGGGATATTGATCCCAGAGGAATTCTAGTTAAGATAGAAAAGAATTACATTTAGATACATTTAGTTAAAGTTGGTTGTTAGTACAGTATACTGTAAATAAAACCAACATCTGGTTTTGTCATGTCTCAACCCCTGTGTGGATCTAACGCGTCCTCTTCCGCTCCATCTCTTCAATGCTCCACCTACTTTCCCAGCAACCCCAGAGAATGCTGCTGGATCCAGAATCTCCTTCACGCTGCCATGACAACGGATCCAGATACCTCTCCACGGCCCTCTCTGGACCCAACACCGTTCTCTCTTCTCACCCCATATCGCCTCCCCCAGTCCCTTTTCTCTTCTTCTCCCTCCCGAGCTGGTGAAAGCAAAAGGCTCTTCACACCGAGTCTCATTCGCCTTGAAGCTTCTGCCCGTTTAAACTTTTCCCTGGCCACCGCCACTGGGACCCGTTTTTATTTCTTCTCTTATGTAGTGTTATTTTTACACTACATTACATTACAATGCACATTTATCTTTTTTTATTATCACCACAGATGTTCTTTATATATATATTTTTTTTTAGTTGTAATGCAAAATCAAATATTTATAGAATATAAAGTTCATATAAAAGCTAACGATAAACACTTAAAATATAACATAATTACTTCATGATGCATCAACAATATCCTCAAATTTGTATCTAGAACTATACAATTCCCTACCGGGGAAATCGCAAAAGTGGGCTGTGTGCTTTGCTCCGTGACGGAAAAACTATGAAAGCTACAAAAGACTAAAATCCGTTAATCTGATAATTCAGACTTTTATGTACATTTTAAAGTTTGAACGATGTTTCTACGTCAACGTATGCCAGAGCAGGAGATGTTTGAAAAGATTGGGACTTTTTTGACCTCCCTCATTCTTAGGAAAGGTATCGCAGTTTTTATTCTGGAGGAGAATGAATAATAAGAAGAGGCATGGACAGCCCACCTATACGTGTCCATAGTGAACACAGCCCACTAATTACAAAAAAGTATCGTTTTCACTAACGCCTTTTGGCAGAACAAAAAAACTCGAGAATCGTTGAGAATTTACTTCTTTCTGATCAAACTTATGGAGGTTTAATGTCATCCATAAGATATATTGCAAACATTTTCAGAGAAAATCTCAAATATCGAAGGGTTTTTTGTTTAACTAATTTTTGGAGCAATGAATGGACATAGCCCAGCTCGGGCTCTGAGGTCTGTGGATCAGAATCTACTGATGGTTCCTGAACACGGTTCAGGACCAGAGGAGAGAAATCTTTTCAGGCTGTTGCTCCTAAGCTTTGGAACAATCTTCCTCTCTCTTTGCGCTTGATGGATCTACTGACTCCTTTAAGAAACATCTTAAGACGTTTCTATTTGTTCAGGCTTTTCCTTGATTTTCTGGAACTCCTGTGTTGTTCTAAGTATTATCTTGATCTTTAAAGTGTACATACTTTTTTGAGTATTTTTTTGTTTGTTTAAGCGCTTTGTGACCCTGGTCTGGAAAAGCGCTATATAAATAAATATTACTTACTTACTTATATAATATATTAGATATTATTATATATAAGTGACTTTCCTAGAATTGTAAGTAAACAATGTTTGAAACAACAGTTGATGATTTGTGACCGACTCTTTAAGGTCACTGAAGCCAACTCTATAAACTTAGCTCTTGAGAAATAACAAAAGTACAACTCTTTAAAAAAAAAATGGTGGCTTTATAGCCAAATTTGAGTTGAAGGAAACAGTTTTAAAGCTGGAGAAATGAATAACTCTTCACCCACTTTCATATTTCTCCACTCAGATTTTTCTGTGCAAGTTACTTGGTGTACCTTCAAAACAGTTTAGAAAAATATTTCCGCTGATGAATCACATTACTAGGACAAAGGGCCAGCTAGATCCATTTTTTTCTAACAAAAAATCGGACACTTCTTTGGGAGACTGAAGCATAGCACAACTCTAATATTTGATGTTCCAAACAGCATATTGAGTTTATTAAAGGAGCTCTTGAGTTACTGATGTTAATCAATAGTATTAAATATGAAAACATTTTTTGGAAAATTCTTGGTGATAAAGGGACTTGTTGGCAACACAAGATCAATAAATTTTCTTTTTTTTTCTCCAAGTCATGATAAAAATGTTTCTCAGAGTCTCTTGCTGTGTGGGAGACCACACAGAGGTAAATCAAATCCAGCACTTTAGTAGACTCCTGGATGAGGAGGGAAAACCATTTTTATGCTTTTGCACTTAAGAGGTGAGCGAGTATGCACTCAGTTGACTTCAACATTTCGCTTTATTTGTTACATTAAATTAGTGATCGTTCCTCATCTTCCACAGCTTATCCCAGTCTAAAGTCTATGTGGACCAAGGTCTGTAACCGGTGGTGCAGGGAACGGAAAGCCCTGATCGGGTTAGTGCTTCAAGCAAGTGTTCCAAATTAGAGTAAATTCGTATAAAAACTGTAACTCTGGAATTTGTTTCTCAGGCTAATAATAGAATTCTCCACAGCAAAATTTAGATTTCTTCCAATCTTGAGTTGTATCAGAAATACAAAGCTCCCTCCAACGCGGCCCGTTGCCAAAGAAGCTCTTTTCACTATAAGGATACATAACATAAGAGTTAGATGAATTATTAAAAAAGATACCTACTTAAGGATGTTCAATCAAATTAAAATATGCAATGTATGATTGATGAACTTGAAGGAGAACAATTGCACAGGATTGCATCAGAGCACTCTGACGCAGGCAGTCAAAACTACAAAATCAAATTCCCAAAGGAAACAAGAAACGGGAAATGACTAACTAATCAACTCGGCCCGTTGTGCTCATCTAGACTTCTTAGGAATCAAAGCTCGTCTTCTGTGATGAAATGTGGTTCACAAAATTTGCACATTCTCCTGCACAACGTGGAAATATAGATATTCACCGAATGGTGCGTCACAAATGATTCATACCGTCGCCCGGCTGTTGGTGCTTTGGCTTCCCCCCAGCCGGTAGTTGTTGTACGCCAGATGGCTGTACGGGTTGTACCCCACGAACCCTGGAGTATTGGGTGTTTGCTGATGGTTTAAAAGCAACAGAAAGAAAATAGATACAATAAAGGCATGAGAAAATCTTCAGAATTCTTTATTTAGAGAAATGTCAACTTACAGTTGTGGGGGCGGGGGGAGGGGGCGGAGCATAGGATGGCCTCTCTGATGTTAGGAAAAAAACAAAAACACCATCAACCACACCACCCTTGACCTCTTAAAATTATTTTGTATAATCTTCATGTTTGGGATGACCACATTGAGAATGTAAACGACACTCCTAATATTTAACAGTAGTAGATTTTATTATTATTTTATTTTTACGAACTGATAAGTTGACGGCACTTCTTGAAACTGGACAAAAAAAAAACTTGGCTAATTGACTGGATCTAAATCTCAATTTGCAAATTAAAAAATTCTACTGTAGAGTTTGACTCTATGCATTTCACTAAAAAAACAACAACCACCAACACTAAACTTGAATCACATAAAAAAAACTCTGCGAAAGCACATTCTTGAACAAAAACTGATCTGTCATGACCGAGATAACAGAAGGTGACCGTTCTGCAGTATCCGTTTATTAACACACGTTCTTGAGTAGAAATAAGAATGGTATTGTATACGTCTGAAAAATATGTAAAGCCTTTCATAAGGAACAATGATAAGAAGAAAAGTAAAAAAAAATTAAAAAGGAGGGTCACTTCTAATTATTTAGAAATGAATGAATTCTAGTGACATATTTTATCGTTTTTCTTTTCTGATTTTGTCCGTTTCTATCGATCAACTAGGTCTTATTGAAGGTGAAATTCATAAGCATTAGATATAACCCCTTGTTTAAGCACAAAAAAGATTCGCTACCAGAAGAAAAAGCATCAGTTCAGCTCTAGTTTATTACACGTCCAATAGAGTAATAAAACACTTTATGACTGTAGGATTGCAGACAAGACGTGCACGTACCTGTGCGTGTTTGAACATCACAACAGATCAATAAAAAGACAATTGTTATAACTCTAATCTTAAGCAACGATCAGAGTCAACTTCCAAGTTATATCTGATCGTTCATTTATTGATAAGACATTTCTGGAATCTAAAGCTTCTGGATGGTCTTACTTGACATGTTAGCAGCGATGGCTCAGTCGATCTGAAACACCAAAAGTAAAGGTCAATAACGGGTCATTCAGTGGGGATTGACAGCTGAACACAAAGACATGCCGACGGTGAGCGGCTAGCTTAGCATCGACGTTAGCTTCCGACGTACGAACCCCGACACACCAGTGATGTCCGTTGATATATCCCCAACATATGACTGAGTGTCACCTTATAAACACTCGTACGTGCCGTTTATTGACCGTGAACACGTGACATTCCCATTCGACGGCGGGACGGAGTGACACCAGACGTGCGCGGTTAGCATGCTAGCTAGGAGCGAGAAGAACGCTGCTGTGCCAAACTGTGTCGAATATAAACCGCCGACCATTGAAAGAAAAGCGTGTATTTCCCCTGTTTTTTGCATGGACTCGACGCTCACCTTAGAAGCTGTCATTACCACAGTCGTGGCTTTTGACGCGAGACTGCGCGCTAGCTCGCTGCAAGGCTCCCCAACAATAAACCATCTGGGGTCCAAGGTTTCCAACAGAATCTTCCAGAATCGCACCCCCACCCTCTCCTCTCCACTGCCCGCGATGATGCGCTCATTGCTTCCATGCGTCCTGCAGAACAGAAGAGAAAACTGTCACGTTGTCATGGTGCGTGTGTTTGCTGGGTTTATGTCAGTTTAACGCGTAAAATGTTGCATTACAAAACAAACATCAATTTACTGTTTCAATCCTCTATTTCGTTATGCATACAGGTGGGTGACATGGGAGTGTCCTAGGACTGAGATTTTCGTTATGCATACAGGTGGGTGACATGGGAGTGACCTAGGACTGAGTTTTTCGTTATGCATACAGGTGGGTGACATGGGAGTGACCTAAGACTGAGATTTTCGTTATGCATACAGGTGGGTGACATGGGAGTGACCTAGGACTGAGTTTTTTGTTATGCATACAGGTGGATGACATGGGAGTGACCTAGGAGTGAGTTTTTCGTTGTGCATAAAGGTGGGTGACATGGGAGTGACCTAGGACTGAGTTTTTTGTTATGCATACAGGTGGATGACATGGGAGTGACCTAGGAGTGAGTTTTTCGTTGTGCATACAGGTGGGTGACATGGGAGTGACCTAGGACTGAGTTTTTCATTGTGCATAAAGGTGGGTGACATGGGAGTGACCTAGGACTGAGTTTTTCGTTATGTATACAGGTGGGTGACATGGGAGTGACCTAGGACTGAGATTTTCGTTATGCTTACAGGTGGGTGACATGGGAGTGACCTAGGACTGAGTTTTTCGTTATGCATACAGGTGGGTGACGCGTAAAATGTTGCATTACAAAACAAACATCAATTTACTGTTTCAATCCTCTATTTCGTTATGCATACAGGTGGGTGACATGGGAGTGTCCTAGGACTGAGATTTTCGTTATGCATACAGGTGGGTGACATGGGAGTGACCTAGGACTGAGTTTTTCGTTATGCATACAGGTGGGTGACATGGGAGTGACCTAAGACTGAGACTTTCATTATGCATACAGGTGGGTGACATGGGAGTGACCTAGGAGTGAGTTTTTCGTTGTGCATACAGGTGGGTGACATGGGAGTGACCTAGGAGTGAGTTTTTCGTTGTGCATAAAGGTGGGTGACATGGGAGTGACCTAGGACTGAGTTTTTTGTTATGCATACAGGTGGATGACATGGGAGTGACCTAGGAGTGAGTTTTTCGTTGTGCATAAAGGTGGGTGACATGGGAGTGACCTAGGACTGAGTTTTTTGTTATGCATACAGGTGGATGACATGGGAGTGACCTAGGAGTGAGTTTTTCGTTGTGCATACAGGTGGGTGATATGGGAGTGACCTAGGAGTGAGTTTTTCGTTGTGCATACAGGTGGGTGACATGGGAGTGACCTAGGACTGAGATTTTCATTGTGCATACAGGTGGGTGACATGGGAGTGACCTAGGACTGAGTTTTTCGTTATGTATACAGGTGGGTGACATGGGAGTGACCTAGGACTGAGTTTTTCATTGTGCATACAGGTGGGTGACATGGGAGTGACCTAGGACTGAGTTTTTCATTGTGCATACAGGTAGGTGACATGGGAGTGACCTAGGACTGAGATTTTCGTTATGCTTACAGGTGGGTGACATGGGAGTGACCTAGGACTGAGATTTTCGTTATGCATACAGGTGGGTGACATGGGAGTGACCTAGGACTGAGTTTTTCGTTATGTATACAGGTGGGTGACATGGGAGTGACCTAGGACTGAGTTTTTCGTTATGCATACAGGTGGGTGACATGGGAGTGACCTAAGACTGAGTTCTTTGTTATGCATACAGGTGGATGACATGGGAGTGACCTAGGAGTGAGTTTTTCGTTGTGCATACAGGTGGGTGACATGGGAGTGACCTAGGAGTGAGTTTTTCGTTGTGCATAAAGGTGGGTGACATGGGAGTGACCTAGGACTGAGTTTTTTGTTATGCATACAGGTGGATGACATGGGAGTGACCTAGGAGTGAGTTTTTCGTTGTGCATACAGGTGGGTGACATGGGAGTGACCTAGGACTGAGTTTTTCGTTATGTATACAGGTGGGTGACATGGGAGTGACCTAGGAGTGAGTTTTTTCGTTGTGCATAAAGGTGGGTGACATGGGAGTGACCTAGGACTGAGTTTTTCGTTATGCATACAGGTGGATAACATGGGAGTGACCTAGGACTGAGTTTTTCGTTGTGCATACAGGTGGGTGACATGGGAATGACCTAGGACTGAGTTTTTCATTGTGCATACAGGTGGGTGACATGGGAGTGACCTAGGACTGAGTTTTTCGTTATGTATACAGGTGGGTGACATGGGAGTGACCTAGGACTGAGTTTTTCGTTATGCATACAGGTGGGTGACCCGGGAGTGACCAAGGACTGAGATTTTCGTTATGCATACAGGTGGGTGACATGGGAGTGACATAGGACTGAGTTTTTCGTTATGCATAAAGGTGGGTGACATGGGAGTGACCTAGGACTAAGATTTCCGTTATGCATACAGGTGGGTGACATGGGAGTGACCTAAGACTGAGATTTTCGTTATGCTTACAGGTGGGTGACATGGGAGTGACCTAGGACTGAGTTTTTCGTTATGCATACAGGTAGGTGACATGGGAGTGACCTAGGACTGAGATTTTCGTTATGCTTACAGGTGGGTGACATGGGAGTGACCTAGGACTGAGTTTTTCGTTATGCATACAGGTGGGTGACATGGGAGTGACCTAGGACTGAGATTTTCGTTATGCTTACAGGTGGGTGACATGGGAGTGACCTAGGACTGAGTTTTTCGTTATGCATACAGGTGGGTGACATGGGAGTGACCTAGGACTGAGATTTTCGTTATGCATACAGGTGGGTGACATGGGAGTGACCTAGGACTGAGATTTTCGTTATGCATACAGGTAGGTGACATGGGAGTGACCTAGGACTGAGTTCTTTGTTATGCATACAGGTGGATGACATGGGAGTGACCTAGGAGTGAGTTTTTCGTTATGCATACAGGTAGGTGACATGGGAATGACCTAGGAGTGAGTTTTTCGTTATGCATAAAGGTGGGTGACATGGGAGTGACCTAGGACTGAGTTTTTTGTTATGCATACAGGTGGATGACATGGGAGTGACCTAGGAGTGAGTTTTTCGTTGTGCATACAGGTGGATGACATGGGAGTGACCTAGGACTGAGTTTTTCATTGTGCATACAGGTGGGTGACATGGGAGTGACCTAGGAGTGAGTTTTTCGTTATGCATACAGGTGGGTGACATGGGAATGACCTAGGAGTGAGTTTTTCGTTGTGCATAAAGGTGGGTGACATGGGAGTGACCTAGGACTGAGTTTTTTGTTATGCATACAGGTGGATGACATGGGAGTGACCTAGGAGTGAGTTTTTCGTTGTGCATACAGGTGGATGACATGGGAGTGACCTAGGACTGAGTTTTTCGTTATGTATACAGGTGGGTGACATGGGAGTGACCTAGGACTGAGTTTTTCGTTGTGCATACAGGTGGGTGACATGGGAGTGACCTAGGAGTGAGTTTTTCGTTGTGCATACAGGTGAGTGACATGGCAGTGACCTAGGACTGAGTTTTTCATTGTGCATACAGGTGGGTGACATGGGAGTGACCTAGGACTGAGTTTTTCGTTATGTATACAGGTGGGTGACATGGGAGTGACCTAGGACTGAGTTTTTCATTGTGTATACAGGTGGGTGACATGGGAGTGACCTAGGACTGAGTTTTTCGTTATGCATACAGGTGGGTGACATGGGAGTGACCTAGGACTGAGTTTTTCGTTATGTATACAGGTGGATGACATGGGAGTGACCTAGGAGTGAGTTTTTCGTTGTGCATACAGGTGGGTGACATGGGAGTGACCTAGGACTGAGTTTTTCGTTATGCATACAGGTGGGTAACATGGGAGTGACATAGGACTGAGTTTTTTGTTATGCATACAGGTGGATGACATGGGAGTGAGTTTTTCGTTGTGCATACAGGTGGGTGACATGGGAGTGACCTAGGACTGAGTTTTTCGTTATGCATACAGGTGGGTGACATGGGAGTGACCTAGGACTGAGTTTTTCGTTATGCATACAGGTGGGTGACATGGGAGTGACCTAGGACTGAGATTTTCGTTATGCATACAGGTGGGTGACATGGGAGTGACATAGGACTGAGTTTTTCGTTATGCATAAAGGTGGGTGACATGGGAGTGACCTAGGACTGAGATTTTCGTTATGCTTACAGGTGGGTGACATGGGAGTGACCTAGGACTAAGATTTTCGTTATGCATACAGGTGGGTGACATGGGAGTGACCTAGGACTGAGATTTTCGTTATGCATACAGGTGGGTGACATGGGAGTGACCTAGGACTGAGTTTTTCGTTATGCATACAGGTGGGTGACATGGGAGTGACCTAGGACTGAGATTTTCGTTATGCATACAGGTGGGTGACATGGGAGTGACCTAGGACTGAGTTTTTCGTTATGCATACAGGTGGGTGACATGGGAGTGACCTAGGACTGAGTTTTTCGTTATGCATACAGGTGGGTGACATGGGAGTGACCTACGACTGAGTTCTTCTTTATGCATACAGGTGGGTGACATGGGAGTGACCTAGGAGTGAGTTTTTTGTTATGCATACAGGTGGGTAACATGGGAGTGACCTATGACTGAGTTTGTTGTTATGCATACAGGTGGGTAACATGGGAGTGACCTAGGACTGAGTTTTTCATTGTGCATACAGGTGGGTGACATGGGAGTGACCTAGGACTGAGATTTTCGTTATGCATACAGGTGGGTGACATGGGAGTGACCTAGGACTGAGCTTTTCGTTATGCATACAGGTGGGTGACATGGGAGTGACCTAGGACTGAGATTTTCGTTATGCATACAGGTAGGTGACATGGGAGTGACATAGGACTGAGTTTTTCGTTATGCATAATGGTGGGTGACATGGGAGTGACCTAGGAGTAAGATTTTCGTTATGCATACAGGTGGGTGACATGGGAGTGACCTAGGACTGAGATTTTCGTTATGCATACAGGTGGGTGTCATGGGAGTGACCTAGGACTGAGATTTTCGTTATGCTTACAGGTGGGTGACGTGGGAGTGACCTAGGACTGAGTTTTTCGTTATGCATACAGGTGGGTGACATGGGAGTGACCTAGGACTGAGATTTTCGTTATGCATACAGGTGGGTGACATGGGAGTGACCTAGGACTGAGTTCTTTGTTATGCATACAGGTGGGTGACATGGGAGTGACCTAGGACTGAGTTTTTCGTTATGCATACAGGTGGGTGACATGGGAGTGACCTAGGACTGAGTTTTTCGTTATGCATACAGGTGGGTGACATGGGAGTGACCTACGACTGAGTTCTTCTTTATGCATACAGGTGGGTGACATGGGAGTGACCTAGGAGTGAGTTTTTTGTTATGCATACAGGTGGGTAACATGGGAGTGACCTATGACTGAGTTTGTTGTTATGCATACAGGTGGGTAACATGGGAGTGACCTAGGACTGAGTTTTTCATTGTGCATACAGGTGGGTGACATGGGAGTGACATAGGACTGAGTTTTTCGTTATGCATAAAGGTGGGTGACATGGGAGTGACCTAGGACTAAGATTTCCGTTATGCATACAGGTGGGTGACATGGGAGTGACCTAAGACTGAGATTTTCGTTATGCATACAGGTGGGTGACATGGGAGTGACCTAGGACTGAGCTTTTCGTTATGCATACAGGTGGGTAACATGGGAGTGACCTAGGACTGAGTTTTTCGTTATGCATACAGGTGGGTGACATGGGAGTGACATAGGACTGAGTTTTTCGTTATGCATAAAGGTGGGTGACATGGGAGTGACCTAGGACTACGATTTCCGTTATGCATACAGGTGGGTGACATGGGAGTGACCTAAGACTGAGATTTTCGTTATGCATACAGGTGGGTGACATGGGAGTGACCTAGGACTGAGATTTTCGTTATGCATACAGGTGGGTGACATGGGAGTGACCTAGGACTGAGCTTTTCGTTATGCATACAGGTGGGTGACATGGGAGTGACCTAGGACTGAGATTTTCGTTATGCATACAGGTAGGTGACATGGGAGTGACATAGGACTGAGTTTTTCGTTATGCATAATGGTGGGTGACATGGGAGTGACCTAGGAGTAAGATTTTCGTTATGCATACAGGTGGGTGACATGGGAGTGACCTAGGACTGAGATTTTCGTTATGCATACAGGTGGGTGTCATGGGAGTGACCTAGGACTGAGATTTTCGTTATGCTTACAGGTGGGTGACGTGGGAGTGACCTAGGACTGAGTTTTTCGTTATGCATACAGGTGGGTGACATGGGAGTGACCTAGGACTGAGATTTTCGTTATGCATACAGGTGGGTGACATGGGAGTGACCTAGGACTGAGTTCTTTGTTATGCATACAGGTGGGTGACATGGGAGTGACCTAGGACTGAGTTTTTCGTTATGCATACAGGTGGGTGACATGGGAGTGACCTAGGACTGAGTTTTTCGTTATGCATACAGGTGGGTGACATGGGAGTGACCTACGACTGAGTTCTTCTTTATGCATACAGGTGGGTGACATGGGAGTGACCTAGGAGTGAGTTTTTTGTTATGCATACAGGTGGGTAACATGGGAGTGACCTATGACTGAGTTTGTTGTTATGCATACAGGTGGGTAACATGGGAGTGACCTAGGACTGAGTTTTTCATTGTGCATACAGGTGGGTGACATGGGAGTGACATAGGACTGAGTTTTTCGTTATGCATAAAGGTGGGTGACATGGGAGTGACCTAGGACTAAGATTTCCGTTATGCATACAGGTGGGTGACATGGGAGTGACCTAAGACTGAGATTTTCGTTATGCATACAGGTGGGTGACATGGGAGTGACCTAGGACTGAGCTTTTCGTTATGCATACAGGTGGGTAACATGGGAGTGACCTAGGACTGAGTTTTTCGTTATGCATACAGGTGGGTGACATGGGAGTGACATAGGACTGAGTTTTTCGTTATGCATAAAGGTGGGTGACATGGGAGTGACCTAGGACTAAGATTTCCGTTATGCATACAGGTGGGTGACATGGGAGTGACCTAAGACTGAGATTTTCGTTATGCATACAGGTGGGTGACATGGGAGTGACCTAGGACTGAGCTTTTCGTTATGCATACAGGTGGGTGACATGGGAGTGACCTAGGACTGAGATTTTCGTTATGCATACAGGTGGGTGACATGGGAGTGACATAGGACTGAGTTTTTCGTTATGCATAATGGTGGGTGACATGGGAGTGACCTAGGACTAAGATTTTCGTTATGCATACAGGTGGGTGACATGGGAGTGACCTAGGACTGAGATTTTCGTTATGCATACAGGTGGGTGTCATGGGAGTGACCTAGGACTGAGATTTTCGTTATGCTTACAGGTGGGTGACGTGGGAGTGACCTAGGACTGAGTTTTTCGTTATGCATACAGGTGGGTGACATGGGAGTGACCTAGGACTGAGATTTTCGTTATGCATACAGGTGGGTGACATGGGAGTGACCTAGGACTGAGTTCTTTGTTATGCATACAGGTGGATGACATGGGAGTGACCTAGGAGTGAGTTTTTCGTTGTGCATACAGGTGGGTGACATGGGAGTGACCTAGGAGTGAGTTTTTCGTTGTGCATAAAGGTGGGTGACATGGGAGTGACCTAGGACTGAGTTTTTTGTTATGCATACAGGTGGATGACATGGGAGTGACCTAGGAGTAAGTTTTTCGTTGTGCATACAGGTGGGTGACATGGGAGTGACCTAGGACTGAGTTTTTCATTGTGCATACAGGTGGGTGACATGGGAGTGACCTAGGACTGAGTTTTTCGTTATGTATACAGGTGGGTGACATGGGAGTGACCTAGGACTGAGATCTTCGTTATGCATACAGGTGGATGACATGGGAGTGACCTAGGAGTGAGTTTTTCGTTGTGCATACAGGTGGGTGACATGGGAGTGACCTAGGACTGAGTTTTTCATTGTGCATACAGGTGGGTGACATGGGAGTGACCTAGGACTGAGTTTTTCGTTATGTATACAGGTGGGTGACATGGGAGTGACCTAGGACTGAGTTTTTCATTGTGCATACAGGTGGGTGACATGGGAGTGACCTAGGACTGAGTTTTTCGTTATGCATACAGGTGGGTGACATGGGAGTGACCTAGGACTGAGTTTTTAGTTATGCATACAGGTGGGTGACATGGGATCATCCATCCATCCATCCATCTATCCGTCCGTCCTTGCGCTAAAACAATCAATACAATACCCAATAAAATATATACTTTAAAGTTCAAGATAACACAGAGAACAAGACAGGAGAGAATCAGAGAAAAGCCTGCAAGAATAAAAGTGTCTTCAGACGTTTCTTGAAGGAGTCAGTAGATCCATCAAACATAGAGGGAGAGGAAGATCGTTCCAAAGCTTAGGAGGAATAGCCTGGTAGGATTTCTCTCTGGTCCTGAACCGAGTGTGAGGAACCATCAGTAGATTCTGATTCTAGATCGGGTCAGAATTCTCGCTGCAGAGTTCTGAATCAATTGCAGACAGAAATATGTCTGTCCGACTGTCCGTCCATCTATCTATCTATCATGTCATGTTCGACGAAAATAAACAATTGACATTTTTTTAATGTTGTTTTATGTTGCCTCCTTCAGAATCATAAACAAAAGATGATATAAAGATTAGTTTATGTAAAGTTCTATCATTTAACATTTTAAACTTGCTACTTTAAATGACCTGAAACCTATTAACTGGGTGACAATCTAAATATTAATTTGTTTTATACAATCAATAGGTATGGCACAAAATAATAATACCAAAATAAATCAATTAATAACAAACTTGCATTTTAACTGTACTCAGTATGACCCTGATAATAAAGGGTTACACTGCAGCGGATTCAATGCTCTTGATTTGCAAGCCAGAAGTTTATTTCCTACTTCCGTATAGAGATTACCAAAGAGTGTCAGCGCCGTTGTGTTAAAATGTTAAGTTATGATGAGAGTTGTGTGTAGTGGTGCTATAATGAAAGATAGACCCCTTGACTCGCCTTATGTTGCCTCTGATTGGTTGATAAAGTGCTTGCTTTCGTGTAGTTTGACTCAAAAGTTCAAAGTGTAATATCATGAAAACAAATAAATAAAGAGCATTTCAAGGGTAAATATACGCTGTGAGAAATGTAAAGTGTGGCATGTTGTGTGATAACGGCTGGAATTGCATTACACTTTGCAACTCTGTTGTTCTGTCCTTTCAAACCCTTCAAAAAAAATTTGATTTTAATTGATAAGTTGCAAGTCCTGATAAAATTGTGAAACCTAAATAAAAGCGCTTTATAATACAAATTACGTACTTACTTAGTTACTTAAATATGAACCGGGACACCATTGAAAAACTCTTAAAACACTTAAACACTATTAAATTCAATCTTAAAACACTTTTTTTTTTAATTCAAAACATAATTTAATAAGCAAACTCTTGTAACACATTTACAAAAATGTAAAAACTAAATTCTAAACAGATTTTTTTTTTTAATTTACCTATTTGTAAAACACAATTACGTACTATGAGACCAATAAAACATTTACAACAGTTGTAAACAACAAAAACAACATTGAACCAAATTAAATAAGTACAACATTTTCAACAAATAAATTAATCTTAAAACATAATGATAGGAATTAAACAAATGAAATGAATATATATAATAGATTCTTTGTGGCCTCTTAAAGCACCTTGTTGATGTAGACAATGTTCTCTTGTTGTTCAAGCTGGAAATATTTAACATTCTTCTTCTCATTGTTGGTGAGCTGTTCTGGTCGATAGTTGTAATAGTGTGTTCACTAAGAATAACAACCCATATCCAGCAGGATTTTGTCTCCATCATTGACCATTCGAGCTGAAAAGTTGTTTTAGATTGGTTAATTGATTGTGTTCATTGTGACCTTTGTGTCTGTCAGTCTGCACGGCACACAGCGCATCTCCCACAATATGCACCATGACACTGTTTTCATTTCCTCACCAGGTGCACCGGGTGGTTGTTCCATTGACCAGACATCGCAGAGGCCCAGGACATGGGCTGGACTCTGGTAATGGCACGGCAGAACAATTTGGACGGTGGTGTAACATCCAGAGGTGAGGTTGAGGTCACATGCCTTCCATAAGCTACTGTGCAGATACACAATGGGTCTCCTTGGCACAGCTGTGGGGGTTTGAATGCCCAGTGGCAGAAGCAAGCCTGCCACATTTCAAATCAATCATAGGGTTATCTGTGAAGCTGTGCGTGTAATGCAGATTCCGACCCAATTCCAAATTCTCCAGAGCTGACCGAAATAGCCCTGACTCTTGGCATCTTGATCGTGAAGGTATTTTAAGAAGCTCTGGCTTCCATAGTGTTGCCATATTATTACTGATGGACACATTGTAGAGTCAGCAGTTATGTCATACAAGATTGAAGTCAACCTTTATTTAAGAAATTGTCAACATCACCGAAGCTTCACGAAGCATAATTTTTTGGGGGCAATAGATGGCACTGTTGGCAATAAAATGATGGATAAACTTTACTGATACCTCCGGAGGTATCCTTCGGGAAATTGTTTTTCCACTAACACAGCAACATAGACGATAGGTTCATAAATCAAGAACAAGAACAAAGTGCAATAAAAAGAAAGTGCAAGATGACACAACCGACATCTAAGGATACAGAACATAGATCAAAGACAAATAACAAAGACAAAGAATACAAAGATTAAAATAGAATATAATCATCTTTTCACTCCTGCCCCAAAACTCAGAATTAAACAATCTAATAGCACAAGGAATGAATGAGTCCCTGAGACTATTAGTGTTGCATCATGGGAGGAGCATTCTTCTCCATCTTCTCTGTTCACTGATGACAGTGTTCAGAGCATGATGTCATCATCCATGATGGACAGTAGTTTGTCCAGTGATCTCCTCTCAGCAACTGTCACCAGTGAGTCCAGCTTCAACCACAGAGCTTCTGATCAACTTGTCCAACCTGTTGACACTCCTCCTGTGGACATTCCCAACCCAACACACCACTGCATAGAACAGGACACTGCCCACCACAGACTGGTAGAACATGCAGAGGAGTTTCCTGCAGATGTTCAATGATCAGAGCTTCTTCAGAAAGTACAGTCTACTCTGAACTTTCTTATAAACATGGTCTGTGTTGCAGGACCAGTTTACTGTCCAGCCACACACTGAGGTACTTGTAAACTATCTCCACCTCGTCGCCTCTGATGGACACTGGACGTGGCTTTGTCCTAGACCTAGTCCAAGGCCAGCCTCTTGGTCTTTGAGGTGTTCAGCTGCAAGTGGTTCCTCTCACTCCAGTCCTCAACGTATCAGACTCCTGTACTCGTCCTCGTTGGTGTCCCTGATGCATCCGACAATGGCAGTGTCGTCACAAACTTCTGGACGAGACTTCAGAGTGGAACTGCTCCTTGTCTTGGTGAATATACTTTCACAGTCCACGCTTTTAGTATCTTGCAAATAAAAATAAATAAAAAAAAGAGCAAGAGAATGACATCTGCTTTATTTCCTGGATGTTATCTATATTGTCTGTCTGGGTTATACACACAGCCGTGCGTGAGAAAAAACACAAAATAACTGATCTATTTGCTGACAAATATGTTTCTTGTCATGTGAACTTGTTTAGTGAATAGGTTTCTATTGAATCTTGTTGATGTCTTGGCACAGACTGACAATGGAGGGAACCAGGGGATGCTGAATATGCAGAAATATAACAATCGGGGGTCCCCATTATGCGTTGTGTGTGTGTGTGTTAAAAAGGTGGACTTTTATTTTTTTATGGGCAGACGTGACCAAAGTGCACATGTGGCCCCTTTGAATTTTTTTATGTTGCCCTTGTTGAGTCAAAGCTAAACAATTGAACTGATAATGTAGAAATGAAAGCTACCTAATCTTGGTCTTCTTGAGACCAAGGTGTTTCCAGCTAGGAGACATCATCTCTCCAGCATAACCTGAACGCCCTTAGTCCAGGAAGGATCCTAATCCTATTCTCAAGCCACCTCAACTGAATCCCATCAACACGGAAAAGCAGCTGTTCCAAAAGCTCTCCCTATATCTAAGGTAGAGCCCAGCCATCCAGTGAAGAAAACTTATTTCAGCTACTAGTACCAACGATCTTGTTCTTTCAGTCACTACCCAGATTCCACTCTTCGTGACCATAGGTAAGAGTTGAAAGGTAGATCAACCGGTATACAGAGAGATCTACCTTTTAGCTTAACTTCTAAGATCTGTGCAGTGAATACATAACTCCCTCGTGAACAAAACCCAGGTTGATTATAGTCCTCTAGCTAGAGAACTTCTTCTTCTTCTTTTTCCTTTGGGCTGCTTCCTTCAGTGGTCGCCACAGCAAATCAAACCTCCTCCATCTAACCCTCTTCTCCGTATCCCTCTCTCTCACACCAACCAACTTCATGTCCTCTTTCACTACATCCATAAACCTTCTCTTTGGTCTTCCTCTAGACCTCCTGCTCGCAGTTCCAACCTCAGCATCCTTCTACCAATATACTCACTATCCCTCCTGTGTACATGACCGAACCAGATAAATCTCTCTGACCTTATCTCCAAAACATCTCACATGTGCTGTTCCTCTGATTGACTGATTCCTGTCACTCCGAAAGAGAACCTCAACATCTTCATCTCTGCTACCTCCAGCTCTGTTTCCTGCCTTTTCCTCAGTGCCACTGTCTTCAGAACCAATTACTCAAAAACCGCTGCAGACTGACTGATGAAGCCAACAGGATCCCGTCATCTAATGAAAGATATTAACTCAAACCTGTTGATAAAAGGTTTGTTTTGATTGTTTAAGTGCTTTGTGTCTAGAAAAGCGCTATACAAATAAAAATTACTTACTTACTTACTTACTTACTTAATAGCGGCCGTGTGGACAGGCTCTGACGCCACTCATGGAGGAAACAGAACGCCCATGTATGGTATCTGATAGTCCCTAGAAAGCAACCCTTTACAGGACTCTTTTAGGGACTTGATCAGTGCCTTCTCGGGATCCCTTAAACACATTTTGAGGATGTGGAGGAAAACTCCCATGCACCCTCAGGACCCTGCCAAGGGCTGATCAACAGATCAACAACCCGGTTCGATTGGCGAAAAGTGCTGTCGAGTGTCGACAATAGTGTTCTTACAGCTGGTTGCAATCATCGTTAAATAGTAGTAGAAGAAGAAGCTGTCGAGTCATTTCCTGTTAGTGCGTAGCAGCAGTGCACTAAGAGAAGTATGCGATTTGAGACACAGCATGTGTAGTGGCAATGTTTGATTTGAGGCAGTTCTACCTGTCGAACATTTGCGCACTGGGCAAGTTTTATTGGTTTTATTGCTTACTCCTGATATAGAGAAACTTATCAAAGTGCATTTGGATCAACTGTCATTTTTAAAGCCCCTGAAATGAGCACAACAGAACCCTGTTTAATAAAGACGACATCAGCAGCTCAGCCATTTCTAAAAGTATTTAATTGACATATTACACTGTGAATATACTTTTCAGATAAAAAAATTGACAATGATTGGTGAAAACAGTATTTCAGTTTTGCTATCAGCTAAATAGGCAACCAAAATAAAGACATTAGAAATCATTTCTATGCATGCAAACAAAGACTATTCATGATTAATCAAACAGTCTTCTGTGTGGAAATACACACGCTCAATACAACAACAAGTTAGGTCAACAGACACACTATAGCTTAAGAAAAACAATTAATGCAGTTCAAAGTCCATCAACCAACCATCTAACACAATTCTGAATAAATGTAAGACTCTTTCAATGATATTTTGTTGATTCGAGTGTCATCGACAGGCAGATACATATGTGCTTTTTTTTTTTTTCTTTTCCTTTGGAAGTGATCAAATGATAGATTCGACATTAAGGCCTGTAGCGTCGACTATGTGCACCATGTGTGCGTGTTTGTTTGTGTGTTTCTCAACTACCTTTGGATACATTCGTTTTAAATACAATCAAATGCTACAGTGCAGCAGCCCAATGTTGAGGAATCAAAAGCGATCCTTTACCATCAGTAAATTCTTGAAATGTTCAAGAGGCAATCGTCAAAGTGGACAACAATAACTGTGGACATATGAAAGCAACAATAAGAGCACGAGGTTTCTTTTTACATCATCGTATCATGAACATGTTTATCTATTTATACTCCAAGCCTTATGAGATAAAAGGACACATGAGATGTTATAAAAAAAAATTGAGTTATCTTTAGGCCTGACACATTATATTGCTTTGACTTTTGGGAAAATGTCTTTTTTTGGTCATCTCAATATATTTATTGAATTGCTCATACGGAATAATGGGGTTTTTCAACGTTTTGATATAAAGGATGAAATGCATCAGTATTATTATCATCACATTTTTTAAAAAACGTTTTACAGTTAAAACATTAAATCTTTTTGTCAGACAAGTGTTGTTTTGTCTTTTCCTTATTTGTTATTTATATACTACTTTAAAGCAGATAACATGTTCAAAGTTAACTTAAAAAATGTATTCAAGCTACTGTCCTATATGCAAAAGCATAGATTGAAAAAAAAAAGATTTAAACAAGCTGATTTATCCAAGTGTTGGTCTGTTTAAATGTTAAGTTATCTTTTATTTCCCACCATCTTGAAACGCAGTCTCCCCACAATTTTTTTTTCTTAATATATTTTTAATGCTGTTTCTTTTTCTGCTTTACTGGTGGTTATTTTTTAAAATAATATTACCCATTTTGGCATATTTAACCACAATATATGCTAAATGTATATTATCATAATTATAAGTATAACTTGTTATTATCCTCACTATATGGACGCTTATTGCATTCACTTTGAATGAATGATGAATTTTTTTTTTCTGTGGATTATATTTTTGAGGGGGTGGTCGAGTTACGTTTTTTTTCAAGGTAACATTTTAAATGTTTGAGTTTTTCCCCTCCCTTATATTATTTAGAAAAAAACACAAATAATCACAAAAATATTTAAATAATAAAACAAATCACCTCATGAAAAGAGGCATTTTTTTAATTGAATGCTTGATGTTTTTGGATAATTATATCAAATTTAGCTCATTGTAAAAACATTTGGTACTTCCTCATTCATTTATGCACTGAATTTTGCATCTTTTTACGCATAAATTACGAGCATTTTCTAATTCATTGCTAAAGGTCATATTTAGGAGAAGAAGACTTTTTTTTTTAAAATGGAATCAATCACTAACCAAGAGACGGTTATTAAGACACTGTTGCTAAATTCTTGCCAAAGCCGCACACACAGTTTGAGAAACAAAGAGGATAAAGAACGAGCGGCTGGTTGGGCAGTGGTGAGCTCGGTTCTACATACCTGATTTATTTAACCACACAAAAAGTCCAGTTATTGGCTGATTATGACAAGCTGTTATAACAAAATGCTAACCATCGCACAGACTATGTTACACAAATAACGTCAGCTCGATTCCCTTTACAAACATTCCTGATTTGAAACAAATAGAGTGACTTTATTGTTCGAGTTCATCTTTTTTAATATACCTTTCTTAAGTGTTGTTTGCTACGTGAACCCTGAAGAAGGAAAGTCGTAAAAAAAAAAGTTGAAAGTAGGGAGGAAAGATGTTGTTATGTCCGTTGCTACCGCAGCGCAACAAACGTGTTTGTTACATTACAAGGCCAAATAGTGCAAAGCTCCTTCTGTGTTTTTGGCACACTCGCTATATAGCACCATGCAGGGGCCAACCTGCTTTGATTTATTGTTTATATACATACACTAATTTAATGTATAATATGGAGTACAATCACCTTCTTACACAGATAGTGGCTCAATTTTGGGTTGGCAGATTAAAGACGAACTAGTGCTTCAGAAAGTTGAGAACAATTTCAGCAAAACCTTACTCTGTCTCTTGTTTCCTAAATGCAATAAAATAATCTTTTTTTTTAAATTCAACAAGTGCTCAAAGACTGAGAGACATCACATATGATCACACTTAAAAAAATGACGAATATAACTAAACAATAGCTTCTTTTTTTTGTAGACTTAAGGTACTGTTAGCCTCGACTACGTGAGGCTGCAGGTGGAAGTCCTTATGTAGAAAAACACTCAAATGCAAAAGTGATTTCAAGCTGGTTCAGAGCTGCTGCACCGTCGCCTCAATCCCTCATCGCGGCAGCCACTAACTGGTGGCAGTCCAGATCGCCCCGCAGCTCCAGAGGCCCTGGCAGCCTCAGGCCGGACTTTGGATCCACACACCAACATTTTCCACGCAGCCCATCTCGTGCAGGATGACACTGGGGACACAAATATTAAACACATTAGAAACATTAACAACATGAATGTTGTTTGAAGTTCACATATTTCCATTTTGGTAAAAAAAAAACATTTTGTTCAGCCAGTAACTTTGACTGCATAAATATTTTGGCTCCTTGTATTATTGAGTTTGACACCCCTGCCCTACAGTATAAACACACTTCCCAGGTGACCATGTCATTGGTACACCAACTATATGGATTAAGGCTACACTGCCCCCTGTTAAGAGATACATAGTTGTATTTTAGTGGTGAAAATAGTAAGGTAAGCAAATAACGTGCCCAACAAACACTTGCCCCCGAGGCTAGAGCCACCCTGGGACGCCAAAAAAAAACTGTTCGTCTGTGAAGAAATCTAAAGATGATATTTCAGTGTCTCCTATATACATCTTGAACCTCTTATCAGTATATGTCTGATGAGTACAATTGAAATGCACTTAAGCCCCGCCCAATGAAAACACTGTTTTTCTGGAGATTAAATCTTGTTAACAGTAACCACACCCACTCTCCTGTGATTGATCCAGTGTCAAGGTTTGTCACTGCGCATTATCAATCCTGTAAGTCTCCACCTCCAAGGGACTTGTTGTACAAACAAAGCGGGGAGTGATTACATCCGACTGTAGGAGGAGTGAAGCCATTGTTACGACTCCGGTGTCGTAACCTCACTTTATAAAGTAATACGTTGAAACATGGTCGTGATGAGGGACTTACTGCATCTTGCAGAGGAAGACTTCAACATTTGAAACATGGGAGTCAGTAGAGTTGAGTTTTAACATAAATTACTCTTTCAAGTATTTGCCGTGAGACCCTTGGAATCCACTTCACTCTATATTTGAGCCTGGGTCAATAATCTGGCTGGGGTCATATTCCGGGCAAGTTTTTACACGAAAACCAAAACTAGTTCTTTGGAATTTTCTGTTTTCTATAAATCTCTGTAGAGTCCTGTTAAGTACTCACTTCACCTCTTTCCTGACGTGGCACTGAAAATGTTACCAACTGTAACTCTCCACTATCAGTGTTTCACTCAAGATTATGTCTCGTAAGATAAACTATGCGTTGTTATTTTCTGCTTTCCTACCCTCACAGTTGTAGATATTTGATCCTGGGATGTTTCTTTTAGACACAGTTTATCGCAGCGTTCCTTTGGTTAAACAGTAAACAGATGCCTGTGACACTTTAACTATGTTACTCAATCAACGTAGCTTCTGCTCAGAACTTTTCCTTTATCCCTGAGGGTGCAGTTTTAGCTGTGCATGCACAATCCGCTCTTGCTGCTGCGCCGCTGCACAATTAGCGACTCTAACAAAAGAAGAAACAGACACCCTTGAAAAGGTAATTGCAGCCATTGCTGCAGTGATGTGAACATTGTCCCGCAGCTTTGGAGAGAGCACTTAACGCACACAGCTCATTTGTGAAAGTGTCTTTTCATCTGGCTCCAGAAGACAAAGGACTTTGCTGTTGGATCCAAGAATCTGTTTTCATGTTAGCCTTAATGTTTCTCTTTCTTCAGGCACGGTTTGTCTGTGCAGGAGAACTGTGTGTTGTGGTTTGAAACCTAGAGAAGACAGTGACTCGCACAGTCGTAATGATTAGTACAATTGATCACAGACCTGCTTAGGGTGGAAATCTCCGTTCTTGTCACAGTTGGGAATTGGGATTGTAAAGAGATCGTCATGGGTACGAGAATTCGAAGCCAACCTGTCCAGAGCTCTTTGCAGCTCCGCGCGACATGGTGCCTTAAGAAAACAAATGAAAACATCAACGTGGCACTTTAATGGCATTTTAAGTTTCAAAGTAATGTTCACTATTTGTTATAATTAGACCCTTTTAAAATGATTCAAGTTAATGGCAATCTGTCAGAAACTAGCAATTCAAAGTGTCGCTTAATTAATCAACCAGGTAAACTATAAAAGTGTTAAACATTTCATTATTAAAATCCGTAATACATTGCTTTAAAGATCTTGACTTTTGAAGCTTGAAATCAATATTGCTTTAGAATTCCACGTCCAATATTTCCTCGTAATGTGATGAAGTCTGTTATAATTCAGTAAAAAATATCTAATTCACACTATATTACATTAATATAATTCGATTTTTTTTTGTGTGTGTGTCTTAATTGTACAGCAGGAATTCAATGGAAGTCACAGCAGATTGACATTATTAGTATCTGAAATATTTTAGGAATAATCTATCAATTAAGTGTTCCTACTAGTGACAGACAAATGGAGCTTCGTGAAGCGTTCAGAGTCCACTTGATGGACCTCTTGGCTGTATACTCATCCATTTCAATGAAACCTCCAACTATCTTCGAGCCAAGAGCAATAACAACTGAGCGAGGAAAGTCCAACTATTGGTCTGATGGACTTTTGGCTCACTTGTTATGGACTGGAGTGAATCTGCTTGGTTGGGTTGCTCGTATGAATCCTAAGGATGCTAACACAACACAAACTGTGTTCATGTTTCTTTGCCAAATCAATTTCTTGTAATTCAGATGAGGCGTTGACTTTCCGAGTTAGATTTGTGTCTTTAAAAAAAGAAGCTACTAAGTAATGATCTGGGAATAAGTAAACGGTTGGATTTACAACCAGCCTCTGGCTTCGAAACATCTAATGTCTAATGGCAAACACCTGTTGGAGACTCACATTGTTAGGATCTTTTTGCTTTCTCAGAAATGATGTCAGACTTACCAGTGACACTTTGATCTCCTCTCGCACAGAATTGGTCCTCTGGTTCAAGGATTTAGGCGGATGTCGGGCCAGGGTCTTCTGTATGCACCGCTTGTCTTGCAGACTGCAGCGTATATTGCTGTTGTTGGGATGCTCGGGGACGATCTCCTCCTGTCTCTCCATCGCTGCAGGACAAGAAAATACTTTGTTAAAAATGTCTTTATGGCATCTTGACCACACGTTCCCACTTTCAATCGTCAGTAAAAGTGTAGTACGGAATCTTCTGTATGTTTATAGTTTCGCAGCAGAAATAGAAGTATCACCTGATAAAACAAGATAAAACTCCACATTCCTTCCTGGTTGGTTGGCTCACATGAATGTAATATTTGAAATGATTAATAATGCTCAAGGCCAAGATTGTATTTATCTTAAGTGTGGTTTTGTAGCTGAAAGTAGCACCTCACAAGGTTGTTGTGTATTCCTTGCACTTAATGACTGCCAGATCTCTCAAGATATTCTGGAATCTCGAGGAGAACTGATTTAAAAAACTTTCATAAATAAATGGAACATAATATTCTCCCTGTTCCACTCTTTGGTCCCAAGAAAACTCTTAAGGAATTGGGGTTTGGTGTGAACTTTAGCCTTTATAATTTTCTTTTCGTTGTATGCTCTGGTTTCATAAAGACATGTGAAATGTGGCCCTTGGAGGAAGGATGCACTCAGTGCATTTCTAAATTTCTTTCTGGTTACCAGTCAAATAAAATTTCATCGTGGTGCTGGCACAGCTGCCTGACGGTTCATTTTGAAGCACACTAGAAGTCCGGAATGATGGAGGAACATTCCAGTGAAAACAAGATGGCGACTTCTAAGGAAGTCTGAGTAAGTGCGATGCAGATTCAGATAAATAGAAGGTATATTTCTCAGGGGTATTTCATTGGCATGGAGAGAGAGATTAATAATGTTGCTAGTTTCAAGGTATACGCAATTTGTAGACTTAATATCTGGTTTCCCGAATTTGGGGGATGCATTATAATTCCCAGTTGCCCTGCAATGCAACTTTGAGTTAATCACAATACAGAGGTCATTGCTTAGTTAGGTCTCAACAGGAAGTGTTCACCACCTCACCCTCCTCAGCACCCTCCTTACATCTATTGTGTTTCTGTGATCAACCATGTCCATGGTTTACCTCGGTCACAAAACCCTGGGCACCGATACCACCACCACACCGTCTGGGCCGGTTGTCAGACAGGCCTGTCAAAATATGAAGTTCTAGTCTCTGGTTCTTGTGAGACAGGAATCCAAATAAAATAAGCTGACCGAAATGTCATTAGGGCGTCTGGCTGCAGTCTAAAGATGAAGAGCTTTTAAGAGAAGAGGTGGTTGCCAAGGTCAGGCAGACTTCTGAGGAAGTTTTTTTGCTTTATTTTGGACATTATTCAGGTATTTTCTCCCTGAGAGGAGAGCGGGTGGGGGGGGGGGGTCTCAGGACCAGATCATTATATCACCACTTTGGCTTATCTGAACTTGGGAGCCAAAAGCTACCTTTGAGACACAATGATTGTGAGCCTGGGGTCAAAATGAGACAATTTTGTTTGGACAAGCTGATAATGAAATTAGTTCAAAGATCCTTTTGGAGTAAATTTAAGATGAAAGTGCCATGTAAGCATTGTTGTGATTCTCCTGTTTAAAAGTAAGAGAGCCTTAAACATACTGTATCACTTATCCGGGTTAAAATGAGGCCAGATTTATCTCAATGAGCTGTCTTGGAGGTTTTGTTTCCCCCTTAGTCGTTAGCTTGGGTCGTTTAGGTGACTACACCTCCTCGGGGCCACTAATACCGAGCCAATCAGACCCATGTTCTTCTGCCACCCTCTGTGCATTGTGGTCTCTGCCACATTCACCTTTGCATGTGTATAATGGTGCAGCTCTGTGGCCCTGCAGGCAGCCAGCTGCTTCCTGAGGAAATGCCCCCACCCTCCTCATCCTCCATCCATCCACAACAGCCCCTGTCTGTGCCAGATGGAGGTTGCTCGAGGTTACTCGTACTATCACAAGTGGGCACAGCCATGTCTGAGTGTGCGTGGAAGCTGAGAGAGATAATATGTTCCAAATGAAGGATGAATGTCTTTGTGCTCATAACCTGAGGTATGTTACAGGTTGGCACTGGAATCCAAGAACATTCTCTAAGCCAGACTTAAGCTCTGCTAAATGGATAATGTCACTCCCTCGCAAGAAGCGGGCACAGAGCCACCACTGCATGTACACACTTTTCATAAATGTTCCATGGCATTTAACACAATTTTCTAACATTCAAAAGGCGACTTTTTCCGACTTCGTCCCGTTGGCTCGGGAGCGGGGAAACTGTCTGTTGTATTTTTAGCAGTTTTTGCCGTTACCAACTCATCAGCACTTTCTTCCATTAGTGTCAAAAGTTTTAGAGGCCGCTTCCTCCGTGCAATACGGTTCTGTCTTCTCTAATGCCAGGAATCTCTTCTGTGGCAAGACAGAAGTGTGTCACTGGAACTGGATCCTGTTCGCTGCCATGCCCGTTATTCTTGGAGCATGCATTGGATACTGGTGTCAGGAGTACGGTGAGGCTACTACACTAAGATCAAACACAGGTCGTTGTTAGTGAGAAGGATACACTTCAAAGCATGTTTGTATATCGTGAACGAAATAACAGTTTTGTTGCCAGCGCATCACAGATCTGTGCAGTCTAAATATTTACACTTGACTTTCCAAATATGGGTGTTTTTGTTTTGTTCATCTGAAAATCCCTGGTTGCATTGTCATATCTGTGAGTTGCTGGAAAGCTTTGTGGGTTACCACAATGACTAGGAAATGGGCTCGAATGCCAGTGAGGTAACCAACAATCCCCGGGCAAGAGCATTGTTTCTGAAGGCTTTTCTTTGGATGATGATTCCCGTCTTCTTTTCGACTCTGACAGGTCTATGTAACTTAATTCCCACAGGCCAGAGCTGTCCCTTTAAGCAATCTGTACAGGGCCGTCGCCTATTTACCGTAAATAATGAATGTGTTATGAAAAAAGCGATTAAGTTTCACCGATCTGCAACACATTATAACAGTGTATATCCCTTTTTTAATCTGTGCCCTAACATTTAACAGGAGGTAGTAGTAAAGGGGTTGACCGGCCCACAGACAAAAAGGACTTAAGTGTGTGTACTTGTTCGCCAAATAACTCGAAAGGTTTTGGACATGTTGAAATCCTCAATTAACCATTGATAACCTTTTTCCCACTAGATGGCATTCTTGGCTGTATATTCTTTATCTTTACACAAATATCTCAAAGAAATCTCCTAACGTTTTATTACCAGTGCCATCTACCGAGCTCTGTAAAAGATGACGCTGCTTCATGAAGCTTCATCAACCCATCCAAACTGTGCTCTGCTGCTACGGTGGACTAGAAGGCTTAAATGATACGTTAATTATAAAGATATGGAGATAAGTACTTTTTCTAGTTACCGAAATGTGAATATATTGTGAATTTTGTGAATCACTGTAGGGCTCCCATATATTGTCTACTTACCGCAGCTAAACAACGCAACCGTAAATTGGCTTTGATTGAATAAATGAGTATATAAGGTAAGTAAGAAAGTACACTTTAAGTTGTAGTTCATAAAATCTTGTTCACTTTAATCGACTTTAAACTCAAACAATAGAATTTCTCGTGAGACCAAATTGCAACTCGCAAATAGAAAACCACATCTGCAAATTGTTGGTACTTAAAAATCTTGTTTGGAGAATAAAATACAGGATAAATTCCTGTTAAGCTGTAGTATTTGTGAAAGGGGGTTTATGAGCAGGCAGTGCGGCACGCTCTGTGTGCCAGCAGCTCAGTCAACAAACCACCGGCATAGGTCATAAATTATTGGGTGCTTAAGGTTTAGTTTCATATTCACTATTTGTTTTCAGTATTTAGTTCAGTCGAAAATGCTGTGGTTTTTTTTTTTAATATCACTTCCTTATGGGGAGATGAGTGATGTTCTTGGTTTGAAAAAAATACAACATGGAAATTGTGAAACAAGCCCCAGGAGAAGCAAGCGGTTTTGTATTTAAGAATTCAAATGAAAACTATTCCCTGTGCGGTTGCAAACCTTAAAATTAAAAAGCCAGGGATGGGGGAGTTAACCAACACAAAAGCCTTGCCCCGTCGCCCACACGTTTTTAATTTCACAATTTCCATTTGTTCCGTAATAAAAACACAAACAAGTCTCCAGTTGACCTTCATTAGAGAGACATACAAACAACATACACAACAAGACAGTTTAATCGTAATAGCAATAATGAAGTTAGATTTATAAATAACAATTATGTCTATATCTTATTTATCAAATCAATATAGATTAAATGTGTGTTTGTATTTTTAGAGGACAGTATGTATAAAATGTGAACAAATATTAGAAGTATACATTTTCAATAATGATTTTGTTTTTTTAACTGCAGAACCTCAGAACACCTTTATTGCCACACACATTTTTTTTGTGTTTGGGGTTGACAGTATAGAATAGAAATTAAATGTAATTAGATATACACAATAAAATAGAGACTTTTACATTGAAGTATACATGTAAAAAATATATATATACATGTTTAATGAATTCAAAGGACTTGAAAAAAAACGGATAATGCTTCTGGAGGATAAAAAGAAGAAAATAACTTGAAATAGATGACATACTACATAATCTCCTTCTAGTAAAAACTGTATCTTTGTTGTTGCCAGAAAGGTGCAAAGTCCAAGGCTCGTAATGGTATCCTCCCCTCTATGCTATGAAGTCAGAAGTTGACAGGAAAGCAAAAAAGGTTTCAAGCGTTAAGGCTTTTCTGTTGGCATTTGAACTAACCTGAGAAGGTCGGACACCAGGTCGGTACTATCACTGCCTCGACTGCCATGGTTGAAGAGACACAACGAGTATCCGGCAGTTCAAGGCACAAATGTCAGCTTCAGTGTTTTAGAACCAAAATATCAAGACCTGCCAAAGAATTTATTTTCCTAACCGGTGCTTGTCACCATCAGGGAATGTTTGAATAGTCCCGGAGCCAGAAACACAAGTCGTAATCAATGTTATCCTTAGACTCATCTTAGTAGAATTAATCAAGATACAAGACATTAACTGCAATGACTTGTGACTTCCTAAAACCTCCACCTATTTCCAAGAAAGTGCAGAAAGCTTTCAAATACCACAGAGATGAGTATCAAAAAGGACCAACAGCGAAAATGTTCCCACCGCTCAGGAACCTATGTTATGCAACCACAAAGCAGGGAACAACTGTGAGCAGTTGATAGTTTGGAGGAAAGATCACGATACAGACGAGACAACTTTGGATTTGGTCTAAGCTAATGTGTGGGTTGGTTTACAACCAAAGTAAGTCACACCAGACGGTGTAGACATCAATCTCACACTATAAGACTAATGGCTACAACGTTTCATCAGTTCAATGAAAAGTGTTCCAAAAACAGGTTAAATAATATGATGAAAACTAGCCTCTGTTTTTCCTCTTCATTTATTGTAACATACTGAAAGTCAGGTATTAATTAGAGCGACCTTCTTGAAAATTGTTGTCTTCCTGTTTGGCCAGATTCTGGACCGGAGACGTTCCGGCAGAGTACACCATCCCCACTTCAAGGTAACCAACCCCCTTGTTTGGGAGTTAGCAGAAATAAAATGAAAAGGAAAGGTTAGAAAAATGTTTATTCCAATGTGTGTTTTAGGCCTTTTTGCGTTGGGTTTGTACTTGTATCCTGGTCTTTCTGCGGCCAGCCTCAAGTGGTCAAGTCTTAACTGCAGTTTATTGCAATTCTACATTTCTTCACTTTTAAATACTGGATCTTCCCCCTCGAGTGTTTCAAGGTCAACCTGAAAATGTGACCTTTTCTGTGGAAGTAGGATAGTAGAAACTAGATAGTATGACTTTGGTGAGGTTCCAAGTCCGTAACAAACGTCATGTAATAACTGTAGTCCTTAAATGTTTGCTCAATCCCTTCCCAGGATTTCCACTAAATCTGCATCAGTCCACAGTGTGTGTGTTTTCTACCTGTTGGTTACCAGGCAGCAGGTTTCTTAGAATCAGTTACACATCGCAGTTCAGAACTCAGTTGACTTTGCACTGGATCTGAGCCAAAGAAAACTTGAGTATTCATTATAGCCTCATTTGTCATGGCCAAAGCAGAGAATTAAATCAACAGTAAATCCCTGTGGACAGAGCCCAGCGGCCAAACGGCCAACTACTTCCTATTGGACTCCAGATCAAACAGGCATCCTGCGGTGTGATGTGTTTTATGATATGGTGTTTGAGGAGCTGTAGAACCGTAGCCTGACTTTATGGTTTCAATGTAAGATCAGTCTTAGGGATGAGGTGTTGAGGGGCATCTTATATGTGCCAAGACCTCTTGAGCTGCCGTCAAAGTTTAAGAACAGTGGACTTACTCTTGACCTGGATGTCTAAGAAAGAATCCTCGACAGCTTGATGGTTTTGGCAACTTGTGTTGCTGTTCACCACGAAGGGTGAACACAACTCTGTGGTACTTCACTTAGGGATGAGTTTTCGATCTCAGGCCTACACCTGACTGTCAGCAGTAAAGAAAACAGTGCCTCTTAGGTTGTTTCTAATTTATGCTAAACATTCTTGGTCGAATCCATCCCTCATTAAAAGAGAACTTTGTTCAAAACAACTAATCATGTGGAAAGGCTTTTATCCCAAGGAAACACCGTTTCAGAATACTGTTTCACTTTAAATGGGTCGACTAAAGGCTACAATTAATTAGACATTCTTGCATATTATTCGTCTTTCTGTCCTCGAGTCTGGCGTCTCAAGAGTAAGGGAAGCCTGCACCTGCAGGGAATTGGGTCAAGCTATTCACGGTGACATCATTAACTTAATTTCCATTCCAATGTTCTTGTTTTAATTCAGAGATCCTGAGTGTAACTGAAGGTCAAAGAAGTGTGGTAAAAGTCTGCAGATGTGTAGATGTGGTTGACTTCTCACACACACACACAATGAACGTAAATCCTCACCCGACACGTTATTAGGTCCAACGGTTCATTGGCTCGAGATGACAACGCGATCAGGAGGCAATCACGAGGCAGTAACTGAATGCTTTTTGACGTCTAGAAGTGGCCAAGACAACTTAATGAAGTTCAAACTTTTTTAATTTAAATACTTCCTCATCAGGCAATGAAGCTTCATGAAGCATTGCCAGAGAATCAGCCTTGGCTGTATTATCTTTGGCTTTGAGAAACTACTATTAATTTTAAAAACTATCATTTTAAAGCCAGAAGTGCAATCTACTGAGCTCTGAAAATGCTTCATTAATAAAGCTTGATCATCACTAAGAAAAAAAATATCAGAAAAATGGGTGGACTTGTTCAACTTAATAAAAAAATGACAGTAATTTTAATATACTTGCCACAAACTACGTGATAAACAATGTCCAAAACAAACAAACCATCACACAATGTAGCACTTATTGACTAAGGAAAGAAAACTGAGACTACTGTTTGAAAATGTATAAAATGTGACAATATAAGATAGTACAGTATAGTAGAAAGCCTTGAGCCAACTTGCATTGTTACTATAGTTTATGCTGGTGATGTTTCTCCTCAATTCACCTTCTGTCTGAAATGTTTACATCTATATTGGGCACTTGACTTGGTTACTCTCTCTTATGGGTGCTTCGTTTTTTTGGCAAGGCCAAAAAGACAGAAAAACAGTCATGTGCTTACTACTCCCTTATTATTAGCGTTTTCTTTGTCTCAGTCCAAAGGTTTTAAACTAAATAAGAGCTATCTGGCTCAAATATTAAGTGAGTGAAAGTCTTTGGAAAGTTGCCGTTCCTCCAACATTTCTTGCTTTTTTAGCACTTCCGCCTCATCAGGGCTCTGGATATCCTTGTGGCACTTGTGGTGTTCCCCATCAAAGAATGGCCGACATAGAAAAGTATGGGATGCAAGTATCATGGTTGAGCATTTATTTGAAAGCTGTTAAACGAGACTATTTGAATTTGACCGGGAACACTTAAGTAAGGGGAGCAGGGTGAACACGGTGAGAGAAGGGTTAACACAGCTGATAGTGTAACAGTTTACTACCTTCTTCTACTTCTACACAAGCCAAAATGGAAAGAATGAAAGAATTATAGTAACTATAATATAATATAGTATACTAGCCCCCCTCCCCCCCATGCCACCCCATGAATAGTTTCAGTTTCTTAAAGTCCCAATTTGTTTGTGTGTCTCTCTGTGTCAACACAAAACAGAGATCCCTGACCTGAAAAGACAATAATTAGCTCGTCACATTTACTAAAAAGCCCAGCTGTCCAAATTCCCCTCAGAACTCAAAAAAGCAAATAGACAACAAGGCCTGACCTCTGCTACGGACAAGCTCGTGGATTCGGGGACACAACACATCTTCATATAAATGAATCCATGACTGTTTTGACACAAACAGCTACGTTCTTTTTTTTTTAAATATGTCCAAAATATCTTCAAGAAACAGTATACTATTAGACACTGCGTGAGAGCTTCAAGTATGAGATTATTTCTGATTTGAGATAAGTGACAGTGATGCAATGAGTACTGAATGTGATCTGGATTTAACAATCCCTGGCAAAACATCAATTCGGAGTTTGTTAGCTGTGATTTTATCGCCTCCTTTGTTGCCATGGAAAAACACAAACAACAATGCTCAACCTGTTAGTTCATGCAACAAGCTCCATAGAAGCTTTTACAAGGATGTCTCCATAAAAAAACACGGTCATTAATGGAATTAAGGGATTATGCGTGCGTAGGTGTTCGCAGCTGTCAGAAAATGAATCCAAAGAGGTGATGCCAGGAGAGATCTCTGGTAAAAGTAATCACTTGTAGTTCATCTGTGGTACAACACATTTATATTCTCCTTTTTCCGGATTGTCTCAACTCAGCCATGCTTTACAATAAAAAAAAAATTGCAGCTGCCTAGATGAATTGATTTAATGTGATTCTTATGAGACAGTTTCCCCCCTTTTTTGTTTTGACAGGCTCCGGGAGTGTGAGAAGAACTGCTGAGACGAACAGAACTTCCAGATCCGATTTCAGAACGCCAAAAAAGAAAAACTTTTTGAACTTTTCAGAGCATCTCACTCCAACCCCTCCTCCAACAGAACCACCTCCGGGTCATTTTGACCCAAATCGAGGTCACCTCTGGGGCCCATCTCGGTACCATAATGGCATTGGTTCTGACATTCTACATGTATTTATAATATTGGCATGACTGCATCAGAACTCGCCTGGCAGAGCCATTCAGGCACATCATCGCACAAATTAAATATTTAATATTACTGACAGATAGTTTCTAAGACAAAGCGTATCACTATGGAAACAAGTTGAAGGTTTTTTTAATTATTCCGATTTCTAAAGAAATGGCTTTTACTTTTCAGGTTTAGAGAAAATCAATGTATTTTTTAAGCACCAATTATGAAGTACCTACTGTACTTTAGATAAAAACCAATACGATTGCTATGCATAGTATATTTCTTCCCATTGTCAATCATAAAACATGATCATTGCAAGTAAGAGACGCAAATCTTTACAATAATTTCACGGAAAACAAAAAGATGAAACATTGTATTGGGTATACTAGAATGAATATAGAATCAAATCTACACAGGTAGTGATAAAGTTAATGGCAGTGAATATCAGGGTTTGTTTTGCTTTCTTTTTTGGAGAAAACTACTTTCTGAACATTTAGGTAAGCTCGGGTCTCAAGGAGGGATTATCTTGCGTCGACCTTTTCAAAAACCCAAACAAATACTGACATTGTGTTCTTTTTCAGCATATGAATTAGCACCAAAAAACAAAAGGTTAAATACAAATCTTTTTTTCTCTCAAACCCACACGACAATATCTTGTATTTGCTAAATAGATATGTAGTTTCCTCTTTCCTCCTCTCCAGCGTTCCCCTTTTTCGGTGGTTTTATTCAGTCACGCTATGTGCCGGCCGAACCTATGCTGGCCCTGCACTCGGAGCAGACGGCTCTCATTTCAGCTCTGGCAGAACCAGTGCCGATGAGCTCATCGCCGAGCGAGCGGGATGTGATGGAGGGATGCACTTGAAGAATTGTTGGTGTTTTTGGGCTGGGGGTGGGAGGTGGGGGGGCAACTAAGCTACACCCGGAGCCAGCGGAAGCAGATGCTATGCTGATGATGAGCACCCTGGGACTCGTCTATCCTTCCATTCTAATCGTTGGTGTTCTGAGCCTCCTGCCATTAGCTACTAAAGGCTAAAAGAAGCATGTGTTGGAGACAATGTATTCTAGAGGTGATGAAGTGAGAGCCGAAAAGAAAGAAAAAAGGAGTGGAAACAGACTTCAAAGCAAAAACAAAGGCAGCCCGATGAAGACATTCTGAGTGTAAGAAGAGACAGGCAGAGCGCAGCAGTCAGATTAGGGGCAATAAAAAAAAGCATCCAGTCAACTGCTGCTCGTAGAAAGCTCTAATAGCCGCTGACTGGCCACACTCCATTACGTTTCAAACAGCGGCTTTATTACCTTTTCCCATTACACACACGCTTCTTCCACTGCAGCCGCACACGCCGTACACAACAACAACCTGGATGAGTTCTTCGCTCATCAAAGGCATAGAGAAGTCGCTTCATCAACCGAATGTGTTCGCTTTCGGCGAGTTTCGTCGTGGACACTCACGCCCACCCAAACGTTTACAGCAGGGCCCCTTTCACCCGGAGTGGTAGCAAAACAGCAGAGGGACTGTGTGCGCTCTCCTGTACGGCTGTGCGTGAGGAGTGGGTGTGTGTGTGCGAGCCCTGGTTTGGGGGCTTAGCTGAGATTAGAGTATACAAGCAGGACATTGTCACACACACCCCAAACTCTGACCCCGCCTGGCTCAGGTAAGGTCCCTGCAGCAAGAGAGCGGGAATACAGACGCCGCTCCAGTTTGAGCGGTAACATTGCAGCTTTAAGTTGTGTAGATGTATGACTAAAGGCACGAGGGGTCTTACCTGAGTTCACCTCCACCTCCCTCTCATCCGTGCACACGCCCTGGCCGTGCATAAGGGAGTGCAGGGGTCTCTCGATGCCACGCGGTGGAAAGCAGCGGAGGCCGGTGCCACAGCGTGGGGAGTAGACGCCACAGTGGGCCCCTTTAGGAAGGGCACAGGTAGGGCAGCAGCCACAGCCGGGCTCTCGCACCGTTTCCTCACAGTCCTCCGGCAGGCGGCAGCTGGCCAGTTTCTCCTCAGAGCATACGGGACAGCGGATTGCCTGGTCAGACAGACACAGTCCCACCAGCAACAGGACGCCAAACGCCCGGAAGCCCCAGCAGGACGAGGCTCTGGCCATGCCGTCTTCACACACCATGGTCGCCCTGGCACCTGCCCGCCCTCTTCGGCTCTTTCGTCACTTCGACCTCCCGGTTGCAGGTTGCTGGGCAGCTCCTGATCGATATCTACGAAGGCCGGTTGTAGACAAACAAAGAAGACTGCAGAAGAAATGCTTTGTCCAGGATGGCCTCTGGTATTTTCAGCTGCTTTGGGACACAAAGCCTTTGCTGTTCTCAGTGCCTTTCATTTCCTTTCAGAGACTTCAAATTGTAGCCCTTCATCTACCTGTGGGACGACCTGACAAGATGTCGAAACTACGCTAGAGCCAAAATCAGATTATCCAGGTGATTCTTGCAGTTTCACTATGTCCGGAGGTGTGTCTCCTTTTTCCTCAAGGAGCCCCTCTTGAAAAAAAAAAAGGGCTTTAAAAGTGTCCAGACAAATCAATATGGTTAAAGCAACAGCTGAAGTTTATTCCTGTTGTCAGTGAGTAGAGAAAAAGACTCCTGGCTCCTGAGAATGGCTCAACTCCAGCGGTTCTCCTTGGACTTTATACTGGTTCGTGGACACGCCTCTCTCCACAGAGAGAGAGGAGCTGAAAGGCACAGCGGAGAAAAGCCCAGCTAAAGCTCCCTCTGTCTCCGTAGCTCTCTGACACACACTCACACACACACTCACACACACTCACTCACGCTCGCTCTCTCTCACACTTGTCTCCTCAATCTTGAGAGCAAGGGGGAAGAAGAAGAAGAAGAAGAAAAAAAAAAGCTGAATTGCCCTTTCCGAAAACACAACTCCCGCCACCCTGTTGTTTTTATTGTAAAACATTTGGGTCCATAAAACACACATCTCTCACTTTAATCAAGCCCAAATGCTCTACACACACACACACACACACATGAATGTGCCTGTGGCGCCAAAACATTGTTCAAAGGACATAACAAGCTCATGCCTGCCTTCTCCATGTGTATGTGTGTGTGTGTGTGTAGTGTTTATTGTGGGTTCTAGAGCATGTGTTTGTGTGCAGTGGTCAATCTGCCCCCCCCCCCCCTCCATGTCCCCCTCATTATTTCAGCCCCAGACCTCTATTGGACAAGATCTCACCCCGGTTATACTACACATCCCTGCCCCCGCTGGTCTTCAAAAGTTTTTTTTTAATTTATTTAACATAAGACAAGAGGTTGTCTCGTCAACTTCCCCCACCACCCAGGCCTGATATCCTAGATTTTATGGGTCACATCTTGTACTTTTTCCTCTTTTTTATATCAAGCTTTCTCTTGCCATGGAAACCAGGCACGTATTGTGGTGCCTTTGTGAGTGGGCTTTTTTTTCTTTTTTCTTTCTTATCCCGGCTTGGTGGCTGGTTGCCATAGGCTGGCTATGGACCCTCGCCAAACCCTTGCGAAGGCCGTGCCTGCGCCGCTCAGGTGGGTGCACAACATGGAGAACAGTATTCCAGCCATGACGGGCGGGTTACTGATCGCCACGGATACGATCCCAAACCTTCTGCTACATCTTGACCTCTTGGTGTAACACGTCACAGTTTGGGGTCTGCAGCTGTAACAAGACGACCGGCGAACTGATAGTCGTTTGAGCTCTGCAGCTAAAAGCAAGGAAGGCAGCTTCATTATGTGTATTTTATGAGGTGTGCGCGCCTGTGTGTACACAAGCATGTGTTTGACAAATGCCGAAGAGTGCGGTTACTCAGAGGTTAACATAGTGATTAGCTCTGTTTGGGACCATGTTTACTGCGGATCAATCTGAGGCGTGAGTCCTGGGAAACTGGGACTGTTGTTTGGGGCCCTGCGCATGTTTTCAAATTGTTATATAAATATTGAACTAAAAGACCCAATGAGATTATGTTTGCATGTTAAAGTCAAAGACGCTCTAGGAAAGAAATGTTTTAAGTTCATCCGAGTTGCACGAGAAACCAACATTCAGTATTTTTAATTGTAGTAGATCGCAATGAAATACATGTGACAGCAGGTGGCGGTAGCGTTTGGCAACAACAAATCAACGGGGTCTCATTTATGGAGGTGGATTTGGTTCTTTATTGTTCCATTAAAAGAAAACTTAAAGAAAGTATTTTTAAGCCAAAAAGTTCCTTCAATTAAATAGAAAGTTATTTAAAAAAATGTTTTTTAAATGTCTAAATTGCTTTATTTAAAAAAAAGTGTTTTAAGTTTTTTAATGAAAACAAACTATAACGTTTTTTCAATTAAAGTGGAAATGGTTAGAAGTATTTTAATGTTTTGAATTTTCTTTTTTTCGATTGAATTAACTTTTTTTTGTTTTTAAATATTGAATATTTAAAAAGGGAAAAAAATAACAACTATATTATCTCATGTAGAGTTTATGTTTTACTCACTTTCACTATTTTATAGATTTAATTTTTTTTAAGTAAACTTAAGCTAAGATGAGCGTCTGGACGTTTTCTTTGATGAAAGTTGTCTTTTTTCTGTCACGGCTGTATTAGGTCCTTATTATTTAATATAAAATAAATTGCTTCAATCAATTAAAAGTGAAAAAAAGCTTTTATTTTTTTTAAGGATTGTAGTAACTTCTTTTTTATTGAAGCAACTTTTGTTTTGATTAAAACGTTTTAACTATATTTTAAATTAATATGTTAATGTGGCCTTTTTTTCCCCGAAATAAATAACATTACAGACAATAACACTAAATATAATAAAATACAAATATTGTTTTAATTGTTATTGATCAGTTATTTAAAGTTGTTTTGCTAATAGACGGAAGTGAACATTAACAGAGTCAAAACTAAACTAGTCAAACTATTGAAATGTCGGGAAAAGGTCCCAAACAGAGTATTGTATGATCCGTGAATATAAACGTCCACATAAATAGCATATTGACATTTGTGCGACCCTTCTGTATGAACATCTGGTTTGTGGACCAACACCTGTTTCTTCAGTGTTCTCACACATGCACATGGAAATAAACTCGTATGTCGACGCGAAACTAAAGAGAATTAAAAAAAAAAAAAAGATGAAATATGCTCAATGGTTTGCGACTTAATACCGTTAATCTCAACGTTAAAACACGTTTATTTTACACTCAAGTTAAACTTCAGAGTTGAATTGAAACGCTGAAAATGCACTTAGGTTTCAAATACAAGCAGCTTTTTTTTGCTCATAATAAGAACTATATTTAAATATAATTCATTTTGAGGAGATGTTTTTTTAAAGAACAAGCATTTATGTCAGAGTTTTACTTCCTGACGAGTGTTTAAAATCGTTCTGTTATTTTGCCACCAGAGGGAGCTCTACCACTGTGAATCCATGCTAACAAAGAGCAGAATAAAAGTATTTAAGCGAAGTCTTCTGACGATTCTGGTTAATGTCGAATAAAAAGATGATGATGTAAAACAGTTGAATCACCATCAGCACCACCACTGTTGCTCCTCCTCACTTGAAACGAGTTCCTGTTTCTTAAAAAAAAAAAAAAAAGAAGCTCCACAGTGTCTTCTCTTCCAAAGTCACAGAAAGTCCAGTATTGACACTTCCTGTCGAGATTCTTCACCTTGATACATCAGGTAACTTCCTCCTTTTGCCTTCAAACTTCCATAAGTTGGTTACTTAGCTGATCTCAACTTTTAAAATCTTGTTTTTTAGTTTATAATTTCAACCTCACACCTGTCAGATGTTTCTTCTTTTTAAAACAAAACAACAAAACATGCATTTTATTGAGATTGTTATGGAATTTGAAGGGATCCTGCATTAAAAGTTGTCGGTTAAAAGACAAAGCATGTTTCTTTAGAGACAGGAAATGCATGTGTGGGGTTTGTGCAGAGCGACAGGGTCCATCAGTCAACCGTGATCTTCTCAAACTGATTCTCGGCTGGTTCAGCAACAGGAACTGTCAGATGGGTGTGAGGCACAGCACCGCATGTACTCTATTTGATTTCAACTCTGTCAACCAAATCTTTCTCGTCGCAGTCAATTGTTGCAGCATGAGCAGCGAAAAGTGTTTAGGGTTTGAATCTCCCAAGAGTCCAGGTATGCTTTTTTTAATTTGGTTTTTAATTGTTCATTTGATCAACTTCTTGTTGTTTTATTCTGCAGACATGTGGACTAACGGTGCAGACGTGAAACCAATGGAGGAGGAGGACGAGCAGGAAGAACAGTCATTAAATGAAAAGAAAGGTAGGATGGCCAGTCTGCAAAAACAGATTTAAAAGTTCATCTTCAGCGACTTTGAGGATGATTTAAATCTCTGGGTTTGCATCTTTAGATTCTTTTACAGCCACTTTAATGACCAAGACCATCTTTGTTTTCATACGGATTCGTGCGACAATGGCAGTGAAAAGTCATTATTGTTTTTTTAAGCCACATTTGATGCAGTTAACCTGTAAAATGTTGACAATAGCAGTGAATGATAACAGAAAGAAATACAAATAGAAGGTTTTTCTTTCAATTTCAATTTCTTTCAACCAAATTTTCAAAACATTTCCCTGAAGAACCACATCATTTATTGTGAATTGAATTGGATTTCTCCATGAGAGAAGAGAAAAGCTGTGTGGCCCTCACAGGGGAAAGTTTGGGGACCCCTGGTTCAAGTCGATGGTTAATAACTGTGTGTATTAGCAAGACTTTTTTTGAAGCCAAAATCATCAAACATCAGCTTTAAAGTCAACTGTATCCTCTCGTCCTCAGTCATACTCGTAATGCAGGATTTCATTGTTCCTTTAGTTGCGAAGAACATATTGATTGGATTTTAATGGAAAGAAAAAGATTAAGAAAAACTCCCCGAATATTTGCACGATTGTTGTAAATTAAATACAAATAAATTGATTATATACACCTTTAAAAATAGATATAAACCGTTATTTAAAAGCCAAAAAATTATTTTCATATTTATACGGATTCGTGCGACAATGGCAGTGAAAAGTCATTATTGTTTTTTTAAGCCACATTTGATGCAGTTAACCTGTAAAATGATGACAATAGCAGTGAATGATAACAGAAAAAAACAAAACAAATAGAAGGTTTTTCTTTCAATTGTCTGGGGTTTTCTTGATCAAATTGTGTAGAACAAAATAATTGTAGATGTGTAGATGCTTGTTAATTGAACTGGTGTTACTCCTCAATAGTTACTCAGGGTGAACAAACGCCTTTCTTTTCCTGGATGTGTTCACTGCTCCTGAAGGTTCTCCACAACTTTGTTCATGTATTTTTAAGGGGATTTACTTTCTATTTTATGTCACATCATTATCCTCATGTTAGGTTGTGAGTATGTGGAAGAACATATCGTCTTTGTGAATAAGGCCAAGCATTAACTTTTTCTTATTTTAAAGAAAAGAAAATTATAATTATAAACTTTAACTTTTTTATTTTTAATTTTTTCAATCTGTCTATAGCTATGGATCACAATAAAAACAAGTGTAAAATACAGTCAATAACAAGAGGTAGAAGAAGATAACTTTAAATTGAAATAAATGAGGATTTATATTATTTAATGCATTAAATATAAATCAACAAATATGTGGGTCAAGGAGTCATAAACCTTCTTTAGTAATTTACAAAAAAGCATAGTCAAAAATTCATTTAAAACAGTGACTATATAAATGTACAGTAGATTTGACTTGTGTCCACTATGACCTTGACTCCTCTCCTCCAACTCTTGCTGGTGTCGCTGAGCCTGTGGTTTCAGTGACACCCTGGACTCTGCATCTCGACACACTGCGTTCCCCCCGCGAGTGCTTTCCACCGTCGAGAAGAGCTCGCTGTCTCACAAACACTGTGGTTTCTGGATGGAGCTCAGACGCTGTGGGTTGCTTGCTCTCACCAAGTGTCAAACAGCCCACACGAGCCTGCATGTCAACACTTTTTTTCTTTTTTCTTCTTTGCGATAATGCAGATCCTAGAAACTGTGTTTTCGTGCGACTTGTGGTCAGCGTGACGTTAGAGCGTTGATCTCTTTGCGTGGAAGAATCGTTTAAAAGTATAAACGTGTCTGGTCCAGGAAATGTTTTCTTCTCTTCTCCATTTCTTCTTGTCCTTATTCTGCAAAGTCATAGCTTTTACACTTGTTATCCACTGAATGCCTTCAAGATGGATGTTGGCTTTAAAAAAAATTAATGTTTTATCTTAAACTTGTCACAAGTCACAGCTTTTACTATACTTTACCAAATTTTCAACACATTTCCCTGAAGAACCACATCATTCAATTTGAATTTAATTGGATTTCCAAAATATCCTTATATAATGTAGCTAATAAATAGTAAAAAGACAAATAATAAAAAATAAAAATAAAACATTGAAATAAAACATAAATTGTATTAAAAAAATATCAAGACTGTATTATTTAACACTTAGTTACATTTTCATTCCTCTTTAAGACGGTCTGGTTTGAAAGATATCAACATTTTTAAATTCCATTTCCTGACTTTTTGACTTAGTGAGGGTTATTTAGTAATAATTTACTTAATAAATAGTTTTAATTAATAATTATTTATTTCCTGACTTTTTTCCCTTGAAGAACCCAGAAAGTGTTTTTCTAGAAAACAATTTTTTTTTTGGCATCCCTGCAAATGTGCCACACTTTTTCTGCTACAAACTGACCCCTGGTCGATGGTTAATAACTGTGTGTATTAGCAAGACTTTTTTGAAACCAAAAAATCCAAACATCAGCTTTAAAGTCAACTGTATCCTCTCGTCCTCAGTCATAGCCGGGCATAATGCCATATTTCATTGTTCCTTGATTGGATTTTAATTGAAAGAAAAAGACCCTGAATATTTTCATTATTATTGTAAATTAAATACAAATACATTGATTAAATACACATTTAAAAATAGATACAAACGGTACATGATGTACATGAATCAGATTTATACAGTGATGTTCAGTATTTATATGGAATTGTGAGAAAAATAAGGTAATATTTAAGTGAATAAACTTTTCTTCCATGTCTTTCAATGGGTTCACCTTGCAGGGAAAATAAAGGTTGAGGCCGAGGAGGTGGAAAACACCGCGGATGAGGGAGAAACATCAGTGGAGAGAGAGGGAGGCAGCGAGGATGAACTGGACGAGGACGAGAGGATGGAGGAGAACATGGACGACGAGAAGGACGAAGAAGAAGAAGAAGGCAACGAGTCCGGGAACATGTTCGCCTGCTACGGTGACGGCGTCCTGCCTGACAGTCACGGCGCAGCCTCTCACGGCCTCTACGCCCTCGACGTGATGCCTCCACGCATTTCGAGTGCAGGAAAACTCAAGTGTGACATCTGTGGCTTGTCCTGCGTCAGCATCAACGTTCTGCTGGTGCACAAACGCAGCCACACTGGTGAGCACAGGAACCCAAACACATGACCTTAAACACAAAAGTTGTGCAATTCCCTGCTCTATTAAGATCGGTGGCAGATAGCGAGCGTCTTCTTGAAGCCAGGGTTGTGAAATGTCCCCTTTTTTGTTTATCACACAAAGAGATTAGCGTCTCTCTGCATCACCCTTGTCACACCATCCATCGAGATCTTAACTGACTTCCATGCTGAAGAACATTGAGTCATTTTTTGCTCCTATTATGAATGTGTGTTGTGAGCTCAGACTTCCTCAGGCGACATTTGAGTTCACGATGAGTGCAAGTCTTACCAATAGCTCAGGAGGTATGTTTTCGAAAGCTTAAAGGTAGTTATGAGCTTATGAAGCTTTGTGGCACAGTGTCCTCATCTTCACAGTCCACTAGATGGCACTGTTTTTGGGATCTTTGGCTTTTTTTAATGGATTAGAATGAGTTAGAAAAGGTTTTCTTAAAGGATATTAGTTGTAGGTCTGAGTGTGTGTGTGTGTGTGTGTGTGTGTGTGTGTGTGTGTGACAAAACTTTCTTTAACCCTTGTGTTATCTCAGGGTCATGTTGACCCAAAGGCCTGAAAACAAATGGGAATACCACAAACACATTTGTTTTGACCCTGAGATAACACAAGGGTTCAAGATGACCATGCAGACTACTGACCTCTCAATGAAGGACCATCAGGTCAGGTGAAAGGAGAAAATTCAAATACTATTTGAAACCTTGTGTTGTCTCTGGGACAAAGTGACCCTTAGGGCCCATGTGGTATCCATAGTGTTGTCTCTGGGTAAAGATGATCGACCTCCCTGCCTTCCAGAAATACCTTCAGTGGTGGAGGTCGTTCACCTTGACCCAGAGACAACACAGGGGATACCACAAACACATTAGTTTTCAGCTCTCATTGACCCAGAGACAACACAAGGGATACCACAAACACATTTGTTTTCAGCTCACATTGGACCAGAGACAACACAGGGGATACCACAAACACATTTGTTTTCAGGTCACCTTGACCCAGAGACAACAAAATGGATATCACAAACACATTTGTTTTCAGGTCACATTGACCCAAAGACAACACAAGGGATACCACAAACACATTTGTTTTCAGGTCACATTGACCCAGAGAAAAAACAAGGGATACCACAAACACCTTTGTTTTCAGTACCCAGAGATAACACAAGGGTAACTTAATCTTGTACCACATTTAATACTTGTTAAATAAGTTTAACTTCCAGAATGTCAGTCTACCATTATGAGTAAAACCCACAATGCACCTGAACTTTCTTCCTCACCACCTCAGTTTTTTGTGTTAAATGGTTTTCGCAACGTCCCTGGAAATCAGTTTTAAATATTTGGACTCTCTCTTCAACATGTTTGCATGGACCTAAAAGGGTGCTAGTGTCATTTTTCGGCCGATCGCAAAAGATTCCGAAAAATGACGCGGAAGCTGCCAAAAAACATTACAAGACCTGTGACTTTTGAAAGACTGTAATTTGCTTTAAATTTGGGCTAAAGAGATTTAGTTTATTTGGAAAACGTTTCTTGCATTGTGATGGAAAACAAAACCTATTAACACTACTTTTTTTTTATTACTATAACTTATTTTACTTAGTCCAGACAGAGCAGTTTATGGCAGGCATTCGGGGCCCAAGAAGATCTATCTAGGACCCTTACAAAGATGACTTAATAGATTATATATTATACTAAATAATAATAATAAAAACTAGGAAATGAAGCAAACTGTCGGAGTGAGTGTGGTTAGAGACCCTGTGGTTCCTCCTCGATGAGTGCATTTGAGTAGAAATGTTGCAGCAACATCCAAGTTAAAAAAAGACATGGGAACTTCATGATGTGTCTGCTTGTCTTGTGGTTTTGGCCGTTAAGATAGAGTATTTGAGTTTCTGGCTATCTCAAAGGATGTTCCCGTTTTTGAAGATGGTGATTGATTTAGTCATGTCTGCAAGTCACGCTCATACCAGGAACAAGAGTTTCAGAGAAACATCTTCGTGATACTATGGATTATTCTTATTATTATTATTATAGATACTGACAAAACTGAAGAAAAAGGGTAAGGAGAGAAAGAGTAATCATCGAAGGACGCTTTTGGTAGTCCTATTAATTTAATGTGAATTAAATAAGGTGTACATTTCATTTAAATTAGACCATTTTTAATTGTCATGGGGGTCTTCTGCTTCTTCTTCCTTTTGCTCCCCCTTAAAATTAGAATAATGAACTGATATTTCTGGAAACTTAGTATATAAAACATATGGTTTACATGTTTTCATAATTGTACATATTTCATATATCAATTTTAAGGGGGTCTTCCATTGGATCTGCCACTGTGTTACAGTGTACTGGTAACAATCCCTAACTTTTCTTTAGAAGAATGTATTTATTTTCAACAATGGCCAGTTGAGCCTTAAACGAAAGGGTTTTCTCTTGGTCACTTTGAACCCTCAAACACATTTGTTTTTGGGCCCCCGGGTCACCTTGACCCAGAGATAGCACAAGGGTGCAGTATACTCATCCCAGAAGACATTAGATTTTAAATCATAGGTTTCATAGAAATAGTTTCAAAGAGTGCTATCAAGTGAAAATGTGGGTGAGGCTTCGCAAAGCTTCATCAGCCCATCCCTAATGTAAGTAGGTAACCTAGCTTTTGGTGAATGTATAACCGTTGAAGTCCTTGAAGGCCAAAGGAACAAACTCTTTAATCTAAGTCATCGATTCACACACTGATGGGAGTAGGCCGCGATGCAAGTGCAGAAGCACCGTAGTAAGTGTCTTTTTCATTATTTTTTTTTGTTTCCTTTTTTGGGTGATCCAGGTGAGCGGCCGTTCCACTGCTCTCAGTGCGGCGCCTCCTTCACCCAGAAGGGAAACCTGCTGCGCCACATCAAGCTGCACTCTGGTGAGAAACCCTTCAAGTGTCCCATGTGCAGCTACGCCTGCCGTCGCCGCGATGCCCTGAGCGGACACCTGCGCACACACTCTGGTACCAGCTGAGCACACACACACACACACACACACACACACACACACACACACTGATGTAGACACACACCTGTGACAGCAGTGTGGTTGATGTTTATAATTTGATGCAATCACCACCGACAGTTGTCAGTCTGTCTGTGGTTGTTGTGTCTTGATAGCACCTGTTTGACTCCTTATGACATCACAGCAGACTTTTTCACAGTCTTAAATGCTACTGAACTAAAAGTAGAACGTAGAAAATTTACATTAAATTTTGACAGCATGTGATAAAGAGGAAATGCTATAACTAAATATTATATTTTAAAATGAATGATTTGTCTCCATCTCATGAGTGGCTTCATTGTCAGTCTGCCTTCCCCATTGTTTATAGCAGGGCTTCCCGACCTTTTTTGCAACAAGGACTGGTTAAATGACTGCATTATTTTTGTGGACCGAACTTCGGATATTTTTAACATTAAAAAATAAAAAGGCACAACCTGCAAAATAACAATGTTAAGAGCAGAACATACATCTCACCATATCCCAATATGGTCCGATATAGAGTGTTACTGATTTTCACTACTTAAAATAGCGACGTGTAAAGAAACACATTATTATATAACTATATATTTTCCCTGTGGCCCGGTAACAAATGCACCACCGACCGGTACCGGTTGAGGACCGCTTGTTTATAGGAAACTACGTCCAGGCAATTTAGTTAAAAATGTATCTTGTTTTTGTTTTTTTATCTTCATCTTGTAAAAAAAAATGCACTGCAAACTAAATATATTTTGTCAAAATAACACTTTCGTTTCAACTTAATTAATTAACAATTAGTAAAGAGTAATGTTAATATAAAATATGTTCCTTTTCCAATGAAAATAATCCCGAACAATAGAATTAATTAGAATTATGAGCGCACACTAGATGACACTCTTCACTGTATAACAATTGGGTTTTAGCTCTTAATCATGTTATTTTAAATCCAACAGCAGCATCTACTCATCTCGGAAAAATGATGCTTCATGAAGCTTCATCATCCCATCACTACCAAAACACAGGAAAAATTATATTGATTGTCAATATTTTTTATTCAGCTTCTTTTTTGGCAAAGCTGTTTGCAGTGTGTGTTCGTTGATCGGCCGACAAACGGCGTCTCGCTTGTGTTTCCAGTTGAAAAACCCTTCAAATGTAACCACTGCAGCCGCAGCTACAAGCAGCGCAGCTCCCTGGAGGAGCACAGGGACCGGTGCCACGCCTACATGCAGTACCAAAGTGCCACTGAGCAAGGTATACACACCATCCACAGACCTCCTTGACATTTAGGAAGAACCTAGCCCTGCAGCTCCTACTTGTTCGCTCCCAGCGGGAGAACTTGTAAAACAGTTATTGTTCGCTAACTCGCCGTCGTTGCCTCATTAAACTAATGAGTCCACCGCCTTCACCCTGTTATCATGGCTAACCACATTCAGCCACTCTGACGGCGCAGTAACAACTGTTTGTGGGTGTCACTGGATGGATACAAAGTGACGTAGAAATGCTTCCCTTGGGTCAGTGAGGTCTGAAACATCTTGTTCCCGCGCAGACCTCGGCCACGCGCCCAGGACTCCGGTGGGATCCGAGCGGGCCTTGCTCCTCGACAAGCTCGCCAGCAACGTGGCCAAACGCAAGAGCACCATGCCACAGAAGTTCACTGGTGAGAACGCCATTCGTGCACTCACTGTTTCGTCTCTTTTTGCACATCATGTTATTCTGTGAGCCGCTTGTGTGTTTGTGCATCTTAGCTATAGCCAGGACCGGCCGCTTCACGCTCCTCGCAGAACAGTCCTCGCTGTCTTCTAGGTAGGTGGTCCGACCAAAACCTAGGTGTCAATGACGGGTGATCTTTCAATATGAAAGCCACATATGGGAAAGAGAAGTATTGTGCGACCGCAAAGAGACAAAAGGAAGAGGTTGGAGGCGAGAAACGTGAGCAGGTGCCTCTCAGTCGTTTTTTCAAAGATGCAGCTGCATCTTCTGCTTCCTCTCGTCGTCTTCTTGTCCTCTTCTGCCTCCAGCTGCTCTCCTTCTGTACTACAAGTGGCTGCTAAGTCTGTCGTCCATGTGAGCATCTATCTTTTTCCAATGTCTCCGGAGAGACCTCAGTGATCTGTCTTGTCCAGGTGACAACAACATCTGCCTGGACCTGAGCTTGAACAAGCACCAGACCCAACAGAGGGATGCAAAGGAACCGGTTCTGAACTCTCCGCTGCCAGATGGCCCACATCAGCAGTCGGTCTTAACAGGAGTTAACATGTACATGAATCACAACGACGTGCACCAGATGGGTTTGACCAATGGCCACAAGATGGGGAGTCACAGTGCCAAGCCCCACCTCAGTATCGACTCCTTCCATGCCAACGGAGCCCAGGTGGCACAGCCGGTGTTGTACGGGCTAGGTAACCTAGTGGTCAATCAGAATGGACTTCCTCATTCTCCAAACCAGCACCCGCCATTGTCCTTTGTGGAGTCCTCACGTGGAGAGCTGGGAGGATTATCCGGGGCTGTCTTCACTTGCAGCCACTGCCGGGTGATCTTTCTAGACTATGTTATGTTCACCATCCACATGGGTTGCCACGGTTTTCGGGACCCGCTGGAGTGCAACGTGTGTGGCCACCGTAGCAGGGACCGGTACGAGTTCTCCTCACATATAGTACGTGGAGAGCATCGCCTCGAGCTGAAGTAGTTTTTGGCGTGTTCTTTGGTCGCTTGCAAAGGTTGCAAGGAAGTCGTCCCAAGACATGCATGTAACTGGATGAGTCTAATTCAATGTGAATTTGATTGAACCTATTATTATGATGTTGTCTCAAATGGTGTGTTTGTGTGTGTGCGTGTGTGTGTGTGTGTGTGTGTGTGTGTGTGTGTGTGTGTGTGTGTGTGTGTGTGTGTGTGTGTGTGTGTGTGTGTGTGTGTGTGTGTGTGTGTGTGTGTTTGTGTGTGTGTGTTGGGGGGTTGAGGGGTATGAATTAAGTTGTATTTGTAGACCTGGAGCAAAATGTTATGTCATGCAAAACTTTTGTTGGATGTACAGGATATTGTGAAATTGTGCCTCATGGCCATGAATAAATGAAACTAATATTGACGTAGCCCAAGGAAGATACTTAACCCTGATCACGGTGGTGCTACGTTGCAGCCTACTCCCATCAGTCCCATGTGATTGTGTGTGTTAATGGGTAAAACGTGTTCGCTAAATGCATGTAAATAAAGACATATACTTGCATAATGTGGAGTGAATTTTTGCTTGAATAGCACAACAAAAACAATATTATATATACGACATAGACGGATGAATTTGTGTTCCTCATGGCTCAAATGATTTGATTTGACTAAAAATGTGAGAAATGATTGCCTAAACCGATGTAGTAGTTTTTGTTCATCCGTTTAAAATACAATGATTCATTAGAAAATACAAAACTTGTACATTTATTATTAATGTTTGTTTGAGAAAGTTATCAAATACATTTTGTAAATACAAAGCTAAAGAAAAATAACTGCATCTGGAAAGCATTCACTTTGAATTTTGGTTCACAACCCCCTAAAACTGTAAAACAGGAATTGTGTCACCGTAGCACTACAAATGCACAAATGGTGCAATAGCAAGGATCCACAAAACATTGAAGTGCATAAGTAATGCACTGGCATTGCATGCTGGGACACAAAGAAACAGTTCACTTCGGATTGCTAGTCTATTTAGTTATCGATTCTTAATATTATTATTTCTATATACTGTATATATATATATATAAATATATATATATATATATATTTCTATATGATTATTTGAATTGTTTTGTGCACACAGGTGATGGAATTGTGATTTGAAACGGCAAACATCAGGAGTTTGACAGCGGCTTACTCAGCCGTGCAGTCGTATGTGTAGATGGAGAAGAGCAGTGGTGACAGGACGCATACCTGGGGGACGCCAGCGCTGATTGTATGTATTGTGGAGATACAGACATCACCCAGTCTCACGTGCCGATGATCCACTGACAGATGGAAGCAGATGCGTTTAGCTGCGAGAGTTTTAAGGATTTCAGGAATGGTGGAATTGAATGCCGAACTGAAATGCAAAAACAGCTGAGACAGCATTATCCACTGACCTGTTGGCACATCACAGGATCCCAGATGTTCAGGCCACCAGTCTGTCGTCATTCAGTCCAGTGATGGTTTCTTGGGTATAGGAATGATGGTGGATCTTTTTAAGATGGAGGGGACTTCACACTTCTTTAGGATCACATGAATCCACAAGCTACTCCAAGGGCCCCAGGGTTTTTTTCAATGCATGAAAAAATTATGTGTAAAAATGAATCATAAGAATTACAAAAAAAAACACAAATCACACATAAGAATTCAGTATGTAATGTGTCGAGTAAAATGCTTCTTTTTGGGTATGTTAACACTGAATTTGGAATTTGGTGAATTTATTTACATTATGTTTTATTTTACATTAAATTTTTCGAATCGTCTACACTCAAATATTGTATGTTTTTTTTTACAGAATACATTTTTACACTAAATGTATTCATGCATTAGTAGCATTATGCACAAGTAAATAGACTTTTGAGAAGAATTTGAATAGATTTTCAAATTCAAAGTCCGTAATTGATGTAATAACTCAATTATACACAAATTCCGATGGCACACTTACTTTAATAGTTTATCAATACCTTGTCCACCAACGAAAATAAATATAAAATATAAAGAAACCTCATTGAAGAAATCAAACTCGTGTGTCGATGTGATCATACACAATAACAACACTCGGGGTTCATCCCGAGCTTTCTGTTTTTTTACGACAGGATGGTGAAACATCTTGTAATGTCTGCTTGGTTTTACTTGACTCGTCCAGTAGATGGCGCTAGTACAAACAAAAGGAACATAATTTGCAAAGTGGTGCCATGTCACTCAATATATAGCGTCATATGTTTGTAACATACGTGTGAATAAAAAACATGTTCGAAAGTATCATCAACGTCTGGCGGATTTGGATTCCATTGAAATGGCGTCTCTAATACTGTGACTTTATTTATACACGCGCGCGCTGCTCTGAGCATGCGCACTGCATCGGCTCTATGGGGACGGGGAGGACATCACGGAAAAAAAAAAGCAGCAGCAGCACCACAGACCCCGCGCCGAGATTGCGAGCGTCCGCCGCGGCCTTTGACGATGTCCTGCCCGGCGTTCGAGCGCGGGGCGAGCGCGTGACAGGCCCGGGTGAGGCGTGAGGGAGGAAGAGACTCATTTCGTTCGTATGGGAGCAGCATGCGGGAAATGGTCGGAGGCTGCTGCGTGTGTTCGGACGAGCGAGGCTGGGCGGAGAACCCGCTGGTCTACTGTGATGGACACGGGTGCAGCGTCGCCGTGCATCAAGGTAACCGCGGGGCCGGGGCTCGAGCGTCTTCCGCCGGGGCAGCTGCGGCGTCCAGAGGTGTCTACGTGCGTGTTTGTGTGCGGCGGCGTGCGTGGGAGGGGAGTGTGTGTGTGTGTGGTGGGCGTCCTGTTTGTTATCTACACACATGATTGAACTCGGGGGCGCGCGCCATCACCCGGCACCTTCCGGTGTGCGCGTGAGGGGGATTCGATTGTCTTTGACCGGGTCTGAGGTCTTGACGGAGGCCCGGTACCGTGGCCGCCGACTTTCGTTCTTTTCGCCACTGTATTGGTCAGTTCTACACGTGAGGGAGACCAATCAGCTAGAGGGACTCCACCACGGTGACGTCACCGACCCCCCCACCACCACCACCACCCCCTAAAAAAAACGTAAACTAAAACGTATTTCAAAAATATTACCATCAAATATTGCTTAACCAAAAACACAATCTTATATTGAACGTAATCAGTAGATCAAGTCAAAGATTTAAATATACATTTATTGTGTATTTATTTGCATCCTCGATGGTCATACGTGTTGTTTTTTAATCAATGTAGTTATAAACCGATTTATTTACTTGGTAAGGGACCCAATGTTTGTCTCTTTATATATATATTTTTATTTACTAGTGTCGTGTTCATCCTGTGGTTAAGGTTTCTATTGTTTTTCATCAATAGCAAGTTTAAGCTTAAGTCGTTATTATGCTGGACCTGATAGAACCAGACCTACATTTTGTATGTGTTTAATGGGTTTAAGTGAATAATCTTCGTATCATGTCACACAGATTTGATCTGATGTTTCATGGTTTATTATTTACATTGTTAGTTTGAACTCGGTCTTTACAACCCAAGCCAAGAGCTTTAATAAAACTTGAGATAAACTCTTACTTTGGCAAGAAAAAGAAAAAAATGGGTCTTGAAGGCAGAAACCTTGAAAGAACGAGGCACCCTTCTCTTCATAGTGTCCATTAAGCATTCGTAGAGATATTTAGGGAAGACAAAAGTGTTTCTCTCTCAGAAAACACGCCTCTTAAATACAATACAAAAGTATTTCCAGTGGTGATACAGTGCATGAGATATACACGAATACGCATGACTTGCAGTTGTCAGTAGATCTTTACTCCAAACATACATTAGAAGTAAATAATGTGACTGATGACCTGCATGAATGAATACTTGGGTAGTAGGAACGATGACTGCAGTGACAGTAGGACGTTCTTGATGTTTAAATTCAATGTTGACTTGGTTCTGATCGGGAGGTCTATGTTTACAATGTGTCGTGTGTGTGTCCCACAGCCTGCTACGGCATCGTGCAGGTGCCCACCGGTCCGTGGTTCTGTCGGAAGTGTGAGTCACAGGAGCGAGCTGCTCGCGTGGTGAGTTTGGCGACACATCCTTTTCATTTAATCGCACGTTCAAGCGCTCTACGCTGCTCTGTCTCCACAGAGATGTGAGCTCTGCCCCCATAAGGATGGCGCCCTCAAGAGGACGGACAGCGGAGGTAAGTGTCTACGTTCGGTTCGGTCCCGTCCCCGCTCTGACCCCGATGATCCCCCGTTAGGCTGGGCTCACGTCGTGTGCGCGCTGTACATACCGGAGGTGCAGTTCGCCAACGTCCTCACCATGGAGCCCATCATCCTGCAGTACGTCCCCCACGATCGGTACATGAAGGTACTACACTCTTTACTGGAGTTCAAATATAGAAACCATGTAAGACACGTGTGACTCACGGACCAGGGGGACAAGTCAACCCTGTCAAGTCCTGTTTATGTGATTTTTATGCCAGCGTTTAAGGTAAGATAAGGGAGAGAGATGGTGGATGGCAACGATACCATATGATACATACTTCCTGTTAGGTAAATATATATTTTGATTGGTCCATGACTTGGTTTTGACACTCGAAAATGTGTATTTTGTTCATATATGGTCCATCCATGGGCAGAATTAGTAATAAAATAACTGTAGGTAGCAGCAAGGTATCATCTTCTAGTTGAGTTTGTGTTGACTTAACCATGGTTAGTGTTTTCAAAAACAGGTTTATTCTATTCTAGTTCAAATAAGTCTTTCACGAAAACTATAGTGGGTAATGATGGGTCTGGCCTCAGGATATATTTTCATGATTTGTAAGAGTTTGAAATTGATGCAAGTTTCTGCATCTGAATGTGTGATTGTATGTTGCCTGCCTGATGGTTGACAAAAAAAAAACAATGTAGATTAACGTTCCTGATGATGTTGAAAAATAATAGTAAAACTGATGTTTGGTGGAGGATGACGGATACTTAATTAAGTTAATTAAGTTTAGCCATTTGAATTCCAGGATAAATGATATAAATCAAGACTGATCCAGTATTTAGTTAAAATTGAACAAATACAGTACATACACCAAAATATTTTTCTTGAATGATTCACTTTGACTCGCTCTGTAAAATGTGATCTGTATGAATGAAAAAATAAACAATACTTTGATTTTGAGCCAACCGTCCGGCGGGCCACATAAAATCTGATGGCGGACCATATTTGGCCCCCGGGCCACAATCACAAATTCACATTGGTGTATGTTCTTAGTAGTCTATCAGACACACATTATGACGATAAAAGCATCTGAACACGGCTACCGGGTCGTTTTATTATTACTGGCTCAGCCTCGTTTCCACCAGAGTAGACATGTGTAATGATGCATTAACATCATCTCATGTTGTGTAAACAGCTTAAACACAAGCAAATCTAGTGTGTGAACATTAGATGCTGTTTATTAATCAGCTAACATACAATATCATTGTTGTACTTTACAGTATAGAAGGAATAGAGTGATACACAAGGTCAGCTGCAATATTCTACTGAACTCATGATGTTATTGCTGATACTTGTGTATTCTAAGGGTAATTACTCACTCGGTTAAAGAAACTTTTTTTTATAGCTGGTTACCGTAACACATTCAGGGTTAAAGATTTCCCTGGTGGAAAATATGGGTCACAGATCAGGAGCCACTGACCTCTGCCAGGATGGAAGCAATAATAAATAAGGCATATTTGTAATCTTTTAAATCTTCTTCAGTCCTTATATAGGTCACCTTTTCTTTCAAGTTACCTTTGGCACATTTGAAGAGGAAGTAGTAGTCGTCGTGTTTGTTGCCGCTCTTCCTTGTGTATCAGTGACCTAGAAATGGAAACTTCAGTATCTTATAATCTTTCTGCTTTTAAACTCAGGGCCGAGACATGTAACAAATGATAGATTGATTTTGTTTGTACTTGCTTCACCTGACATTCAAGTGTCCAGTGAATCAGCCAAAGCAAACCAAAAATAGCAGCTTGTCTCATTTTAGATGAGTTCAGCAGGGGAGGACAACTGCATTTAGAGAATGGTAACTTGGGTCTGAGCAGGAGCTCCTGTGACTCATTTGGGATTATAACTAATGTTGTAGTGCCCCAGTTTGGCCTTGGTTTCAAGACCACCTTTTTTAAGTCTCATTCTGGAGGACTTAGAAACCCAGTCGAGACTGACGTAGAAAAATCTTCCTGAAACATGTTGTTGTTGCTGTAAAAGGATAATTGTTTTTTGTTCAGTTTGACTTAATTGTTTGACATATAGCAGGTGTTATAAACTATATACAGTCTTTTCTTGGTCAGATGTCTTAGTCTCGTCTTGGTTTTGATACTGTCCAGTCTTCATAATGTCTTGAGATGTGTCTCAAATCGCATATTTGCGTACTTAAACTTAGTATTTTTAAGTGCATCTCAATTCTTAGTATGCGAAATCTAGTGCTCCATGCTCACTAAATTGGCGAACTAAACTGAGTATGGATCGATGCTTTCTATCCGAAACTTAGTGACGTTGACGTTGAAAACAAAAGTTACGTCATATATATATATATATATATATATATATATATATATATATATATTCTTATAGTAACAGGTGTATTTTCAGCCAGCAGTAGGAGGATAACACATCTTCGGTGCTGATACCGGCGTAAATATCTCGCAAATATATATATTTTTTCATATTTCTTGATCCAAACGTGCTGCCAGCAGGTGTCGATAGTGTTCCTACAGCTGGTTGAAATCATCGTTAAGTAGTAGTAGAAGAAGAAGCTGTCGCATCATTCCCTGTTAGTGTGTAGCAGCAGTGTTTGTTTGATTTGAGACATACTGTCGAGAATTTGTTACTAGTGAGTACGTACACTATCCTGATGCATACTAACCACCAGTGCACTAAGAGAAGTATGTGATTCGAGACCCAGGTCTCGGTTGGTTTGACTAATTATGACAGTACCTTTTAACCATCTTTATTTATGTCAATTATTTCAGACAAACTTTCAATGCGATGCCACAGCCATCCTCTATAAAATTGAGCGAATTTCTTTCATTTCAGTTTCAGTTTAATTAAAAGGATAATGTAGAAGTGAAAGAATAATCTGAATCTAACTTCTATTGTTTGTGTTGTTGTTTACGTAGCACTTGAGCATCTGGAAATGTCTTAACAGAATAAACATGCGCTAAGTAAAAGGGTCACATTTATCCAGGTATTTCTTTTCTTTCCATTTTTTTTCATCTGTTTTTGGATCCACATTTTACCATTTTGTGTATCCAACATGTGCTTAAGTAACTTGCAGAATGTTATCCGTGATTTCCTGATTAGTAGATATGTCGTTTCAGCATGCACGCCACCCGCTATTTTAGGCTTGTGACTTCTTTTTTCTGTGGTTTCAGCACAACGTGTTGAGAAAGATAAAGTAGAATAGAGCTTCCTTTTCTTATACCTGGTTGATGTATAGGCATGAATCTGTGAACAAAAGATAAACATGCATCATCTATACCCCTCTACTTTGCTGTATGTCACCCCTTTATCTTCTGTAGAGACAGTCAGAGTGCAATAGTTCGGGTACCTTAATATTCTTGTACTAAAATATTTTCATAAAACTTGTGATGAAACATCAACTTAAAACTAGTTGAATGATTCATATATATAGTGTTTTGTCTGATTTTTATTTTCACTATAAAAGTTCTTGATGGTGTGAACATGCTACATATCCCGCTGGTTGTGGTGGGGGGAGGTGAGGGGGATTACGGTACAAAAACAAAGTTAAAGTTATTTACAAAGCTGTCATATCATATTTCATTATCCACAACCTGATCCATTACCTCATCAGTATCCTTCATTCAGACAATGGAAGTCTGGAAACAGAAAATTCTTCCAACTGCTACAAATTGGGAAATTGAAACATTTAGCAAGTGCTCATGGGAAATGTGGTCTACTGTCGGGTTAAACACTACCACTTTAGTCCACTGGCGTCGCTCGAATTACCCCTTAACGGGTTCAGGAAACACAGTAGAACATACTTCATATATCTTCGCCTCCACCCACACATCTCTACAACCCTGGAGAGACTGTGCTGTAGTTTCCGACTGTGCAAGAGAGAGTTCGAGCTCCGTCTGGAAACTGAGGAAGATCGTTCAAGAGATTAACAGTTTAAAACAACCGACAAACAAATGTATCTTAGTTCTCTATAAACGACGGAGGCAAATATCCAGTCGAGTCAAATTAGAAGATACTGTTCAGGCAAAAGTGAACTATGAATAATTTGTTTGTATTATTGTTAATCCTCCTTTTTTTAATGTAGAAAATAAAACCAAAAACGTTTTAACACATCTGGAGAACTGAGCGTATTTTAAGTTTTCTTCCACCAACGACCCGTATAATCTAAATAGTCATTTAACGAAAATAAAAATGTACTTCTATAAATACATTAACATCTTTACTTGATAGTTTCTTATTTACTACAACCAACTAAATTCTCTCCGCACTCTCGAGGCTTGTATACGTTACTCCCAATTGCTCAGTGACCCAGAAACCAACCTCCTACCTTTGTCTTTGTCGAAAAGAGTTTGTACAGTATTCACTCGCGTGAGTTGTGTTATGCTGCACTATCATGCTTTTTTTTTTGCATCTTAAACAAATACCAGTTTGCAGAGATTTGACTGGGCTGCTGCCTGCATATGAATGTACACGCGCGAGTGCTGGAGTGCCTGGTTTCATATTACTGTGTCAGCTACAGTAAATTGCATGCAGCTTTTCCCCCCGTCGGAGCCATTCACCCGGATTTTGCAGCCTGCATTCCTAGACAGCGTTACAATGGACAGTGAAAACTTGAGAAGCCACTCTGCCATTTGCATGCTTGGTGTAGTTATGTCTGGAGCTTTTCAAGACCTAGCCGACATCCTCTGAGGACAACCAAGCGTAGACGTCTTGTGTGGAGTGGAGGAGGACTGAGGGGAGCGAAGAAGAAAAGGCGAGAGAGTGGGTTGAGGCAGAAAGGTAAAGAGCCTGCTGTTCCTTTGTCCCACACCTGTTGCTAGGCCTCTCCTGCCCCCCACCAGCCGGCTCAGCTCACTGGGGGGAAATCTGTGGAGAAAGTACAAAAGCCGCGGCGAGTGCGTGTGTGCATGCGTTTTTTTTTTCTGCTCGCGAGTCTGCTGAGATTTCATTCTCCTGCTTCCGTCTCTGACGTGTGAAAAGTTCATCCTTTGAAAGAAGCAGCGACCTTCAATCACGTACAAAACATCTGGTCAACATTTCAACTGTTCCCAAAAGCCAGTTTGTGTCTCCGTCCGCCTGACCCTTAAAATGTCCTCCAAATCTTTCCGAGCGGCACGGAGAGACCGTCGTCGTCAGCCGGTGACCTTTGGCCCGAGTTTTAATTTGGTCTTCTGTCTCTTCTGATTTGCCAGACATGCTACATCTGTGAGGACCAAGGGAGGGAGAGCAAGGCTGCATGCGGCGCTTGCATGACCTGCAACAGACAGGGCTGCAGACAAGCCTTCCATGTCACCTGGTAAGTGTTAGAGCTGAGTATATAGACTGAGGCCCACCGAGGTCAGATGGTTGTGCTTAGTCTTTGGTTCGTGCCTGTCTTTGAAAACACATAGGTTGTAACTCATTATCTTGAGTGCAGTTTGTGTCTCATTTTCCAAGGCCCCTAGAGGGCGCTCGTGGCTGTACAATCTTTGGCTTTGAGCAAGTATTTTAATGAAAACTCTATTTTTTTCAAGCAATCAGCACCATCTACTGTACTCTGAAAATAAGGACGTAAAGCTTCATGAAGCCTCAACATCCAATAACTCGATAACTGGTCTTAAATTAAAGAGAAACTAATGTGATTAAAGTGTGTCTTAAATAGATGTTGGACTCTATTGTATCATCAGAATGAGTCTATTTTTATAATACTCTCTTTTCATTTAAATACTTACATTATGAAATGTGCTTAAGCCCCGCCCACTGAAAACACTGTAAATCTGGTTTACCATAACCAAACCCATTCTGCTGTGATTGGTCACTGCCCGTCATCGATCCTGGACTTCTCCACCTCCAAAGGATTTGTACTGATTTGCATGATTACAGCAGGCTAAAGGAGAAGTGATGTCCATTGTTACGACATAATGGACTCTCGTAACCTCTTGTTCGCCAAGAATTCAACTTTTTAAAGTAATAACTTTAAAACACGGTCATAAGGAGGGACTTACTGCATATTAGAGAGGAAGATTCAACATTTGAAACATGTGAGTAAGCAGGAAAGTTGGGTTTTCACATTAGCTACAGTTTGAAGCTTTGAAATCTGTGCGAACGAGAGGTTACGAGAGCGGAGTCCATCATTACGTAATAATGGCTACACTCCTCCAGGCAGCTGTAATCACACCCCGCTTTGTTTGTACAACGAGTCCCTTATAGGTGGAGACTTCCAGGATTTATGACGAGCGGTGACAAACCTGGATGCTTGACCAATCACAGCAGAGTTTATCTCCAGGGTTAGGAGACACTGTTTTCAGTGGGCGGGGCTTAAGATCATTTTCTGATGTACATATTTCAATGAAAAGAGAGTTTTGTACAAACACACACTGATGATACAATAGAGTCCAACATCTATTTAAGACACACTTAAATTAACACATTTGTTGAACTTAAAATGGATTAAAATGCAGAACAACTGTCTCATTGGAAGTTGATCATGACAACTTTAGAAATATGATCTTTTGCTGAGACCCTAAACTTTTGACCTTGGACTCGTTTCCCAACTCTGACATCTATTTAATTAATGATGATCTCAATAACTTTGTATCTATTTCTATTCGACATGTGTTGCTTTAAAAAAAAATTCTCTGTGACACTGCAGTGCCCAGATGGCAGGACTTCTGTGTGAAGAGGAAGGTCCTGAGGCTGACAACGTGAAGTATTGTGGCTACTGTAAACATCACTACAACAAAATGGTATGAACATTTCAATATGTTATCATTTAAAAAAAGAGAAGATCAGACTCAAACTTCCTGTTAGGTAAGTAAACAAAAAACTCAATAGGTGTTTGTTTCATCATGTCTTCGCAGCAGAAGAAACGGCACTCCCATGATACTATCAGCAGTTCCTTCATCCAGTCCAGGGCGCGCCCCACCTCTCCGTCCCAGGACAAGCAACACCACCACCATAGACCGAGACGGGTAAAGAGACACGTCGCCGGTGATTTGTTCTGTCGCTGTCAGGATATATGATGATCATCTGTTGGTCCTCCAGAGTCACAAGGACAAGATCCGACAGAAAGAACGACACAAGAAGTCGTCCGACAGTTTGAGTTCTTCCACACCGACACCGGCCAGTACGGACAAGGTGAGAGAGACTCTGAGAGGTTTTCCTTCTGTTATTGATGAGCGGGTCTGGTCGCAGGTTTCCACCAGTCACCACAGCAGCAAAGACGGCGAAGTGAAGTCCAAGAAGCTGAGTTCACACAGTCATGGTCATCGCAGTAAAAAACTTGGGAGCAAAAGCTGCTCGTCGTCCTGTTCGTCCAGTCCCTTTAACACAGGTACGACACTCGCTTGAAGTCGTCTGACCCCGGCTCCTGACCTGTTCCGTCTTTCTAGGAGGTTCTCTGTCTTCGGCCCAGGACTTCCATCAATTTCCTCCCCCTCGCCCGGAACGGGAGCACGACCGGGCCAGCGACGACCACAGCAATGGCGAGGAGCGCAAGGAGAGACACAGGCGGTCAGCGGTGAGGGAGGACGGAGAAGAGAATGAGAAGGAGGAGGACAAAGATGAAGAGGAGGAAGTGAAATTCCACAAACCGCCAGCGCTGACCCCCGCCGATGGTCCACTCACGGTCACTCAAGTTCACGACCGGCCGGAGAGCAACTCCGGCCCGTTTGAGAACAAGGTGACCATTTCCACGTTCGGGTCCATCATGCGCATCACGTCCACGTCCGGGCTGGGCAGCAGCTGTAAGATCCGTAAGATCTCGTCATCGGGGGACTACAAGCCGTCAAAGTCTCTCTGCAAACCGTCGCATCTGAGCACTCCCCCGATCCTGGAGGAGGCGGACCCCGAGGAGAAGACCTCGCCGCCTCCGCTGGCTAGAGAACGACGGCACCGGGGGAACAAGAAGAGTCGCCACGGGCCGGGCCGACCGCGAGGCAGCAAGAACCGAGAGAGGAGGGAGGAGGAACATCACTATCACCATCAACCGGTCGCACCTCCTCCTCCTCCTCCTCCTCCTCCAGCGTTCAGCTCCTCGCTGCATTCGTCTGCCTCCTCAACTTCTCATCCCGCTTTCTCCTCGACGCTGCCTGCTGCCACTTCCTCGTCTTCTTTCTTTTCGTCTTCCGCGGGCAGCTTTTCAACAAGTCGCGGAAACTCGCTACTCAGCACAGGTGGGTCTTGGTGTTGGAACAAATGCATCCTGGGAGTTACTCTGCCTACTGTTCACTTTATTTTTGATGAAATACTCCCAACACTTTTCTCTATTTTTGCTTCTTTCACTTTACATTTGACAGAAAAATAAGTCGTTATACTGCCGCCATGTTGGATTTTAAACTTTTAATTACAGTTTTTGGGGCAGTGGCGCAGTGAGTAGCGCCTCACAGCAAGAAGGTTGCTGGTTAGCTTCTAGGCCAAGACCTTTCTGTTTTGAGTTTGTATGTTCTCCCTGTGTTGCATGGGTTTACTCCGGACACTTAAGTTTCCTCCTGTAGTCCAAAAACATACAGAGGTTAATTGAGAACTTAGGGAAATTTAGTCAAATTTCAGGGGAAGCAACGTTTTAAAAATATATGAATGAACCTGATTTACATGAGGTGGTGGAGCAGGTTTTACGTTATACGCGCAAATCATTAATGTATAAATAAAACATTTAATTCAATTCAATTGAAAAAACATATTACTATGGTAATAATTTAAGGTGGTTAAATTTGTTAAAACTAAATAGTTGCTAAAAAAGATAGGCAATGCCATTGAAACAAATCTGAAGAAAAAAAACACATTTCTGAGACGTTTTATTATGAAATTAATCTCTGCTTGTATCAGAGGATTAAAAAATATATATATTTCTGTTGCAGGAATCTACTCTAGTTCTAAGGATCCTCTACCACAAAGCGCAGGAATCTGTGCAGCCCCCCCATCGCTAGGTGGAGGAGTGTGTAGCACCTCCTTGTCTCTGGGAGGGGGTATGTGTAGCACCCCTCTATCCTCAGGGCTCCTTCCATCACACACCTTCTCACGGTCTCTTCCGCCAGTCAACACCGTCTCCACACAGGTAATGTTCCGACGTCAGTCATAAAAGAGAGTGAAGCTGAGTCTTGATGTTTCTGATCTGGTAGGTCCACCCAGGATCCAGCAGTTCGTACAGTCTGACCTCCACACAAGCGTTCTCAAGTGTTCTCTCCACTGGCCCGACACTGCCGCAACTACTGAGCCAATCCCAGACCTCACTGCCAGGTAGGAAATCCTCCTTTTGTAATTGTACAGATACTAAACCCATTTTAACCCTTGTGTTATCTCTGGGTCAAGTTGACCCTAAGATGGTTCACGTTGACCCAGAGACAACACAAGGGGTACCAGAAACACATTTGTTTTGGCCTTTTGGATCACCTTGAACCAGAGATAACAAAAGGGTTAAACTCAAAGGCATTTACGATTTTGTTTCACAGGATTAAAATGGAAGATTTGTTTGTGATGTGATTGGAGAAAACGTCTTCAGCAGCTTATTACAATTTAAACTTTCTCTGTTTTGTAGAAACCGACCTTGATGACTGTCGCTTCCCCTGTCAGGGGAACTCACCCAGAGAGAGTCTGTCCTCACAGTAGGTTCTTGATTCTTTTTTAATGCTTGTACCACAAAACCTTTGAATCATTACCTTCCTGGTGATTTACTGGTAATCGTGTTATTTTTATCATGTCTTAGAGATACATTAGGACTGCACAATATTAATAATATGTTTGATATTCGACAATTGTGTCTTGAAGTGCGATATCGATATCAATGCGATTTTTTTCTTTCACCTAAAAATGAAGCAGCATGCATGCTCAGTCGTGCGCAGGTGCGAGTACCGTAGTGGAGGTCCAGGGCTTTAGAGAAGGAAAACAATGTGATTTCTCTTTCGTTTATTTACTCACATCGGTGCCGACATGATCGTAGAAAAATATCACTTACAAGGCTTTTTTTCGCAGGACTTGCATCGTTTCCGCGATTCTTATAAGAAACAACTGAGACAAGATCAGAAGTTCTTACAATATGTTGCTTTATCAAATGGGGTGCAAGAGATGAGTGACTGGATCACTAGCGCTCATAAGCTAGATTTACTTCCGTGTATATTCTGAGCCGTCAAGTAAGCAAGCTGTGCCGCACAGCTCACAGACAGACAGAGACGCAAACGACAACGAGACATAGAAGTACAAATAAACAACTTTACAGAACTTGACACCTATTGGTCAAAGTGCGCATGTAAGAAATGCTTGATTTATACAATAAAATATTATAAATTATTGCACATGTTTTTTATATGCATATCGCATGTGCCAATATCACAATATCGATATTTTTCCGAAATATCGTGTAGCCTTAGTGGGAAGACATGATCACCATTTTTTTTTACTTTGAAATGTCTTATTTGTTTGAATGAAGTTGTTATTATCTTATAACGCAGAACCTTCATTCACTTTCACATCTCAAGGAGCTACTCTACAGCTAAAAATAGACTTCATGTCAGAGGTTCGTCTACAACAACTGGGACACTGATGACTTAAAAAGAAAAAAAAATACTATTTTTAGACTATTTTTTATCTATTTTTAGTACGTACGATTTTCAGGATTCGAGGAATAAAAAATATATATATTAATGTGCTAGCGATCCAAAAAATAATTTCACCAAATGCTCACAAAGCCTTCCTTTTTTTGCGGGAAAAGGGGTTCAGCGGAAACTGATTCATTTGGTGACCACTCTCTCATATATAAATCTAGTGTTTTCATTTAAGTTCATGATTATGTCAATTTAAAGTATCGATATATAGAAGGAAAAAAAAAGTCTTCATGAAGTAATGTATGGTTTTGAATAGATGCGGTTCTAGTCATTGACTTTCTGCTGGATTTACAGTCCCAAGTGTTGCCGCAACCTTAAGTTTAGCACCATCAGTATTTCTGTTCTTTTGTCTCAATGTTAAGATGTCGGTAATAAACTCTTTCTCTCAGGTCCCCGATGAGCTGTCTTCCTCTACTGTTTGACCAGAGAGACGGGTTGGGGGCCGGAGTCAGACCTCAGCCTGAGAACGTCCCGGCGGCCAGCGCCCACATAGAACTGCTGCTGGAAAAACACAGCAACGGAGAGATGGGAGTCAACAGTGAGTCATGCGGAATATTCATGGTGGAATTTACTGAAAAACTAAATTCTTGTTGTTTTTCTAAATGTCGAGCCACATTCACTCCTGTATATCTTAACCATCTAGTCACATATTGTCTAACTAAATATAGTTTTAACCTTTTAGAACAATGACAAGTTAACTTGATCTTAATATCTGGCGTGAGGTCAAAGGGTCAACTATTAGACTGGTCCAAATAAGTTTAGTTTTTTTTTAATCCAGGTACATGTTTTTATTTGTGTTGACCTATTATTGTTGTCCTGCCGCTTCAGTTGTGGACATGCTGCAGTCCCTTCACTCCCTGCAGCAGGAGAACCAGCGCCTCCAGGACCAGATCCTCAGTCTGTCGGCCAAGAGGGAGCGACTGCAGCTGCTCAACACTGACCTGACCGTCCCTTTCCCGCCACATTTCCTCCAGAGCTCCACGCACACCTCAGCCCAGATCAGCTTCTTGGCATCCACGCATGGTTTGGTCCTTTATCATCCCTCAGCGTGTCACTGTTCATCATCGTCATCGTGACATTTGACCTTTGATCCCTCAGACCCCCTGAGTGCCAGCAAGAGTCCTCTGTCCAAAAACGGTTTCCTGAATGATACCTCCTTCGTCACATCCTCTGAGGTAGGTGCAGGGAGATGTCTGACTATGTTTCCTAAATGTTTGAGCTACACGGGTCTCATTCATGAAACCTACTCCAGATTCATGGAGGACCATTCGGATCTTATCGTGAACACGCGAGTACTTGATGAATCTAAAATGTAAAGCAGCTCTTGGTAACGAGTCATTAATATATATCTCCGCCCATAATTGACCATATAAGGAGGTGAAGATGATCCTGTCCACCTGTCAGTCACGAACAAACAGAGAGAGAAACAAACTTTTCTGAAGTGGAGATGGAGTTGTTTTTTTCTACTGTTAAAGCAGCACTGGGTAGTTTTGTGTACCTTAATATTTTTGTACTAAAATAACTTGTGATGAAACATCTACTTAAAACTAGTTGAATTACTTATATACCGTGACTTAAGGTGTTTTATGTGATTTTTATTTTCACTGTAAAAGTTTTTGATGGTGTGAACATGCTACATATCCGCTGGTTGTTGTGGGGGTGAGGGGGATTACGATACAAAAACAAAGTAAAAGTTATATTATTTACAAAGCTGTCATATCATATTTCATTATCCACAATCTGATTCATTACCTCATCAGTATCATCCTTCATTCAGACAATGGAAGTCTGGAAACAGAAAATTCATCCAAGTACTACAAACCGGCACATGGCAACTTCTGCGACGTTTAGCAAGTGCTCATGGGAAATGTGGTCTCCCTTCGGGCTAAAAACTGTCACTTTAGTCCGATGGCGTCGCTCGACTTCAAATCGCATTGAGCTGCTTTTTTATTGTGGAGTCAAAAGGCATATATTGTATTTTCTTTTTTGAGTTGTGGCATCAAAGCACAGGGATGTGGCAGTTGTCAATTATCCCAATATAACTCATATCAAATACAAAGAAGAAGAACATTTTATAAATGAAATGTAAAAGATTTAAGATGAAATTAAACTAAATAGACGCACAACAGAAACACTTACAGTCACAAGAGGAGTTGATTTCACAGTAGAAAATATCACTTGATGACCATAACGTTATTGAGGAAACCTCTCTGTAGGGAAATAAACCTGCCCATTGTTTACTTATTCTTTTATTTTAGCCTATTATTAGGTCTATATTCTCATGTTTTAATATGATTTTCAAGTAAACAATCATCACGTAGAAAGAATATTGAGTCGATGTCAATCATTAATTCACAATCATGACCATAATCTGGATTTTAAACCTGCTATTGTCCACTAGTTTAACTAAATGTGATCTATTTTATTTTATATATATATATATGAATACAGTTGTTCATTTCTAATAGTGATAGAAAATATTTTAGTGCATTCTTGAATTTGCACCAACTCAGGAGCAGGTGTAGAATTTTCGAGTAAATTCATGTTTGACACTGTTCTGCTCGCGCTTCACGAATGAGACCCAACATCTTTGTTTTCAATCTCTTGGTGACCTCTGTGTGTTTTCCTCCCAGGAACTCCACTCGGGAAGTCCTTCCCGCAGTAGCTCCTCCCTCTCCTTCCAGAGTACCCCTCCTCCTCAGCAGAGCCCTGCCTCCTCCAGCCAACCACTGCTCAACGGTCTGGGACGAGGAGCGAGCGACGGCTCCAACCTGCCCGGGGTGGGGGGGCTCGTGGCGTCCCTGACAGGAAGTCCTCACATGAACCTGAATGGAGCTCTGAACGGTGTGATCCAGTCTCCTGGCCCACAGCCCTCTTTCCCATCCCTCAGACCTCAGCCCCCTCCTCTGAACCCGCAGGGTTTTCAGCTTCCCAAGAGTGCGAGCCCGTGAGTATCAACGGTTTCATCATCACGGCAGATATAAGGGTCTAAATATGATTCTGGTCTCGCAGGTCTTCATGGATGGACCAGCAGCAGCAGCAGCTCCAGCAGTTCCTCACCTCACAGAACTTCACGCCAGTAAGTATTTATTTACTTTCTGCTGTCGGGGATATTCTAACATGGATCCGTCTTGTAGAACTGAAGTATGGCTGGACGATTAATAGTTTTTAGTATTCGCAGTGAATATGTTATGTTTGTTTACAAGTGTAATTACAGTAACTAAATAAACCTTCTACCTTTATTTTAAGGTTTGCTTAATTTGCCTTTATCATAAAAATTACTTCATAACTTTATCTTGAGAATCAAAGGGAAATGCATTTTAATGTAAAGTTAATAATTTATTGTATTTGATTTAAAGAGTGAATAAAAAAAGGACATTGAAAAAATAATCACAATATTTTGAAAAATAATCGCAATTATATATTTTTTTATAATCGTTCAGCCCTAAACTGAAGTACTACTTTTTACTTAATCATCTGATAACTCCAGCTCCTTATGTTTTCTCTTAACACTTGTCGGGTCCATCATTTTCTACTCATGTCGAACAAGGGTTGGGATCAGGGTTGCCAACTACCTGAAAAATAAATAAGTGAAACCTCATCGACGTGAAGGCCTTCAACCTTTCCGGTCGTGATTTATTTTTTTACCTCTTTTTTTTGCGGGTGAAACAGTTTTTGATTATTTATTAAAACATAACTTTTTAAACCTGAGTTGAATTAGATGCACATTTTTGAATGATAAACACATGAAAAACAAGTTATTATCCAAAAATGTACTTTAATACAAACTTATCAAAAGAAATACACTACTCTAAATACAAAATTAACTTAACTGTATAAATAAATATAAAACAATAAATTATAAGCAGAACATTCATCCTGTAACTTATGAACAGCTCAATGCCATTTTATGTGGAGCCTATTTGTTTCCATTTATATTCCCTCTGAGATCTTGCTACTGTGAGGAGTCTTTGTCTTTGAGCTACAGAGTCATAGTTGAGGCTCACAAAGAGCTCAACTTTAATCAGTTTAGCGGAACATTTATTCCATCCGTCCACTTACTCTTCGTGAACAAGAAAATCCTCCACAAACCCAGTGGAAGTTGTTATGCTTTTTTATTTGTTACCAGTATTACTGCTGCCGGTCACATTGTTGCTCGAAGGTGTGTCTCTGTCGGCCATGCTGCTTTGTTGTGCCGCCATCGACTTTGGCAAGAAACAGCACCTCGACCAATGAGATGAGCGGATACTATATTATCATCAGCTCATTGGTCACAGAGCAGGAGAGGTTCGAGGAACAATACTGTAACTTTTCATATAAAGGGCACTTTTGTTCATAAACTCCATCGACATTTTAACAGACTGACTCTCATGGTAATACGGGACAAAGTGCGTCTCTTTTAAACTCAACACGGGACGCATACTTAGATTTCTAAATACGGGACGATTCCGGTTTTCAAGGGACGGTTGGCAACCCAAGTTGGATCACTTTCAAAGTGACCCATGTTTTTTTGGAGACGGTTGTCTATTTTCTTCGTCCAAAAAGAAACTTAAAAACATCCAAATACCTCCATACTGCTCGTCTGAAACTTCCATCTTGAATTGAAGCCTTGACGCGAGGAATTGTAAGGAATAAATAAGAGTCAATATTCTAAGCTGTTTTTAAGTAGAAGCTAAAAGGCCTACGTGCTACACAGATTTAGTTTGAGACTGGACATGTATTGGACTTTTTTTGTCTCCAAAAAAGAACAGATTACGCTGAAAATAATCCCACATTTTAGGCGACATAAGATTGAGTAGAAAATGAGGGAAATTTAAGTTACTTGACTGAGTAACTTTAAGGTCTTGACTGTTTATGTGCCTCCAGGATTCTCTGCCAGAACATTCTTTTGTCAAAGTCCAGGGCCGAAATCATTGAAGGTCGCCTGCTAGAGCTTAATTAAATTTATAAGCGACCAGAGGACGAATGTAAAGTAGATTTAAAGATTATTGCAATGTTGAAAATGCGGGGTTGTTTTCCAGCAAACTTCCAAATTATACACTTGATGATTAAAACTAGTTGCATCTCGGGTCACCTTTATGAGTGATTCTTTTTTCCACGCTCTGCTAAAGTAACACCTTTATGAACAAACTTTTGTGAAAACGTGGTGAGTAGAACTCTGTAGGAAGTGGTGAAGGAAGGATCATGAGCCCTTTTGTGGCTTTTGCTGCAAGTTTTGAGTGTCGTCGCTTCCTAGGAGACAGTTTACGTCAGGGGTCGACTGAAAATTAGTTTTGGTATAAACAGGTTTTTCTTATTTAAATGTTTTGAAGCGTGAAAAACGAGCAGCTCTCCCCTTCAGTTTACCTTTCATTTAACAAAACGTGTTACTGTAACTTGGCCGATACAGGAACTTAAGAACAACATCAGTTCTTTACGGTCATCAGCGCAGAACTCCTCGCCTCCCTCTAGGTGACTGTCTCAGTCTTAAAGGGACAGTAACACGCACAACAACGAATGTTTGTTGTAATTTCAAATTGGTGAAGACCTTACTACTGAAAATCAAGATCAAGCGAGCTTTTGCCCTTTCTGCTCCCAAAAAAATCAAGACTTTAACCAACATAGAAAATATTTTATATTTTTCGGCGAGTCAGTCAGTTACAGACCGCTACATTTTTATAATTTAGCTTAAGTTATAGCAAATTATTAGTTTTGAGTGTGCGACTTGAGTTCAGTTGTCTTTGTCTTTATCCAAAAGGACACTTAAAAACACCCTTAACAACGTCCCTCTTGTATTGAAGCCTCGACAAGAGAGCTTTAGGATGACGGCCTGGTGTCAATTTAAAATATAAACTTGTGTTGTTTTTTTCTGATCAATTCATCTCGTCGAGGCTTCAATACAAGAGGGACGGAACAGAAGAGCAGTGTTGAGGTATTTGGATGAGTGGAGATTTGACAAAGATGAACCAGAGCTCCAGTCGCTAAATTAAAATAAACAAACATTTTTGCTTATTATTAACTCTAAAAAGGTACAGTTTACTCTGAAAATAATGCCAACCATTAGTCGACATGTGGGAGAGTAGAAAGTGAGGTTAGAAGGATTTCTGGATGAACTTAATTAATTGTTTTATTCATGTATTTAGTTGGTTTATATATAGCATAAAGGTAAACAAAGAAATGATAATGAATGTCTTTTCATTTTAAAAGTCAAAAGGGTTTTGCGGGTCCGAATGGCTCTTTGAGTTCCAAAGGTCGCCGACGCCTGGTTTAAGTTATGTAAAAAATATAACCACTCAGATATAATTCAAGTGTCATCTTGTGGTCATCCTCAGGAGCAGCAGGTCCTGGTCTGTCAGATGCTGCAGCAGCAGAGGCAGAGAGAGCTCCAGCGTCTGACACTCTCTGCAGCTCTCTCCTCCAACCCCAACTCTCCCCTGCTGGCACCGTCGCCCAACCTGCTGTCGTCCACCACAGCCTCGCCCCTGCAGGGAGGTCAAGGGTCGCTCTTTGGGCTGCAGGACAGCACACTCCACAAGGTACATGACGGTTGGCGTCACTGGTGAGTCGACGAAGCTTTGTAAAGCATCATTCCAATGCCCACTAGATGGCGCTCTTCGAAGTATAATCAAATATGTATCTAAAGCCAGCAGCGCCATCTACTGAGCTCAGAAAATAATGCTTCATGAAGCTTCATCTTCTCATCACTAGCTATCAACCATTTCCAAATGATTTGATGATCCTGCCTGTGAGAGCAGTTCAAGTTTAGTAGGTCAAACACTCTTTCCCAAAGTAGACAGGTTTACACTTGTTTGGAGGTTCATGATCTCATAAGACAAGATGAAAAGTTCTTACAATATGTTGCTTTAGCAAATGAGGGTTGAAAGAGATGTGTGACTGGATCACTAGTGTTTGAATAGATCATAAGTTAGGCAGCAAGACGAGTCGCCATAGCAACCAAGCCTAGGAAGCTGCGCTGCACAGCTCACAGAAAGACGGAGACGTAAACGACAACAAAACATAGAAGTACAAATTGACAACATTTCAGAACGTGACACTGATTGGTCGAAGTGTGGATTTAAGAAATGTTTGATTTGACTGATTGATTGATCAATGAAAAATTATAAATGATCGCACATGTTTCGATTTTTTGCCATTATCACGATATCGATATTTTCCGATATATAATGCAGCCCTATTTGGAGGTAAACACTTGAGCACTGAGGCTTTGTGAAGTGTTGTTCTTATTTTCAGAGTCCACTAGATGGCACTCTATGTATTGGCCTTGAGGCACTATTTCAATGAAACACTCAAAACATAAATTTTTCCTAAGTTTCTTTTTAAAAATGTACATTTCTGGTGAAGAATAATGTTATGTCGTTTGCAGGTGATTGGAGAGAAGGGCGGAGACAAGAACGGGTGACCTCCGACCCCATGCCACGAACGAATCTTCTCTCATCTTACACTCTTATGAATGTACAACAGGTCGACCTTTCCCTGAATTCTGAGGTTCTGTAGGATTTTTTTGCGTAGGCAGCTTCAGAGAGCATGAACCCAGTGGTCTCTTCTTTAATTGCACTAAGTTGTTTATCAGACCAAGATGGCTCCTGATGTGGGAGGAGCCTGTACGTCCCTGACTGCACACTCTAGTCATGTGACATGCGAACTCCAGCACTGATGCTTCACCACTTTTTTTTTTTTACTTAAGCGTCTTTCTTACTGTTTCACTTCCTGATCACGTGTCACCGTTTGTGTCGACTCTTAAGATTACCTCAGAAATGACCTTCACTGGAGAGAAATCCACTCTAATCCACAACCACCCTCACAAGAATTCACTTCAACGTCCAAAACCTATTTATATCATTCTGGTTGCTATGGAGATTAAGCAGATGAAACCAAACATTTGGAAATGTTTTTTTTTTTTTTTTTAAACAATTATATTTTAATTCATCAACAAGTGAGCACTTTGCATGTTCAAAGCCGACAGAGCAAAATAACTCTTTAACCTTTTAAAGGAAGCTCGTTTAAGACACAATGGACCGTTTTTTATTTGTATCTGTTTGTATTTTGCACTCGACTCTGAAGTGTTACTCCCGTCCTCCGCGTTTCTGTTCTCCTTTAGCAATACTGGATAGATAATGCCTTAATGATACAAGATATTCAGAGGAAACTGCAGCCCAAGCGCTTCCTCTTTCTTTGAGGGATTTTTTTTTTACCTGGGACACACTTCCTGTTTATACTTTTGATATTGGACTGAGGATTTCAATGTGTGAACAATCGTATAGTGGATACTCGTGTGTCGAATCTTTTTCTATTGTTATTACTTTGTATTTTAATGCGATGCTCTTTAGTTGTTTTGTGTTTTGTTTTTTACTTCTATGATAAAAAAAAAAAGTTGACAAAGGAGGATAAAGATAGGACATGTAAATTATTACTCATCATTCTGTCACGATGGTGTGTTCTAAGTAGCTCGAACGTTAGCAGAGGATCATGAACTTTTGTTGTCGTCGATGTTTCTTTCACCTGCTGGGACGTCTGAGCCCACCTTCATGGAGTGGAACTGTTGTGATGTGACACAACTCAAATGCTTTTAGTGAAAGAGACTCATGTTTTTTTTTGTTTCAATTTCCTGTTTTCTCGTGTGAATATTTAGCGCGATCTCCCACTCGTAGAACTCGTATCGTGACTAGAAGCTTCCGTCGAGAACTGATGCAGGCGTTGGCAGCTGAAGTAAAAAAAAAACTTGTCGCCGACAAGAAGTGTAGCAACGACAGAAGTGGAATATTCACTTCATCCAAGCCAGGAGCCGACACCACTTCACCGACGGGTCCGAAGAGTGGCGCGAAGGATTGATCTAGTTTCCCATGTTGCACTGGGGCACAGTACGCCCACATATTACTCATGTTTAGTATCGTTTGGATTTTGTTAATCTATAAGTGTTTGTGCAAAAACACATTCCTTCTTTGAAAGCTTTGACGGAAATGGAACCGAGATACTCGATTTTCTGAATGTTGTTCTGTGTTTTGTTTTTTTTGTCGTTCTTTTTGGACATTCAAGCACCTGGATGAGTTCTGATGCAAAGTTTCCCTAGAAATGCATGAAATGCAGTGACTAACACGTGGCTAAAAACCAATTGAAAACTATGCATAGTTTAAAAAAAATGCATTTTCCCGATAAAATAAATGCGCAAACAAAGTTTGATGCGCACTTAATTGAAAAGTAAGGAAGGTTGATGTACAGTGTATTTGTTTGAGAGAATTAATCGGATTTAATTGACGATATTAAGATGAGGAAAAAAAAAACTCCTGTAAAGTATTTTGATATTTTTTGTGTGTCAAATGCAAAACCAAGGTTTGAAATGACTTTTGACAATAAATGTATTTTACTGATTTTGTGTCCTTTCGTTTTATGAGCTCAGTTGGTCCATCTTTGAAGTATGTACTGTTTTGAGTATTGTTTTGATTGTTAAAGCGCTTTGTGACCCTGGTCTCGAAAAGCGCTATATAAATATATATTACTTACTTACTTACTTATAGTTGCCGCGACACTATAGAGCCAAGAGTGCCATCTAGTGGGCGAGGGTGGGAGGAGCCACAGGGATGTTTATACTCAACAGCCAATCAGATCCCACCGCCACAGACGGAAGCCATGTTCTTGCGTTTCTGTCATTAGCAGGAGGTCGTCTGCATATAGACGTCATAGATCAAGAAGCTGCGACTGTAAACTAGTGTAAAATAATAGAAACCATAGCGCGACACCATGAGTCGCATGTTATTGGCTCCTCTACGAAGAGGACTCACGCTACGAGCTCTCCTGGTCCCTGAGAGCAGACTGGTGGTGAGACTTCTACCTTCTTGTTTTAAATCACTTTTTATCTCCAATTCAACGAGGACGGAGAGTCTAGTCTGAGGCTTGTTTCCCCAACTGTGATTTTTAATATAATATAAGAACAAACGTGTGTGAAGTTCATTCGTTTACCTTTGGCCCACAGACACACCTGAGTTTATCATGGTTGATGCCTTTGACTCTGAGTCAGATATTAACGTATTTATCTGATGAATTATTAGAACCCGGAAATACATCAACACTTTCTTTTGGGTAAATCAGTGTTAATGTGTTCGTATTGTTTTTTTTTGTACTTCATGCGTTACTATTTAATGAACAATACAAAGTGATTTTTAATTTATAACTTTTATATTAAGGTGACACACTCTCACCAGTGTTTAATTGATGTCATGCTGTGGAGATATTTGAATTAATAAAAGTGAAACTCATTCATTTTCTGCCCTTATGGGGGTTGCGGGAGACTGAAGCCTATCCAAGGTTGAGAGGCAGGGGACACCCATGACACACAACCATTCACACACACTCTCATACCTATGGACAATTTCCTAAAGTTCTCAATCAACCTCTGTATGTTTTTGGACTGTGGGAGGAAATCGGAGTGCCTGGAGTAAACCACGACTCCTGTAAACACGCAACACGGGGAGAACATACAAACTCCACACAGAAAGGTGACAAGTTGGCTTGGCCTGGATGTGAACCAGCAACCTTCTTGCTGTGAGGCGACCGCGCTAACCCTAAATGTGAAACTATAATCGTAAAAATTGCACGAATGCACAAAAATCTGCTTAAAAAATGGTTTAAAGATTGTTTGTCTTTTTAGATTCAGTCTTGTCTTCAATCCACTGACCAGCCCATTGCTGCCGCTCGGATCCCTTTCCGGGTCAAAGTATCTGCGGGGAAACGCTACGCCTGGTGTGCCTGTGGATACAGTAAAAAACAGGTTAGCGTTTGTTTTTTTTTAAACGCATGTAGTTATGGTTGGATTTCACCTTTTGTTTTTTCGTGTTTAACATATAAAACTCTTTTTGCAGCCGTTCTGTGATGGAGCTCACAAGACAAAAGCACCGAGCATTTCTCCGCTGCGTTTCACTCCAGACAAAGACCAGAAAGTTCTGCTTTGTGCCTGCAAACAAACCAAAAATGCCCCGTACTGCGACGGTTCCCACTTCAAAGTCATCTTCCAAGACGTTGTTAAGTCGGTGAAAAATGTGTTTAAATGACGACCTTTTTGCATTATTTCAACTGAAGAGGAAACTCAAAACAACACTTTGAAGAAGAAGTTATATTAAGCTTGTGTTTAAACATGTACTCTATGAAAAAAGGCAGTGGCTGAATTTAATCTAATACAAAACAAACAAAATGTCCTTAAATGAAAAAGTGCCTCTCCTTCTGTCCACTGTCTTCTTTTCTTTGCATGTCCTGATCCATGGATTTTGCACTTTTAATCATGTGTTTTCGGTGAATATGTGTCAAATAAACATGTATTGTTTTATATATTATTAAAGATTATTTTTAAGGGTTCTAGTTCTGGGTTTTTTGTGCATGACAAATATAATGCTAGAAAACCCCAGTATTATCAAACATAATCCAAGTTCTACGAATGGTGCGAAGCCCTCTAACCGAGCTTTGGTATTGGTTAATCCCCAAGGCCCTGCCTCGTCTTGGAGAAAACAGGATCATTTTATCGCCCATCTATGTGCAGCTCCCTCCAAATTTTGAGCAGGGAATAACACTTCCTCCAATGTGACTCAATCTGGGGGTTCTACTTCACACTGCTACTCCCTCTAATCAAGCTTCGCTATTGGTAAACACCAAGACCAATGGGGTGCATCACGTGGAGCCCAGGACAAGTCAAATGTGGCCATAGACGTCTGTGGGAATAGACGTCATCCAAGACAGTGTGGGCTACTGACCCCATGTAGAGGAGTTGCGCCACGGCCAAGGTGGGGGACCTGGGACACGACAAGCCACTGAAGCAGCCATAATGCGGGTGGAGTGCGCCCTCAGACCATTAGGGGGAGAAGACCACCTCACCCAGCTGAAATATGTAGTAACGGTTCAACTAACTGTTGCACTGGAGTCAAAGCGCTCTTGAGTTCCCAATGATTCTTGGGTTGGCAAGAAATATCAACACTTTCTGAGCGTGAACTGTGGACGCTGTTGTCAGCTTTCTGACTCTGTGAGGACAACCAGTCGACTACATATGCCCAGATCTTTAGCTCCTCCACCCTCTGTGGCTCCAGGGCTGCCTTTAGACATTTTGTGCCGGGGCGCAGGGGGGGTTGCTTAACGGAAGCTGTGTCTAATTTAAAACAGGATCCTCAAGGCCCTTGAAAAACGTGCATGTCCTCTCACCACAGGGACATTCAAGTCCAGGACTGTCAGATTATGTAACGTCATCCAGGCTTCTGGACGCACGCCATTCAGCAGATGTTTGAGGTCAACAACTCAAAACGAGTGGGTGGCTGTAAAGCCCACCATCTCGGCAGGCGACACCGACTAAATAACGTCTTTTATGTAGCATAAATATATATATATATTTAGACAAATTAGCATGGTGCTCCACAACACATGTCCATAGAACACCTGAAAAACATGGAGGTTGACATTCAAACTGGAGAACACAGACCCATGGATACTTCCCTCTGCTCATCTTGACTGAAGTAAAATCAGACTCGCAAATTGAAAAACTTTCTCGGCCCGCATCCATGACTGGAGCAGGCCTGTGAAAAAGGGCACTGTCCTCCATTTCCTCAACCACTCGGTAAGAATTTGGGAGATAATGTGCGACCGCGTGTGGAGAAATCCAAGCATGGATCGCATAACCCTGGATTCCCCCTCAGCTCGAGGGGCTCCTCACACATGTGTTCCATCAGAAGGGGCAGGTAGTTCCGCGACCCAAAAGGTCCCGGGATAGCGATTAAACCTGCCGCATAATGACACCATGATGAGTCGGTTTTCATGGCACTTTCATGGCGCCTAAACGGGAGGCCAAACCCAGGACCGGCTGACCTTGACACACCTGTAAGGGAGGGAATATAATGTTAAAGTTTGGAAATTCTATTAAAACAACAGTGAAGTTTGCATTTTATTTTTTAAGCTTAACTTAGGCTGAAATCAACAACAATGGACCATAGAACAGTAGATTGAATTACCACAACTGTGTCTGCAGGTCCATCTTTCTATACTTCCAAACAAATGAGTCGTTCCTGATGGAAGTTTTTTTAAATGAGAAGTTATTGATGGAAAGAGGAGAGAAGGTAAGACACTTCTTATATAAAGACTCTTACGAAGATGCATCTTAGTGTCTGTGGTTTTCTGTATACATGTGTAAAATGAACCCTAAAAATAATCTTAACTTCCCTAAAGTAGACATAATGATGTTTAATATCTTACCTCCGCATTGATGGACAAGAATGTGGGGCAATATTTGAATCAATTATTAGTTGTTGTTAGATGTATTGTAAATGCCTTCTTTTAAACCTCTTTTAAAAACACACTTTTACAGACTGGCTTTTGTGTGATGTCGCCTTTTAACCCTTAACCGTGTTCATCAAGGGGTTTTTACTCTCCTTTATTTTCAGGGGTTTATCATTTTATTTAATGATATTTTCCTTGAATGGAATGCGTGTTGTTTTATCTTGTTTTATTACTATGATGTTTTAATGTATTGTATCGTTTTTATCTGTAGTTGTGTTCTTTTATGTAAAGCGCTTTGTAACTACGGTTTAAAAAGTGCTATATAGATACAAATTATTATTATTATTATGAATGTTATTTTGTATGTATGTAATTTTTTTGGTTTTAAAATAACGTTCGTTTACAATGTATAACTATGCGCTAAACTGATATTTTTCTTTTAAAAAAAAAACAGTTTTTAATTTCACTTTACCACCCGTCAACCGAACTATGCATATACCGGCTGACCAACCAATGAGAAAAGAGCGTTGGTTCCCTGCGTCGTCCTCAGCCAATAGAATTTGACGTTGCAATGACGTCGGTGAGCAAGGTAGTGTGACTGTTGTGTTTCTTCTAAACCGTGTAGTCACTCTCCGTGGCTAACACTTTGTGCTGAGTTCCACCCGGAAGCTTCGTTTCATCGTTGGAGATTTACCCGAATAACTTCACCATGGTGGGTTTAAACCGTCGTCGAGTCTAATGTTGTTTTTGGTTTGAATGTGATCAGTAGAAGTAATTGGAAACATAAACCAAAGCGTATGCTAAGCTAATGGATGCTAGGTGTTTAGCTATCATTATTTAATTTAAACATTCCTTATTATTGTGTCACAGTGTTTATCAAACGTATTAAATAATACACACCATGTTGACCTAAAATCCTTTTCTGAAGAAGAATAGCTGACAATCGATTCGATGTCTGTCATTTTGGCCCTTTTTTCTCTTCTTTCAGTCTATTATGTCTTATAACGGCGGGGCCGTCATGGCCATGCGGGGGAAGAACTGCGTCGCGATCGCAGCGGACCGAAGGTTCGGGATCCAGGCTCAGATGGTGACCACAGACTTCCAGAAGGTCTTCCCCATGGGCGACAGGCTGTTCATCGGACTGGCAGGCCTGGCGACTGACGTGCAGACAGTGTGAGTGAAGTCGCTTCAGTCGTTTAAAAATACACAAAATAAGATGAAGTATGTGTGTACAATTTTAAATATGAATTGATTTTTATGAAATCAGAATTATATAAAATATCTTGTTAAGACTATTCTAGTGATACAAGTATATTTTTCTGCGATAAATATTAAGAAAGTTATGAACCATAATAACCCCTGAAAATGCACTAATTTCTATCAACCTCCTCCACACTGATCAATACGGTTCAATATTTTAGGTTTGACTTTGAAAATACTATAACTTGCTCAATATTTGCTCAATTTCGAGAAGGTTGGCATCATTGGAAAGCTTACCTGACAACTAAATGAATATGTTAATCGTTTTAAGTTGTTTAATTGTAAAATAATGAATCCATAAAGCAAATTGACGTTGTATTGAATTGATGAACTTCATTAAATTAGTCAGAAGTGACAAACTGTCAGTAAACATGACTCGTCGGATTAGAAAATCGCTGGGTCCAAAACAAATGGATCAGTTTAGAAGATATTTGTCAGACCGGTAAATATATACTTTATTATATAATGGGGGTTCCAAAGAATATTTTAGTCGCCTGAGTGGTTTTGTAGAATGAAAAATTGTCAAAAGTTGTCGGCAATCTGTGGCGCGATCTCTGGTAATTTCAATATTCTAAAGAAACGATGACGTGTGTTCTGTGTCACCAGTATTGATAAATATTGGTGAGATAAACAAAGCGAACGCAGTTAGACGGCTTTCATCCTGCAGCTCTTCAGATTGTGCGATCAAAAGTGACACGAGCTGATCGACATCTCTCGATAACCAGGAAGAGGAAAATAAACGAATACCTATATTAATCCAGTATTGTCAGGCTGGTCTTGATAAGAAGATTCCAGTCATACAAGTATAATCTTCCTATTTTTATACGAACACAGTTGATGGAGGAACACGGCGCTCTGGCAGTTTAGTCGATCAAACGTGAAACCAATGATCGATCACTGCTCATATCCTGACACATACCCACAAGTCATCGGAACTCGATGGAGCAAGACATGATATTGATGTCAACACACCTTCTGCCTGAGCTGATTTCAAGTCGTCCATTTCTCTCTGTAGATCACAAAGACTCAAATTTCGCCTGAACCTCTATGAGCTGAAAGAGGGACGTCAAATCAAACCCAAGACCTTCATGAGCATGGTGTCCAACCTGCTGTACGAGAGGAGGTACGTACAGACTCGCACGCGGTTCAGTTCGATTCTTATCAAGCGTTTCGTTTCCCCCTACGTTGGCAGGTTCGGACCGTACTATATTGAACCCGTCATCGCCGGACTTGACCCTAAAACCTTCGAGCCTTTCATCTGCTCCCTGGACCTGATCGGCTGCCCGATGGTGACGGAGGACTTCGTCGTGAGCGGGACCTGCTCCGAGCAGATGTACGGCATGTGCGAGTCGTTGTGGGAACCGAACATGGTGAGAACCGGCAAAGTGAAAGTGTTGGTGCCGGTCCAACTGGAACTCACGAGTGTGTCCTAACGCGCAGGAGCCGGAGGACCTGTTTGAGACCATCTCCCAGGCCATGCTGAACGCGGTGGACAGAGATGCCGTGTCTGGTATGGGCGTGGTCGTACATGTCATGTAAGTAAATGCCGTCGACGCGTGTTTGAAAAGAGTGTAACGTTAAGTCTTACCTTACCTTATATGTCTTGTCTGTGATAGTGAGAAAGACAAGATCACCACTAGAACACTGAAGGCAAGAATGGACTAAAATCCCCGGATCCGTGCGCCTCCTCTTGTTTTGTATAAAAGAAACACTTTTACTGCTTTCTGTTTTCCTGATAATAAATGAAGATGCGTTTCATCGATTTGACTCTTCTCGTTTGTCCACCGCTACTGCTCTTTTTATGCAACAGAGCCCCAGAGGCGAGAATTCTGACCTGCTCTAGTAGAAGAACTCGCATTTCTCCGATCCTTAAAACTCTTCACTGGCTGCCAGTTTCAGGATCAACTTAAAAATTCTGGTTCTTACTTTCAGATCTATTCATGGTCAGACCTTCCATCAGTGATCTGATCCAGCCTTGCACCCCAGCTTGGGCTCTGAGGTCTGTGGATTAGAATCTACTGATGGTTCCTGAACACGGTTCAAGACCAGAGGAAAGCTTTGGAACGATCTTCCTCTCCCTCTGTGTTTGATGGATCTACCGACTCCTTCAAGAAACATCTTAAGTCATTCTTATTTGTGCAGGCTTTTCCTTGATTCTCTGAGACTCCTGTGTTTATGAGTATTATTTTGATTGTTTAAGCGCTTTGTGACCCTGGTCTAGAAAAGCACTTTACAAATATAAATTACTTACTTACTTTAATTAGGAATGTAAGTTGTTGACACAAAGAGAGCAACTCAATGTACTTTTAGAAAATTCAATGAAGACTTTTATCCAAATGCATTAAAAAAAATACTATCATGACTGGACCAGATGGAAAGCTGCTGGACCAGATGGACTCAGCCCCAGACTGCTCAGGGACTGTGCTGATCAACTTTGTGAGTTGGTCACACACATCTTCAACCTGAGCCTCAAACTGGAGAAGGTCCTGGTCCAGTGGAAGACCTCCTGTGTGGTTCCGGTTCCCAAGGCAGTGCATGCGAAGGAGCCAAGCCACTTCAGACCAGTCGCCCTGACCTCCCATCTGATGAAGACCTTGGAGAGGCTGGTACTCCGTCATCTACGCACGACGGTGAGCTCTGCGTTGGATCCGCTGCAGTTCACCTACAGGCCAAAGATGGGGGTGGATGACGCCGTCATCTACCTGCAGCACCGGGCACTGACTCATCTGGAAGCCGCCGGTAGCACTGTGAGAGTCATGTTTTTTGACTTCTCAAGTGCTTTCAACACCATCCAGCCAGCGCTGCTAAGGAAGAAGATGGAGGACGCAGGAGTTGGGACACAGCTGGCAGCATGGACGATGGAATACCTCACCAACAGGCCGCAGTATGTGAGGCTGCAGGACTGCAGGTCTGAGGTGACCATCTGCAGCACCGGGGTGCCTCAAGGGACAGTGCTGTCACCTTTCCTTTTTTCCCTCTACACGGCGGACTTTACCTATGACTCCAGCAGCTGTCACCTCCAGAAGTTTTCTGACGACTCGGCCATTGTGGGCTGCGTGTCTGGGGGGGGCGAGCTGGAGTACAGGTCAGTCATCAAGGACTTTGTTGACTGGTGTGAGAGCAACTACCTTTGCTTAAACACCGGCAAGACAAGGGAGATGGTGATTGACTTCAGGAAAAAGTCCCCACCACATCAACCGGTGAGCATCCAGGGCTCGGACATTGAGCTAGTGGACAGCTTCAAATACCTGGGTGTTCACCTCAACAATAAAGTGAACTGGTCCACACACATCGACGCCGTGTACAAGAAGGGCCGAAGTCGCCTCCACCTCCTGGGGAGACTGAGGTCCTTCGGAGTGTGCAGACCACTTTTAAGGACTTTCTATGACTCCGTGGTAGCCTCTGCTATCCACTACGCTGTGGTCTGCTGGGGAGCAGGCAGCACGGACCGGGACAGGAAGAGACTCAACAGGCTGGTCACAAGGGCCGGCTCTGTCCTGGGCCGCTCGCTGGACTCGGTGGAGGAGGTGGGAGAGAGGAGGACACTCTCCAGACTATCCTCCATCAGGGACAACGCTCTTCACCCACTGCACCTGACCGTGGAGGAGCTGGCCAGCTCCTTCAGTGGCAGGCTCAGGCACCCCCAGTGTAGGACGGAGCGTTATAGAAGGTCCTTCATCCCAACTGGTGTCAGGATATTTAACTCTCTACTTTAAATATCCTGATGCTAATCCGTAGTATGTTTTTTTTTATTTTTTGTTTTTTTTTTATTTTATTTTGTTAATAGTGTTAAATTTCTAATTTTGTAAATAATTTGTATATTTTTAAGATCGTTTTTATTTTATTTTGTATTATTTCTTCTATTATTCTTTTTTCCCTGCACTTTATTTATTTATTTCTTTATTTTTTCTCAACTATGCTGTTGTAAAAGTGTGTTTCCCCTCTGGGGATGAATAAAGAGTTTCTATTCTATTCTATTCTTCCGAGTTGCAATTTAAACTAGTTTGAGTTTGTCCACTAGATGGAGTTCTCATACACTGACTGATCTGTAGCTTAAAGAGTTCTAATAAAATACTCGATTTATTTTTAGTTGCGTACTTTTTTTAATATATTATATTTGTTGGAAAAATCTTCCTATGAAACTTGAGCTATTCACGTAAGAACACGATAACATCGAGCGCATATTCCGTTAATGCGCAAATCGTTTTTATTAGGACAGCGAGGGCCGACGTCGCTCCCTGTCGTATTGGGGTGCTTCTACCTCCCGATCGTCAGTTCTGCAACATGTTCCAACAAGTAAAATTTTATTTTCCATGAATCTTTCTCGATGTTGCATGTTAAATGTATTTGCAATTTCTCATTTGTGTGTGTTGCTCATCAAACTTAAGAACATGAAGTGACAGAACCAAACCAAGATAAAACTCCCTTTAATATGCATTGATCAATTTCAAGTAACCGTTTTTTTTCTAATGTCTGTTGGTAACAAAACAATACTGTATACAAACACAAAATTGCTACATTAATGTAAACAAGATATAAAAATGATTCTGATGGTAATAAAACAAGTTGGGTTTTTTTTGCTGCAGAATTCCCATTTTTTTTAACTGTATTTTTTTAAAGTTAAGACCAACCTCCACCAAGCTCATGTTAAAGTTCCCCCCAAATATCCAAAGAAAACAATATGGCAACGTAACATTCAAACACCGATTTGTTTGTTTTTGTTAAAACACTCAGATGCAAAGTTGGATGTCGGACTCTTGTGTACACGTCAGCCATGCATTTTTTTGGGATATTGCATTCATTGATTTATACACAGTTAATAGATTAACTTGTTTGTCGCGGTGTCTGATTGGCGGGTGTGGATCGCGCCTGGTGAAGACTCAGTCATGCGTTTTTTTGGACTGTTCTGCGAGTGTGGAGTAGAATTTAGAAGAACAGGAAACTGAGAAGAGCGTACGGACAGAAGCGGACACACGTGTTCAAGGCAGCGGTGAGACACGCCCTGTGCTGGCGTGAGGAGGCGGAGAAGGTCCCCAAAAAAAAATCATCTACCAGTACACAGAGATGATCCACAGGTCGGGGGTTCCGAATCGAAAGAAAGTGGCGTTCGTCTCCCGGTGAGTCGGGACAGAAGGAACCTACAGTCGCAGCCGTGGACTCTCTGAAGGCTTTTTTTCTTTTTCAATAGATGGACTGACATGAGGGTGAGGAAAAATAAGTGCATGTCGTCAGATCGGTGGCGGGAGCTTCGGGCCGAGTCTATGACAGGATGTTGGACATGAACTCGTAGAATCGCTTGGAGTACTGCTCCGGGTTCACCGTTGAGATCTCTGCTCCCGCCTGGAACAGACGAAGAGACACGTGAAGGAGAGCTTCTAGAAATACTAGGTCTCATTCATGAAGCGCGAGTCACGGGCTTTTTGAATAAAACTCTCCCTTGTGAAAAACCTAGTACAGGTTCATGAAGGACATTCAGATCAGATCGCAAACAAACAGAGAGAGAACTTTTCTGAAGAAAAGAAGTTTAGAAACACTTTTTTTTTTCATTCATTACTATTAGAGTAAAAAATATATAAACAATTATTTTCTTCTGTCTGTTGTTGAGTCAAAGTGGATGTGGCAATAAAAGTTTCTGTTTTTGACCCTGAAATAAAACAATGTTATCAGATGCTAACAGACAAACGCTGTAGTATTTTGGATGTTCAACCGGCCGCGATTGGTGATTTGATTTTGGGAATGTTGCGGACGAAGACTCGACAAATGAAACTGGAGGCAAATAAACTGAAAGCACAAAAGAAACACTTCAGTCACAGGATGAGTTGCTTATTATTGGTTATTTTTTTTAATTATTTTTTAAATAAACATTAATCTTAAAAATAATAATTCACAATCATGACCATAATCTGGATTTTAAACCTGCTATTGTCAACATATTTAACCAAATGTGATTCATCTTGTTTTTTTTGTTATGTTCAATTGTTGACACACCAAAGTGCATCATAATTCAAATGGTTAATTTCTGATATTAACAAATATTCTTTTTAGGGCTGCACAATATATTGAAGAAATATTGATATCTGGCACGTGCGATATGCATATAGAAAACATGTGCGATATTTCATCATATTTTACTGATTAAATCAAGCTTTTATTAAATGTGCACTTCCATCAATCAGTGTCACGTTCTGTAAAGTTGTCAATTTCTACTTCTATGTCTCGTTGTTGTTTAGGTCTCTGTCTGTCTGTGAGCTGTGCGGCGCAGCTTGCTAGGCTCGGTTGCTATGGCGACGGGTCTTGCTGGCGCGGCTCAGTATATACACGGAAGTAAGACTAACTTATGATTTACTCAAACACTAGTGATCCAGTCACTCATCTCTTTCAACCTCCTTTGTTAAAGCAACATATTGTTAGTACTTTTCATCTCGTCTCATTTGTTTTCTTATTAGATCCTGAACTTCCAAACAAGTGTAAACCTGTCCGTCTTCGGCGTATGCTAATGAGCTAAGTTATGCGTCAGGTCATTTATAAACTGTTATGTGTGCGTGTATAAGGAGGTGGATTTATTATTGATTTGGTGATATCGCGACACGCCGGCGGCTCCTCTCTGATGTCGCTCAGTTTCGCGGGAAACTGAGACTGATTATAAGTGATATTTTTCTCCGATCATGTCGGCACAGAAGCGCGGAAATAAACGAAAGGGAAATATCTCATTGTTTTTCTTCTCTAAACCCCCGGACCTCCCCTACAGTACTCACTACTGTGCTTGACTGTGCGCGGCTACATTTTTAGGTGAAGGAAAAAACATCGCAATTCAATTCTCCAATATGTCTAACACAAGATTGCAGCTACTCAAATAGTAATGACCAAGTCCTGTAGATTTCTCGCATTTTACACACGAATTCATTCTGCTCACGCTTCATGAAAAAGGAAGACAGAGCTTCATAAACTCATGTAACCTCCACACGGACTTAAGAGGGAAACTCACCCCATGTTTCACAGTTTTGGCAGCGTGTGCAGCTTTTTTCTTGGCGTCATAGTGCGTGAGGATGTCGATGATGGCCATAAAGTAAACCTCTTTTTTGACTGCACCTTCCAAAGAGAGAACAGTTACTTTTAATACGGCGCCGACGTGGCGTCGCTCGTCCTTCGACCCGCCGCCACGACCAAGAGACTCACTGTCGTGGCTCTTGATTGCGTAAACATCCACGGAGGGATCGAACTCTCCGGGGCCGAAGAAGCTCCCGCAGTTGAGCGGGTTCCCGGGGCTGTCGGGCGGCGTCCCGTAGGAGCCGGTGAGGACGCCGCCGCCCATCCCGTCGTTCTCGTACTCCTCCTCCTCGGCGGCGCCTTCCACGTCCATCTCCTCCTGCTCGGCTCGCTCCACGTCGTGGATGCCGACCAGCAGACTGTAGTCCATGATCTTCAGAGTCGCCAGGAACTGCAAACACGCAACTCGTTTTAAAATGTAAACAATTCAGCATCACTAAGTAAGTAGACAATATTTGTAGAGCGCTTTTCTAGACCAGGGTCACAAAGCGCTTAAACAATAGAAACAATACTAAATAAAATATATACTTAAAAGGTCAAGATAACACCGAGACAAACCGAGTCTCAGAGAATCAGGGAAAAGCCTGCACGAATAAACGTGTCTTCAGATGTTTCTTGAAGGAGTCAGTAGATCATCAAACACAGAGAGAGAGGAAGATCGTTCCAAAACTTAGGAGCAACAGCCTGAAAAGATTTCTCTCCTCTGGTCCTGAGCCGTGTGCGTGGAACCATAAGTAGATTCTGATCCACAGACCTCAGAGCCCGAGCTGGGGTGTAAGGCTAGATCAGATCATTGATGGAAGGTCTGACCATGAATAGATCTCAAAGTAAGAACCAGAATTTTAAAATGGATCCTAATAGAAACTGGCAGCCAGTGAAGAGTTTTAAGGATCAGAGAAATGTGAGTTCTTCTACTAGAGCGGGTCAGAATTCTGGCTGCAGTTTTGTATTAGTCATAGTCCAGCCAACAACCTCCTCCACCACAAGCTTTGTTGAAATGAGAAACTTTTACAATATTTTGATGACAAAATACAATAAATAATTATACAGTAGTTATTTCCCAATTCATTTAAAAATGATTAAACGTGAAAACAAATACAGAGAAAGAAAAACTTGGATGCCAGTATATAATGAATTTATTGTTTTTTTCTATTTTGATATGGGCTGATGAAGCTTCATCATGAACCACTAGATGGCGCACCTGACTTAGAGCAACTATTTAAATGACCATACATACTTTTAAATCCAACAACGCCATCTATTGTACTCTATGTTCCTTAAATTAGGGACAAAACGAAATAAATGGCGGTCAAGAATGACTTTTCCTGACTTGTAACTTAAAGATGATCATGAAGCTTCATGAAGCATCGTTCTGCCAATCGCTAGCTGTAACTCACTTACGTGTACGTGCACACAGTTACCTTATTTCCGCCCATAAACACACACTGAAAATGCAGATGCACAAACGCACACACTCACCTCCACGTCTCGTTTTAGCTTCTCCAAAAAGTATTTCTTGTTGTCGTCGCCTATCTGCAGCTTCTGGCCTTCATTCAGGAAGTCATTGTCTTTGAAAGTGGGGAGTTCTTTAGCCTGAGCAGAGGAACCCGGGTCAGAGTTTGACATGTGAAAACTTTATTATCACGGTTTTTCTGTCAGAGCAACTTGACTCTACTTTGTGTGGTTTGTGCCTGACGACCGTACCTTCTCCTTGTCGCTGGCCTCCCTGGAGACGGTAGAACCCTGAGAACGAACATAAGTGCAATCGTAAGTCATGGAGACGAAGGACTTTCAAGTCAGCGTCAGCATATTTTAGCTTCCTCTGCTTCTGAAAGAGGATGTCTGTCGTCTCTAGAGAGAAGTTGCCAGAGGGTTTTATTGATGTGACAGTTGTGGTGTTGTGTCGAGAGACAGTCGCCTCTGGGTTAGTATTTAAATCTCTGTAAGACTCCATGGAAAGAACTGAAGCGATAACGAAGCGAAACAGTCGACTGAGGTACTCAGTATTGTTTCACTTTTGCTGCCATATCTTGAAGTCCGGTCCTTATATTAACACCTGACACAAACAACCAGCTGAACCAGCTTGTTGAGGGTGAAGATCTTTTGATTGTTTCATGAAGCTTCATCCGTTTCCAAACTCAATAAACAAAGAGTCTAGTGGACTCGATGCTTCGTGAAGCTTCGTCAGACCATCACTAGCTTGGACTTGAACCGGCACACAAGTGTGTGTGTGTTAGGGTTTAACGATGGAACATTTTCATAATTTATTTTATCAAGAAACTGAGCAATGTTTTTTATTTTGTTTTCAAACACCCATGTACCCGCAATCCTTTAGATATATCCTACAAATGGGTAGTTGTATTTCAACTGATCAAAACACTGTATGACTGAAGCATTTCAGAGAAGCTTCAAACTACACATTGTAAAAATGAGAAGAAATAATGACTTAATTACATTACTGACTGATTTATTCTATAGCGACACACTTTAGTTTTTTTTGAAAACACAAAGGTTGTGGATACAGGACTCAGCAGAAGGAGAAACTGACTGACGAGAAAACGAGAGTTCAGATCCGGAACGATTATTGAAATTCCTTTTTGTTACACCTTGGTTTATTTATGAAACTGTTTCACCCAAACAGTTCTGTGCTATCCCATGATGCATTGCATAAACAACTATTGACGATCCATATCACTGTAGTCTTAAGACATTTGACAACGATGTTTTAAAATTAAATGATTCTTAAATGCACAGACAAATGCTCAGATATTATCATTCATATCATCTAAATCATATAGATTTCAATCTTAATAACCAGCAGAGAAAAATACCTTCAGGTCGTATTTGCGATGCACGGTGAGACGGTGGCTGAATACATTCCGGGTCACCACCATGTAGGTCTCGACGCCGTCCACCGTTAGCCGATACATTCCAAGGAACTGAGGCAGTAGCGTGTTGCCATGACACTCCACGATGAACTGTGGAGAAGCGAGAGCAGAGTAGGAGTGAGGAGCCTGCTGGGTATTATGCAGATGAGATCGGACTTGCTGCTGCTAAAAGGACGATTTTTAATTGTAAAAAAAAAAAAAATCCTTATCACACAGGCTTTAAAAAACCATTAAAAATAACTGCTGAAGTTCATTTCTAAAACAATGCTCGACTGAACACATTTTGGCTTCTAAGTTCATTAAACCATAAGAGAATGAAACAATGACATGATGTTACTAAAATTTCAGTGTCTCTTAAAAATCATTTCGAAATAGTATTGTATTGAAACATGTGAAATTGTAGCGTCACCTCAATATATTGTATCAAATAGTATTTTCAGATTGGTTTATTCGCCCTAGTAAGATTAATGTAATTTGGAATCAGGGAGTTCTAACTATTGCTTTCCAGACACCAACAGGATTACAACGAGTCTCAGGATGTTGCCCACAACAAGCTAGCAGCTGATAACAACAGTATAGCCAGCAACTACTATAGTGACTACAATGTAGCTAGCAGCTAATGACAACAGTATAGCTAGCAACTACTATAGTGACTACAATGTAGCTAGCAGCTAATGACAACAGTATAGCTAGCGACTACTATAGTGACTACAATGTAGCTAGCAGCTAATGACAACAGTATAGCTAGCAACTACTATAGTGACTACAATGTAGCTAGCAGCTAATGACAACAGTATAGCTGGAAGTTATTAATAACAGTATAGCTGCTAGCAGCTAATGAAAACAGTGTAGCTAACAACTACTGAAGCGATTACAATGTAGCTATAGCATTATTATAGTCTACCATTAAACATTCAACCCAAGTGTTTTAAATCATGCCAGTGCAAACAGATGTGTGATCGTAAAGTAGCATCCAGCTAGCAGCAGCAGAAGAGATCGACCTTTATGCCGAGTTTTGATAATATATTGCCGTCCTACCTGGTGGTACTTCTTCAGTATGTTGTGCATCTCTGCGATGTCCTCACTGGACACGGTTTTGATTACGAAGCGGTGGTCGTAGCTGGAGAGAAAGCGGTTACCGAAGCGTCCCTGAGTGTCGCTGTTAAGAGGAGCGCTTCTCGTCAGGGAGTTCTGTGGATCAGAACGTAAACATCAAGAACGCCGCCATCTTCGGACGTCATCCGGACTCTCACCTGGTAGTCCTGGTCGTCGATACAGAAGCGCTCCCTCAGGTTCCGGAACACCATGGGACAGTATTCTTTGAACTTGAAGCGACTGGGCAAGTTTTCTCTGGCGATGGAGGCGAGACACAGTAGGAAAGGTCAGACTAGAATCAATTCACCATCAGAGAGAATATTTGGCTCTAATCGACTAATTCAGTAAAACTATTACACATGTTTCCTCCATCAGTGTTCCTACAGCTTAAATTCAAAACTTTTTATACCATTTTTAATTATTTTCAAGACAAAAATCCACAATTAACCAAAATTGAGGAATAAAAAATTAAAATAAATGACAAATTTTTAGGGATGATTTACCCAAATGTTCTTTTTAACATAAAATAAACATGACTTTTTTACTTTTTTGCACGAATAGTCCAGGCTACTACACCACTTCACTGTTGTGTTACTTGTTTCAGAATGAATAAATAAAACAAACTATTTTAAGTTCCAAAATTGACGTTTTTAATCATGGGTTCACGTTCTTAAGGCTTTTCAATCATTTGATTTAAGGCCCTATTTTAAGATCCATCAATGTAATGCCTTAGTTTAGTTTTGAAGGATCCGCGGGAAATCCTGTCGACACATGGAGTTGTGAAGTTGTGCGTCGGCAGGGATCGAACGCCTGCAGCAGAATCCATAAAGTTTACAGTGTTGATTTAAGCTAATTCATTACTTAGTTCCTCAGGAAGTTCGACAGGTTTACCACGTCATTCTTTGACTACCACTCGGAAGAAAATCTCAATAAGACAATCATGTGGTACTTTCAAAAGTAAAGAGTGTTACAAATATGTCAGTATTCATTTATAATTTTAAAAAAAGAACCCTGTGTATAAAAACATGAAAAGAAAAAGTGGTTTATTAATCTATCAAGAAGATTTTAATCAGACAGCAGGTCACGTTGGGAATGGATTACTCTTTTTTTTCTTCTTTTATAAAACTAAAACTGGTCAAATAAGTAGAAGACAGTGAGAGCAAATTGAGTCTGAATTAGGTGTGTGTGAAAAAATTGATACGCCAGCATATACAGTATATCGATTTTTTTTTCCAATCACATTTCCTTTTATCATAATACTATTAGGGTTTATATTTAAATAAAGTGTGTATAAAGTACAATAATTTAATTTTTTAACATGAAATTTACCAACATGAAAATATTCACAGCATTGGTTACATTTTTGTCGCAATTAAACTATAATTAAACTTTTCAGCTAAAAGAACAATGAAATCCTGCGAGATCCAGGGTATGACTGAGGACGAGAGGATACAAATGACTTCAGTGGTTTTAAAGCTGATGTTTGGACATATTTTTGCTTTGAGTTCTACTAATCAGACCAAAAGAGAGTCAAACAGCCAAGAGATGTCACTAGAATTGAGCGTTCCCTAAAAATCATTCCGAAAATGATTCAAGTTTTTTTTTAAATATATAGTAACTAAATGGTATCGTGAGGTTAGTGTATCGCTACAGGCCTACTCTGATTATACCCTGAATTCTACTTCAAATCTCAACATTTAGTTGATGAGATTGTGCACTTCAAGTCTAATAAAAGGACAGCAACAACATACTCACTTGTTAAAAAGGTGGTTGTCCACTTTGATCTTGCTGTACGCCTTAAAGTCGTCCGGCATTAACATTACAGGTACAGGCACATTACCTAACTCGTTAATCTGCAAGGAGAAGGACAAGATCACTGTAGACGCACCAGAGAGAGTCATTACCAGACACTTACACAGACATTGTGAGTATTTCTTTAATTAAAGCAACTGGATATAGTTTTCATTTTGAACCCTGAAACAAAAAAACACACATTTTTAACTATAATTTTAATGATCGCAGCATGAACATGGCGCTTGCTCGTTGGACTGACTCGGAAAAAAAAAGAATACATTTGACTAGTTCTGAGCAGGAGCTTTGATTAAGAGTCCATTTGAAGTCCTGGAACTGCCTTCCACCCACAACTCTGATCACCAGGCGAGCCAGTGAGCTTCACCCACACACCCGGCATCAAAGTTCAGAGCTGGAGACGCTGCAATTATCTGCCTTCTCAGATTATGTTGGCTCTTCTTCTTGGAAAAAAAGGGGGTTTACCGATGATGCATCTGGGGTTGATGTTGCAACTGGGTTTTATAAACACCATCATTATCGATACCAGAATTTGTCAACTTCCTGGACTTTTGTATTTAAATGTTATTTAGTCATTTTTCTATTGAAATACTAGATATTCAGACATTCAACAGATTGTTGGATAAAAGCATTTCTTTGTAAGATTTATTTTCTGGTGATTATAAAAAGCACAACAACTGGCACTGACTTGAAAAGTTATTCAGTATAATGCAGTATGTTAGTTCACAGAAGTTAAACTTTTGATTATTTAAGAGAATACATTGTTATGGTACAAAACAGACCTGGTCTATTAATACATCCTTTGTCAGGTTTAGACTTTGAGTACAAAACTGACCTTGGAGAAAACATTTTACACTCATTTTATTTTATTATGCATTTACCAGTTCATTCCTAAATAGAACAGTCAACGTTCTCTGTTCCTCTTCCCAGTATTTGTTCCCTTTTAAAATATACTTCCCTGATGTAAAGTGTTTTATATCGTATTTACACGGATAACGAAGGATTTTTTTGAGGTGGGAGTACGGAATAAAAGAATGTAATAATTCAATACAAAATATAAGCAATAGAAAAACAGAACCAAGGCAGCCATTTTTATTATTTGAATAACAATATAATGAATCTGAGAATGTGCTATTAAATAGTAAGATGATGGCTATAATGTAATATGAATACTACACATGTTTTATTAATTTGTCCAGTCACATTTTCCCAAATCATTAAAAGTTGTTTTCAAAATATAAAATTCACTGATTATCAACATACCCTCATGTTTACTAAGGGTTTGGCTTTTGTGGACAAAGATGAACATGAGCTCCAGTCTCTACATTAGCATGAACATACATTTTGTCTATAACTCAAAAAATAATCCCAACCCTTAGTCTTTTTCCACTTTTTTTTGTGGCGGCCCCTCAGAACAGTGACTGTATGTGGTCCCTTAAGACAGTTGACTAGCAACACCCGGTCTAATATGTGACTTGTACTAGAAATGTGTGAAAGGTGGACTCATTATTCCATTAGCTGTTTTTATTTCCAGCATATGTTGTGACAAAACTCAACAGTAAACTTTTAATGCCCTCATTCTTTCAAAGGTTGAAGCAAAAAAGTATGACAAACAACGAACCAAGTCATAGTTTTTCCCTGATATCAGCAGTGATCCATCAAGGTGTTTTTACACTTGATCGATCAATAACACCCGCTGTATCCCTTCTCTCAACTCCAGAAAACAACAATACTTATGACGTAGAAAACACGTCCTAGTTTAATGAACATTTTCACATTAATCAAGTTGACGCGCCACAAATCTCACTCAACATTTTTTACCAAGTTTTCATTCGACAAAACTTCCGCAAAACGTATTGTGCGAGTCAAGTATCGATTGGAATCCCAATAATATTACATGTTATCCATTGATCTGCGTGTCTGAAAAATATATTTTAAGTTGATCGATTTAAACATTCGGCCCGGTCGATTTGTCTGGTCGCTTGTAATCTGACACAAGTCGAGTCCGACCAGCCATGTTTCCTGAAAATTCACTTCCACTCTTTTCATGAATTGAATCAATACATAAACAACAGTTACTGTAAACTAACATACTATGTTTCCATCACTGTGTATTTAAACAACGTGTGGTGTGTTTGATCAATATTGGCTATTCATTTATTTTGTCGACGCATGTTTTGAAAGTAAAATATTCTCATTTAACGTAAATTAGTAGACGTAAACATTATGATACAAGCAAGCTTTCTTATGATAGCAACCTTTTTTTAAAAGCAGGTAAATATTAAGCAAGTTATGACATTTTTGAAAGTGGGATTCAACAAAAGGTCACACCTTAAAATATTGACTTGGCTTTTGATGATCAATAACTTTCTTTATCTTTACCATATAATGATGCTTTCATCACATCTTTGGAAGACCTGCTGTTTTCATATGAATGAATAAAATAACACGTACATACAAGACGGTGATTATTATTGATGGAATCACGTTGTTGTTCTTCTCAGCTTTAACACAGATGTATGTAAACGATCTTCTCTGAGAATCAGAGGAGGAAGCGCGTGCAGATGTGGAGCAGAGACGAACCCCTCGTCTGGGTCACACCCCTCTTCTTCTGCTGCACTAGCAGCGCATCACGATCCTCTCGCATCTTCTCAGAGACTTATCACTGCGATCGTTTGCTTCGGATCAATATTGACTCCAAGCACGAGCAACTGTTTCGACAGCGACGCGCACATGAGCCTCCCCGCGAGCGCCTACGCCCCTTCCATAGCCACCAGTGACTTGAAGCACAGAGACCCCCTCGAGTATATTTTTGGGGGGTTCACAAGTCAAGCTTGAGTGACAGCTACACGACAGTGAAATCACAAAAACAGCAGCATAAACAAAAGCAGTCCCAGGGACGTGAGGAAGTGGTCTTACCGTATGGTTGACCCCCCACATGAGGACGCTGAGGATGGGCTCGCTGGCGCGGAACAGTTTCACTTTCTGTCCTATAAAATGCTTCTTTTTCGTCTTGGTTTTGCTGGCGCTGACGGGCGCAGCGCTGGTGCAGTTGGACGACATGTCTCCGGCGGGGCTGCGGGTTCACGCCCGCTGTCGCCGAGAGCCTCGAACGCGGAACAACCACAACAATAACAACGAAAAAAAAACGTCTGGAAGTTTAAAAAAAAAAAAAAAGCCAGTGGCTCTACGAGTGCATGTTTGCCGGTCGAGGGTTCTGGGCTGCGATAGCCGTGTCGCCGGGAGTCGGTGGCCGTCACCACCCTTCCCTCCTCCTCCCGAGCAGGCCGCGGTGGAGCCAGCGAGCAGCTAGCCGGCCATCGGGTTAGAGAGACGCCCTCGGAGACAACCCGGCGCGGACTCCTCTGACGACCGCTGTCCCTTCTGGTATGCGGGGTTTTCTTGTTCCTTTTTTATTTTTAAAAAGCAAGAGCTACAGGGACGAGCTTCCACTGAGTCCCATCGTGATTCGGTTGTTGTCAGCGCTGCGTTCACGGTCTCGTCAAGATGGCGACGGTGCTACATCTGGCAGCCAACAGCGCCCACAGCAGGTGGTGTGGAGTACTACAGGAGGTTCTCTTCAACATCTGTCCGAGGGAAATCATTATTCGTTTCTTCTTCAGACCTGAAGAGTTAGTTCACCTGAACTTTACTCATTTTCTACTCACCCTAATGCCGACCGGGTTGGGATTATTTTTTTAGACTAATATGTTCCTTTTTAGATTTATAGACAAAAAATGTTTTGTTTATTTTAATGTAGCCACTAGAGCTCAGTTGTAAGTAAGTAAGTAATTTTTATTTGTATAGCGCTTTTCCAGACCAGGGTCACAAAGCGCTTAAACAATCCAAACAATACTCAATAAAATATATACTTTAAAGGTCAAGATAAAACTGGTAACACAACAGGAGTTCCAGAAAATCAAGGATAAGTCTGCACAAATAAAAACGTCTTAAAATGTTTCTTGAAGGAGTCAGTAGATCCATCAAACACAAAGAGAGAGGAAGATCGTTCCAAAGCTTAGTAGCAACATCCTGGAAGGATTTCTCTCCTCTGGTCCTGAACCGTGTGCATGGAACCATCAATAGTCCTTATCTTGGTCCAAAATAACTCACTTAAAAACACCAAAATACCTCCATACTTCTCGTCTGTAACGTCCATCTTGTATTGAAGCCTTGACATGAGAAATTGTTCCGGAATAAATGAAATAAGTCTATATTTTAAGATTGTTTTCAGTGGACGCTGACAGGCCATCGGTGTCAGTGGCAATGTGTTTCAATGAGACAGGAGCTCAGGGACTGATCACTACCACTACAAACAAACTTAAAATATACAGATTTATTTAAGTTATTTCAGAACAATTCCTAATGTCGAGGCTTCAATACAAGATGGTCGTTGCAGACGAGCTGCATGGAGGTATTTGGATGTTTTTAAGTGTATTTTTTTTAAGGAAGATGAAGACGAAGACAACTGAGCTCCAGTCGCTACTTTAAAATGAACTTAAATTTTTGCCTATAATACTAAAATAAAAAATTAATCCCAACTCCTTGTTGACAAAAGGGCGAGTAGAAAATGAGCAAAGGTTGAATTTTGTGTGAACTATCACCTTTAAATTGAAAGGAGATAGTCTGCACATCGAAATGTCAGAAATAATAGTAATTCAAACTGCACCATACACTTTAATTTGAATCAAATGTATATCTTGGCTTTACAAAATAGTAGGGATTCAACATTTGACCGATTTATTATTATATGCCAGGTTACATAAAAAAAGGGTCAAGACTGTTGTTTTCCTTTTTAGTCAACACAAATAGTTTGACACCCGTGAGCAAAAATACAAAAAAACAAAAAATTGTGGTGTAAAAAATGACATTTTCCACCTTATGCTTTTTAGATGATATGACTCAAATGCATGAACTGAGGCAAATGACCCCACCAATATTTGGATTTCAAACACATGAAAAAAATGTATATATAATATAATATATATATATATATATATATATATATATAGTTCTAATTTAAACAAAAGGCATGACTGAAAGGAAACAAATGTGCCAACTAAGATTAATGATTAACTAAGATTCCTTTTTATGGCCATACATATATAGATATATCTATACATAGGTATTATATATAAATAATTACAAACATCTCGAAATAAAGTGTCCAATTGCTTTATATCTAGGATTTTGATCATCCAAACATAAACATTGCTTTCATCTTTGGTCACCAGAAGTCCTTCTTTCTTTAGAATAAACAGTGACAAAGAGCGAGGAGTTGGGGCCTTGTCTGTGGCAGTAATGTAGTGAGGGGCCCGTGAGGCCTTCAGGGCCTCTACTCTCCACCATTCGATGCCAGACAGAAGCAATCAAACCAACCTGCTCCGAAACCTTGGAGCCATTCTAAATGAAAATACTGGACAAGGATCTCAGTAAAAAAAAAGGTCGCATCCGAGCCGGTGTCGGCGGGACCGCTGCGTGGGAGTGCGTGGGGCCTGCACCCGGTCGTGGACACCCTGCGTGCCCCGTCAACGAGGCGACAAAATAATATCACGTGACCCGAAATGGGCAGTCCCTCCGCCGGGCTGAAAAAAAAAAAAAAAAAAAAGCCATTTTCTGGCGCTGCTGCAAACTCCGTTCAAATAATTCACCTGAATCCTTCCCGGGAGGAGAAAGTGGACTTTCATGTCACAGCAGGTAAGGAAAGATTCGGTTCTGTATCGTGGCTTCACGCCGCGGTTCGTATCCGTGTCTCTCGCCGTGCACGGTGTCACATTTTCAGCCTCTTGTTCGCCTGATGCAGCCTGTCAGTGGATTTAAGATGGCTGCTTTGTGTACCAGGGCTTTTTTACCCCCTTTCTGGGGCTTTTGCACGAACTCCCACCGATCGGTGTTTCGGGCTGGAAAGGTTCGGTTCGGAGCTGCTCTTTGTTGCCCCGCTGGACCGCAGAGCTGATGCCCGGGACGAGGCCGTGACCCGACACCGTATTGTTCCGGCCCACACCGTGTCTCCCCCTCTCAGATCCGTCAAACGGACTCCGGTTCGTGTCGGGTCTCTTTTCCCTTTGTTGTGGCTTCACGAGCTCCGGTCCAAGGACGATCCGCAGACATTGTTCTGCGAGGAGAACCACTGACCCACTAGAAAACCCACCCGTGGACCCCACTGTCCGAACATAGATGTTTTTTTTCTACAGCCTCATGGTTGATCCAGTCTTCTCCTCTCCAGATCTGTCCAAGATGGATAAAATGCAGCCGAACCGAATCAAGATCACAGACCTGAACCCACACCTCACATGTCCACTGTGTTCTGGGTACTTGGTGGACGCCACGACCATCGTGGAGTGTCTCCACTCGTGTGAGTTTCTGTGTTATTGAGCATTTTTGTGACCCCAGATGCAAATGAAGTAGGCTTGTTTGGGTCGGAACCAGATCTCTTCTGATCATCTTAACTGCAATGTGCAACTTGATCACACAAATATTGCTTAAGCTTGTGAAACAAATGTTGTTTATACTGTTTTTAAATCACATTTAAAGTATTACACAGATCACAATGACATTAAGATCATTTCATTCCTTTTCTATTTCCCTTTTCCATTTTTTTTACCCTTTTTTTTTTCATCTGAAACATAATTTCCGTATAAGAAAGCTTTATGTTTTTGTATGTCACTGATTCATACCTGACACCACTGGCACATATTCATGATACTCTGTCCGTCACTCTCTGTATCTGAACCACTTCTTCACCTACTGAGCTCTTAAAAATGAGCTTAATAATGTTTCACAAAAGCAACCCATCACCTGCAAATGACAACATTTTACGTTGTACTTTCATCGGCAGTTGTGTATTTTCTTTTCTTGTTTATATTCTGTTTGGAAGCGAGGACTAACTAGCAGTGTTAGGACTGAGTAACTATGTTAGTTTCTGCGGTAACAAGTGCTGTAACGAATCACTTTGTCTAAAGGGCTATTTTTATTTATACACGATGATGAATGGATATACATTTGTTATTACTCTTTTAAAATGAATAAACAATAAATGCATGGATGCATGGATGAAGTAAAGACTGTAAGAAACTGTATTTGCTCACAGCAATGATGTGTTTAATGACGATGGGATTGCTTTGGTGCGTTTACGAACTTGTGGTATTTTAAATCAAAACAAGAAACGCCATAACTGAACACTGTAGCAGTTAAATTTAAAAAAAAATGTAACACAGAGAAAACACTCAGTTTTTCCTGATTTTAATGAAGTTTACATTTTTGGTTGGATTAGTTCACTGTTGTCTGCACTTAGTTCTATTTTTTAGTAAAATTAAGAATACGTGACTTGTGTTTAAGTTCCTTGGGGGTGGGGTTGTAATGGCCTGTTGAGACTCTCAAAAATTGGCCACAGAAATGATGAGTTTATTTGTTTTAATGTATTACCTTTTGTCGAAAATTGATTAAACACGGCATCCACACTTACACTGATCCTACACTAAACCTACAAGTAATTAGTAACTGAAAATACCACAAGTTACTTTCGAAAAGAGGAAACTAGTATTGTAACTAAGTTACTATTTTAAGTGACTTGAGTAACTTACCCGACATGTCATGTCTTTCCCTCTGTTCCAGTTTGCAAAACATGCATTGTCGCTTTCTTGGAGACCAACAAATTCTGTCCCCGGTGTGACGTTCAGGTTCACAAGACTTGTCCGCAGCTCAGCATAAGGTACAGTGTGGAAAAGTTTGGAATCACACATGCTTAAGATAATAAAGTACTTAACTGTCATTTTTGTTGTTGATTTTGAAATGTCTTTTTTTTTTTTTAGAGCGGACAAGACTCTCCAAGATATTGTTTACAAACTTGTTCCGGGTCTGTTCAAAGGTAAGTTGAGTTGACTTCCAGCCAATAACTAGTGGTCGACGACCTTTTTTTAAGACGATTTCTTCATCTTCTTACGTCCAGATGAAATGAAGCGAAGACGGAATTTCTACTCTGAGAATCGTGAGTTGGAGCCCGGAGAGGTGGTGGAGACGTTCAACATAGCCGAGGACGAGATCATCAGCTTGTCCATACAGTTTTACGAAAGGAAAAAGTGAGTGTCTTCGTCAAACGGTTCCCTCTTCACTAGGGCTGCACGATATTGGAAATTATTGCGATATTCGATATTAATGAGATATATTATTTCTTTCACATAAAAATCTGGCCGCGTGCACGCCCAGCCTCCAGTACTGTAGTTGAGGTCAGGGAGTTTAGAGAAGGAAAACGATACGATATTTACGCACTTCGGTGCCGACATGATCGTAGAAAAATCTCACTTAAAACGCTCAGTCTCCCGGGACTAGCATCGGTTTCCTGCGAAACTGGGCGACATCAGAGAGGAGCCGCCGGCACGTCGCGATATCACCGAATCAATAATAAATCCACCTCCTTGTACACGCACACATAACAGTTTATAAATGACCTGACGCTAACAACGAAGACGGACAGGTTTACAATTGTTTGCAAGTTCCACAAACTTATAAGAAAACAACTGAGACGAGATGAAAAGTTCTTACAATATGTTGCTTTAGCAAAGGAGGTTGAAAGAGATGAGTGACTGGATCACTAGTGTTTTAGTAGATCATAAGTCAGTGCGCCAGCAAGACCCGTCGCCATAGCAACTGAGCCTATCAAGCTGTGCTGCACAGCTCGAAGACAAACGAAGACGTTAACAACAACAAGACATAGAAGTACAAATTGACAACTTTATAGAACGTGGCACTGATTGGTCAAAGTGCACATTTAAGAAATGCTTGATTTTTACAATAAACATTTATAAATTATCGCACATGTTTTCGATATGCATATCGCACGTGCCAATATCGTGATATCGATATTTTTTCAATATATTGTGCAGCCTTACTAATCATGAATTAAAATATGTCTCGGTTGACTTGAATCTAAAAGATGGAGGGAAAATGACAAGGGCCGTTGGTTTCATCGATCTCAGTGACCAGTGGTTTCACTGAGAAATTACTGTACACTGGTCACATTATAGTGAGGATGCATTGGTATCGTGTATTTTCACTAGGTAGCTTGTGTTAAGCAGATTCTAACTGGTTTATTGGATTCCATTTGTGTTGTTCTAATATAATAATATTGTAAGTTTGTTTGATTTACAATTATTTGCAAAATCAAATTATTTTTGAAGCAGGGAAGACAATAAATGTCCTTTTTATTTGACGTTTATTCTATTAAAGTGTTGTTTTATTTAGCTCAGCAATTTTATTGTTTGGTTGTTTGCACTTTGTTTTATCCCATATGGGGTTTCAGGGGGACTGCAGCCTATTCCAGTTTCATTGGGCGAGAGGCAGGGGACACCCTGGACAGGACACCAGTTTCTGTCGCAGGGCACACAAAAGACACACAACCACTTTGCTGTGAGGCGATCACGCCAACCAGTGCCCCATCGTGCAGTCTAATTGGCCTATTTGAAAATTATGTCACAACCGTGTTGGAGCTGAAATCCAAGTGTTTGTGTCTTTTCGTTTAGACTATTGTAACATTTCATTTTGGTGTCTAAACAAGAAGAATCTGTCTCGCCTGCAGTTAAAACAAAACTCTGCGGTGAGAATTCTGAGCTGCTCTAGTAGAAGAACTCGCATTTCTCCGATCCTTAAAACTCTTCACTGGCTTCCAGTTTCTTTCAGGATCAACTTTAAAGTTCTGGTTCTTACTTTCAGAACTATTCATGGTCAGACCTTCTGAGGTCTGTGGATCAGAATCTACTGATGGTTCCTGAACACGCTTCAGGACCAAAGGAGAGAAATCCTTCCAGGCTGTTGCTCCTAAGCTTTGGAACGATCTTCCTCTCTCTCTGTGTTTGATGATCTACTGACTCCTTCAAGAAACATTTGAAGGCACTTTTATTCATGCAGGCTTTTCCCTGATTATCTGGGTCTCGTTTTTATGTTTCTTGGCCTTTTAAAGTATATTTTTTGACTGTATATTGTTTGCGCTTTGTGACCCTGGTCTAGAGAGACGCTTTACAAATAACCTTTAGTTACTTACTTATGATAATAACCTGATGTTGTCTGAGCTTATGCAAGGCAATATAAATTAGTTAAAGATGATTTAAAATTCATTCATCCATTCATTCATTTTCTACCGCTTTATCCCTTTTGGGGGTCGCCGGGATACTGGAGCCTATCCCAGTTTCATAGGGCGAGATGCAGGGGACACCCCCATTTCTCCAAATTAATTTGTCTTTAATGTTCATGGACGTCGTCTGTCATTCCGACAAACAAACGTCGCACAAAATGGCTACAAGACAAACTTCCTTTTTAAGTTTGTAAGCCTAACTTTCTGACCAGATAACATTGTGAAGAAATACTTGAAGATGAAGATACAAAGATGACCAGCAGTTGAAACTATTCGTATGAGTGACAAAGAAAATATGACTGTCACAAAATAAATGGTCCCTTTACATAACAAAATGAAATGATTGTGATTTGAAACATGTTAAATAATTGTGTCACAAACAAACTTTCCATCTGCTTTTGTTTCCGCAGAAATAACGAGCGGCAGCGTACGGAGGTGGACGGAGACAAGGTAGGTTCTACTCCATCTACTCCCGGAGAAAAAGCTCCTGTGATCTCTCACTCCGCCTTCTCTCTCTTCTGCAGTCCAAACGCTTCCTACAATGTCCGGCAGCCATGTCCGTCTTGCACTTGGCCAAGTTCCTCCGAAGCAAGTTGGACATTCCCAGCAGTTACAGGGTCAGAGCAGCAACATGTCGTGATGAGCCCCGAGTTTTTATCTTCACACCATGAAATCACATGTAGTTCTAATGTTTCAGTCGTTGGATTTGGTTGTCGGAATGGGTCTCAGTTCAAATGTCAAGGATCCATCGTAGGAAAGATGTTGAAGTTGCTCTTAAAGTGCAACCTTTTGATTTCTCTTTAGATTTTGGCTGACAATGATATGTTTATGTTGTCGTTCACCCAAGATTCACTCGCAGTCTTCTTTCGTTTTGAGAGTTTCAAGCAAAAAATGTCTGCACTGGAAGCGCTGACGATATTTACCCAGAGTACCTCCTGTTTGTGTAGCATGTTAGCCTTTAAGCTTCTGCTACAAATGAGCTTAAAATAAAGACTTGTTGACTCTAAGAAGGGACGGATTACTCTGAAAATAATCTCAACTCTTAGTCGACGTGAGGGGGAGTAGAAAATGAGTTGGAATTTTCGTTGAACTATCACTTTAACTCTGTCTTTGAATGGGAAGTAGGTTTTTGCGATTTAGCATTTTTCCGAAATCCTGGCATCGCGTCTTTACTGAGATGTGCGTAATGTAGTGATAACGGTATGAAAATGTCATGTCACTCCTCCAGCCAGCTGTAATCATGTCCCGCTTTGTTTATACAACGAGTCCCCTTAGAGGTGGTGACCTCCGGGATCGATGATACGCAGTGACAAACCAGGACACTTGACCAATCACAGCATAGTGGGTGTGGTTATGGTGAACAGGATTTTACCTTGAGAAAAACAGTTTTTTCAGGGGGCAGAGCTTAAGCACATTTTCTAATGTAAATATTTTAATTAAAATAGTTTTGTACAAACACTAATGATACAATAGAGGTCCAAGATATTTTTGAGAGACATCAGTTGAACATAAATGAATAGAATCAATTCATCAGGCGATAAGAAGTCACTGTGAATCATTTGCAGAGTGATGTTATTGAACACAGTTTGAAGGTTGTCACGGTAACCATCGCCAAATGTACCGCGGCGACAAAAATGTACGAAGACGAAAAGGTCTCGGAAGTATTTATTTTCTGCCGATCTGGAGGTCTGCCAAACGTGTACGTAATCAATACTTTTGTGTTGAAATATTGAATGTATTTGACAAAGTGGTATTCATACTGACCCACAATCCACCACGGTTTGTCCTGTTCAGGGATCATCAATAATTCACGTTGACTCTCAGAAATGAAGAGCAACACAAGATCCTGAATCTGTGTGTTATTTTACAGGTGGAGGTGTTGTACGGCGACGAGCCCTTGAAGGATTACTACACGCTGATGGATATTGCTTACTTCTACGAGTGGAGACGAGTGAGTTTTTTTTCAAATTTCCAATAAAACCATTTAATGCTCATAAAAGCAAATGTAATTTGCTGAAATGTTAATGTTGGATTATAGAAGAACTCTTATAGTAGTCTCTTTGGAGAATTTTTTTTTTAATTGTGTCTTCTCGTTTAGTTTAGACTATTGTAACAGTTTATTTTGGTGTCTAAACAAGAATGAGCTGTCTCACCTGCAGTTCATACAAAACTCTGCAGTGAGAATTCTGACCCGCTCTTGTAGAAGAACTCGCATTTCCCCAGATCCTTAAAACTCTGAGTTGGCTGTGTAATTGTTTGTTTTGAAAGGGCTCTGCAGTTCCTCTCTCATGAGATGGCGCTGTTGGCTTTTAAATCATGATTTCCTTGTAATAGTTGCTCAAAATGTAAGAGAATACATTTAAATCTGATATCTGAGCTGCAGATCAACCGATTAAAGTGTGGCTGCTGGGCCACATGCAGTCTCTCGCCTGTGTTAATGTGGCCCTCATGAAAGTCGGATCGAAACCATAAAAGTGATCATTTAGAAATGTAGTGCACTAGTGTTAATAACTTCCTTATTCACCTTTTTAGTTATCTAACGTACTTTTCCACCTCTATTTTATGTGTCAATTTAATTACGTTAAGTCATCAAATCATTTACAACCTACTTAACTTTCATAAGAAATCTATTGACCTCAATAGATATTTGGCATACAATTTGTTTTCTTCTACACATTTCAAAAAGGAAAATTGGATTTTTTTCTGAAATAATTAGCATTTTAGTTTTTAATTTACTATTCCACACATTTTCTGTTGCAATAATAGTTTACGTCTGGTTGTGAAAGCAGAGCAATGAAAATAATGTCATCTTTTCATACGAACAAAAATGGGCAATTCATTACATTATAAGTTTAATTTTTGTCAGTTTTACACCGAGAGTTGCTACTTGAGTACACAATCTTAACATACTGTATTTAATTACTTAATTAAATAACAAACATATAACATGTAGTTATGTATGATCATATTTGTTACTTATTTAGGCATTCATCTTTCAGAAATGAATATCCGTTCTCATGGTCATTGTTCAGTAGATGGCGCTCTTGGCTTAAGAAATGATGGGAGGTTTCATTGAATCAGTTCCTTACAGTTACACAGATTGATTATACATTCAAGAGTTCTGTACTTGTGGTGCTGATAATGTAACAATGTTTCATCACTTTAACTATTTTAATAGAGATTACCAGTATTTATGTAGTTTTTATGGCTGTAGAAGATTCACAAAAAGGGGACATTTTGTAATATAACATGTGATATATTGTTTTAACTCCCTTCAGACCGGTCCCATCCCACTTCAGTATTTGGTTAAACCCAACCGAAAGCGCCGGAAGGCATCTCAGTCCGCCGCCCAGCAACACTCAGACGGGGTCAACACCAGCCCGACGTCGGAGAGCGACTCGCACAGCGACAAGGTCCACAGCCCCGCCGCCGGTCAGCCGCCCCGGGCGTCCTCGCAGTCCAGCCCCGCCCATCACAGCCTCCCCTCCTCCGTCCAAAGCTCAAACGGTACCCCGGCGCCCGGCAACGCTCCGCGGCAGACTCTGGCCTCCAAGCAGGGCGTGGCCACGCGGAAGGTGACTGTCAACGGCACGAGCGCTGCCGTCAGCAAAGAGGAGGCCCGGGGAGGCGGCGAGAAAAGCAGTTTGCCTCCCGCGACCTAACACATCATGTGACCAGGGAGGACAATGTTGGAGTTGCCCCTGTCTTGAAGAGAACTACAGGCCAGGCTGTAGACTTCCACCTGAAGGACGGGTGAAAGTTGTCTTCAGGAAAACTGAGGTGCAGCCAAAATGGACCCTGAGTGTATGTGTGTGTGTGTGTGTGTGTGTGTGTGAGTGTGTGTGTGTGTGTATAAGTGTGTTAGACTAGAATGGTGCACACATACAAACTGTAAAGTCTGTATCTAAAGTGAGCATGCGAGTGTGAATATGTATAAACTTATCTTTTATACAAGATATTGTAACGGTTTTGTATCACTCATGCAGTCGCTATCATCTACGTCGTTTCCAGTTCCACCTCCGATAAGCTGAAAAAAAATAATGGAATCAAAAGAAAAAAACACTGCTGAAGTTGGATGTTAAAGAAAATAGAAACATCTTGTCTTTGGTCATTTTGGTAACTGCTGTATTGATGTCCAGTGTACGTGAACACTCATACAACTGCTAATGCACTTTCCACAAACATCACAAAACTGACCAGAGGGGGGCGCACACGGGCACGTTTTTCGCCAACAGACTCTTTGTACGCGATCTTGAAAAAAAATCTGGCTGCTGTTCCATCAGTTCCATCAGTTCCTTCATTCTGTTTATGTTCGACCATCTGATACTTCATCAGCCATACGTGCATGTTTTAGGTCAATAAAATGTTTACTTTCTAGGATTCTAACCCACTTGGTGTACTTTTCTTAAAACAAGGGGCCACTCTATATTTGTACGTGTTGTGTTGTGAATGTAAACGATGTAAGTTTTCAATATATACTGAATGAACGAGTAAACGGTGGCAGACCTGTTGTGTAGGACTGGATGTTGAAACCCCTCGATTCATTCACCGATTACTCTGTGGGGTTATACATTATTGGTGGCACCCTTTTTAGGTGTTTTGCCCCCGGTTAATCCTAGGTTCACTCCCTAGATGCCATTAGTGAGTCATGTGTCTTGCGGCACAAAAAACGACTTCTGTTTCAAAGTCATCTTTCCATATAAACAATGCTTAAACATAAAGTCGCACATGGTCTAAAAAAGCTAGGAGACACATACGTACAGAACACCATCGTCGGCATACAATCAAACATTGATGCAACGCATCTTGTTGTAACCCGTTTTTTTTTTCCTTATAATGAATAGTATTTACTTGTTACTATCTGAACATTGGGCCTAGTAAAGAGACATTTAACCAGTCCACGGAACAATGGCGTTGGGTGGGCCCATGTCTTACGGTGTCAAAGCACGTGTAGAGGACTTTGTTGTTGTTGGCATTCCATGCCTCACGAACCAGCCTATCACGTGTCCAGTTCAGGATGCGCTGGCGGATTCCCTCGAAATCAAGAAATATAGGCGCCATCGATCGGCAATTGATTTCCCTTCACATCTTTTGGGATTTGCCGGATTTTTGTGCGAGACTTGGCGACCGACCTCTCGTATAGCCTGCAAGAAAGAGTAGACTTTCTCCTGTGTCCTTCCTTATGTATAAATCTGTGATACGTTTTGAAAGTCGCTGAAATAATCTTAAAAAAAAACACCTGAAGCCAGAAACCTTATGACAGTGCTATCATACCAACTGCCTCGACTCTTCACAGGCTTCTCGGAGACCATTGGAATGTGTTCTGAAGCGGTGGTCCTACAGCTTCCCCTCGACAATGGAGATGGTTCTGTACTGGCTTGGCTTGAGTTGTGGTGAACATTCCGAGGTCATCCATGTTAGGCTCTGACTGTAGGTCATCTCAACCAACCACCTATCCACAGGCCCCGAAGACTGTATAAACGTGGATGGCGCTTTAACAAAGTAGTCGAAAGGTTTTATTGAAAAGGTTGCTCAAAAAAACAAAAAACATTAAAGAATGAAAACGAGGGTCCACCAATTAACCCTTGGCCACGTTGAAGGCCAAAAGGGAGATCATTTGTACTTTGAAGTGATGCCTTGCTGTGGTGTTCTCTGGTGGAGTCACACAGAGCTGGATGTCCAGGGCGTAGGTCCTGACAAGGGTTGTGAGAGCAACTGGGAACTTAAAGTAGTCAAATGCTGTCCATTGAACATTGTCAGGGAGTAACAAGAGGACAAATGAAAGGAGAAAAATCTAAACCTAAAACCTTACTTCTATTTAGTCATTTTAGCACAAAATAAATTGTTAAATACAGAGTTTTTTTTGTTATTTTCTAACCCTATTAGGGCTGCATTTTCAGTGCCTACTAAATGGCACTCTTTTCTGCATAATTTGGTTTTGGGCAACTATTTAATTCTAATCAACCAAAAGTGACATCTGTTAATGACGACACATAAGGTGCAGCTAATACTTTCGTCAAGAGTTAGTCTTTTATTCCACTTGTCTGGTGCTGCCTCATCTACAAGCAAACACTCACTATACAAACACAAATTATACAAAACAAGGGATTTGTATTGTCAAGAATCTAGCGATATGATGCATAATTCACAGACAACGATACATGCTGTGATTCTGTAGGAACAAGAATGCGTTTGTCTCGTCCGAGTACCTGACTATGACATTGCAGAATTGTTTTTTTTTTATAAGCAAAATATGTCCAAACAGTCGAGTCGAGTCAACTGTATCCTGCCGTCCTCAGTCATTGCTGGGATCTTCAGGGATTTCATTCCTTTTTGCCCGAAGTTTGATTGCAATAGAAATTGCCATCAATATTTGCAGAGTAATTGTAAATACAATAAAAATAAAAAGAATCGAAAAACGATCATTAAAAAAAACAGCTCTGTTATTAGCTTTGTTACCGCACATGAGGACAAGATGCTTTTATTCCGATACATGATGAAAAGTTTAGTGAATCACAAAACATTTGAGAATATGTGAGGCTGTGACTATTAACAAAATATATATGTACACTTTACAGAGTTCAAATCCAGACATTTGAAGACATCATCCTCGATCAAAATAAAAGCAACACAATAAAAGGTAAAAATCCCACCGTGGGACGTGGATACGTGACTGGAGAACCTTTATTTCGAGCATCTAACTCTTCCAGTCCGGACTGTGAAGACTCATCTCCTCATGAAGTTATCTGAAGATGCTGCCGTCCTCTGGATAGAGTGGATGTTCCTCTTCACTCTGTCTTCTAGGGAGGAGCAGGCGGCACTCTGCAACTGCACGTCACTGTGAAAAACAACGGGTTACTTCTAGTACCAGCAACCGAGTCGACCCCCCGATGGATCTGGTTCCGGTCAACTTACTGGATGAAACCGGCGTGTCGCTCGCGCTTGACGTTCTGCTCTCGCTGCCTCTCCTGCTCGTCTTGCCGCTTGTACCTCTTCACGTTGTTCTCTCGCTCTTCGTCGCGTTCCTTGGCCTGTTCCATCATCGCCCTCCTCCGCTGCTCCAGCTCGTCACCCGTGAGTTTTCTACAGCAAAGGTCAGGCTACATTAACAAGAGAACATTTGACTATTTGAACTACTTAAACCGGGTCCTACCTAGAGACGTTGCCTCTATACCGCTGGAAGGTTTCTTTCTTAGGGCTGCGTGATGCCTGACGGACACTCTTGTCACTTCTGTGTGAGGACGAGTTGTGGTGGTTGTGGTTCTCCTTCCTTTGAGGGGAGCGACTGCGGCTTCGGTCACGTCGCCCCGAGGACTCGTACTGTTTGCCTGCGGGTAGCTGCGAGTCCAGAGAGACGTTTTGAAATACATCCATGTAAAAAATAAAGAGTTTTCTCTGCTGTGTGCTGACCTGTAGACCGTAACCTGGAACACGATGAGGTTTATGTGTGTGGGAATCCTCGCTGGACCTGAGAAGATCGATTGTTATTTGCTGGATTCAACAGCTGCACAAAACAAAAGTGGCTTTTTTTGCATTAATAGTAACTTTTTCGATCAATACAAAACAATATTTTCAAACTGACAGAGGAGTTGGTGGATCAAAGAGAAATGTTTCAGTTATTTCACGTTCCATACTGAGAGTATTTATCTTCTTATGTGTCGATTCATTGAAATTCAAAAAATGAAAAGACAAAACTAGCATCATAAGGTTCTGCACAAACAGGTGAAGATTGTATTTTTCAAAGAAAAAACACCATCTGTTAATTAGAGCAGTAGAGCAAACAATAACAAAAACCACCAGCAAAATTGTACAGTCATACAAAATGAACATCATACTTGTGTTTTCTCTCATCCTCGTCCTCTGAGCTTGAACTAGATCTCCTCTTTTTGTGCTTCTTTTCCTTTTTTCTGTCCTTGTCTCCTTTCTTTTCCTTCTTGTCCTTCTTCCTCTTCTTTTTCTTGTCTTTCTTGTCCAGATTTTGACGTAGCTATGAACAAAAATAAATAAATAACAGTTAATAAATGTCAAATTCTGAGGATTATATATAGAAATCTATTATCTAATGACCATTTCTTTGATTTTCTTCATCTTCACTGGATTACTAAGGACTTCTCTCTTCTTTTCCTCTTCTCGTTTCCTATAGATTAGAAAAGCAACGAATGTTAGATATGAATTATTTGCCTTTGAATGTTGCAAAGTTCCTTTTTTTTAACCCACCGGATCTGGAACAGCGGATCCTCCCTGATCTTGGCTGCCATATCCAAGGTAGAGGCATTGGTGGTTTGGTTAAAAATAGAACCAGGTAGAAGGCCAGTTTCTGCCGAAGGACCACTCTCTGGCTCCTCATATTGGTCGGTGACCTGCTTGTCAATGGGACGTCCAAGAAGGTATTCATCTCTTGAGACCTGGCCAGCAGCTCCTTGGTACATCCAGTCTAGGCGATCATCCTTCTTTCTGTTGAACAAAAGAAAAAATGGTTTGAATACACACATCTCAAAGCAGGCGCAGCTTCTTTTATGCCGACTGACTTGATGGCGCCCGATGCCTCTGCATATCTGGTCATTTCTTCTCTGGCTCGCTCATTTTTCAACTCTTTTTGGAGCTCCTCAATTTTCTTGCATTCAGATTCATGCTTCTGTTCAGCTTTCCAAACACGCTCAATATTTTTCATAGTCTGGGGATGCCAGCTCTTTTTGAGGTTCTGTAAGGGAAGAGGAAGACAGTTGCATCAGGAACCCAAACCAGAATAAGCAGGTTATATTAAAGCAAGGAGAATGGTTGAAGAAACACGGTTGATTTAAAAAAAGAAGTCGAACCATTAAACATAAAATCAACCAACAATTAATTCAGCCGACAAAAAGTACAACTTATAAGTCAGATCGTAAGTAAGTAAACAAACCCCAAATAGTAATATAGAATCCAGCACTATCGTAACAAATAGGTGTTCAAAAAACGTTTTTATTAAACTTACCAAGTCTCCGCCCCCCATCTTGAATGATTATCCTTTTCCAGGCAAGCAAAGAATATCAATAAAATTGTGTTTTGGCTCTATTACCCTCGTTAAAAAAGAAAGAAACGACCACTGTTAGCTAGAGAGCTAGCTACCGTGCCGTCAAGGAAAACACTTATGACGCATTTCCTGCACAGTGCATTCCTTTTCCGGTCTTGTCCGTGATGCATTCAAGTCAATCGGAAATTCCTATTTCAACGAGTTTTTGCAAGTTAGCAACTACAAATCATTACTTTCTTCCTATGAATTGCTTTCACGAGAGAAAGATTCACAAAAATGTTGTTACATTTTTTTGTGTACAAACACAACTCATTGTTTGCTGTTACAATTTGCCAAAATTTGATTTAATAAACCAAGATATGTCCGATTATGGGGTTTTTATTTCTATGTAGATCTGTATCATGTAGATTATGAGATATTATTTATGGATTTTAATTTACGCCTCACAGTAAGAAGGTTGCTGGTACGATTCCAGGTCGAGCCAACTTGTGACCTTTCTGTGGGGAGTTTGTATGTTCTCACCGTGTTGCGTGGGTTTACTCCGGTTTCCTCCCACAGTCCAAAAACATACAGAGGTTGATTGAGAACGTGTCCTTAGAGTGTGTGTGTGAATGTTGTCTGTCTTTGTTTGCCCTGCGACAGACTGGCGTCCTGTCCAGGGTGTCCCCTGCATCTCGCTCTATGATACTAGAATAGGCTCCAGTCTCCCCGCAACCCCCATAAGGGATAAAGCGGTAGAATGAATTAATGAACTTTTTAATTCTTAAAATGTATTGTATATTTTTCACAAGTGTGTTATCTGTTGTTTATTTTATATTCATTTTCTACTCTTTATATTTCTTTTGCTGCTGTAAATCTGTAATTTCCCCTCATGGGACTTTTATACTGGAAAAATGAAGAATTCAAACCATTTTCTTGTTTGTTGAAGTGCAGGCGCTTTTTGACTAGATTAGAAGTCATATTTTACTCTGCATTTTTTACATGCCTCACAAGTAGAAAATCAAATCAGGTTTCATGCTAAGGTTTCCCATGGTTGACAGTAAGAACACAGAAGTGTCATATGTCTCCATTCCTTTACTAACCTGCCAATCAAGACTTTGGATTTCAAACCACTTAAAGAAAGTAGTTATAACCTCGTTTATGACTTAAATAATTAAGTATCTCAATGTGATACTTAATTCATTCAAAACA